>NC_046154.1:269802149-270102149 GCF_011064425.1 Rattus rattus | reverse complement strand
ATGCTGGTGAGGATGTGGAGAAAGAGGAACACTCCTCCATTGTTGGTGGGCTTGCAGACTAATACAACCATTCTGGAAATCAGTCTGGAGGTTCCTCAGAAAATTGGACATAGTACTACCTGAGGACCCAGCTATAGGCATATCCTGGGCATATACCCAAAAGATGCTCCAACATACAACAAGGACATATGCTCCACTATGTTCATAGCAGCGTTATTTATAATAGCCAGAAGCTGGAAAGGACCCAGATGCCCTTCAACAGAGGAATGGATATAGAACATGTGGTACATCTACACAATGGAGTACTACTCAGCTATCAGAAACAATGACTTCATGAAATTCATAGCCAAATGGATTGAACTAGAAAATATCATCCTGAGTGAGGTAACCCAATCACAGAAAAACACACATGGTATGCACTCGCTGATAAGTGGATATTAGCCCAAAAGCTCGAATTACCCAAGATACAATCCACAGATCACCTGAAGCTCAAGAAGGACAACCATAGTGTAGATGCTCCAGTCCTTCTTAAAAGGGGAAACAGAAATATTCATAGGAGAGGATGTGGAGACAAAGTTTGGAGCAGAGACTTAAGGAATGGCCATTCAGAGCCTGTCTCACCTGGGGATCCCATACATATATGACAGAAGCCTGATACAGCTGTCTCCTGAGAGGCTCAGCATGACAAATACAGAGGCGGATGCTAGCAGCAAACCTTTGAACTGAGAACGGGGTCCCCATTGGAGGGGTTAGAGAAAGGATTGAAAGGGTTTACAACCCCATAAGAACAGCAATACCAACCAACCAAAGCCCCCAGGGACTAAACCACCATTCCAAGTGTACACATGGACAGACCCATGGCTCCAGCTGCACATGTAACAGAGGGTGGCCTTGTTGAGCACCGAGGGAGGAGAAGCCCTTGGTCTTGCCAAGGCTGGACCCCCAGTATAGGGAAATGTTAGGGTGGGGAGTCGGGAAGTGGGGTGCTTGTGGAGGGGGAACGCCCTCATAGAAGGAGAGGGGGATGGGATAGGGGGCTTATGGATGGGAAACTGGGAAAGGGAATAAGATTTGAAATGTAAATAAAAAATATCCAATAAAAAATTACCACAGAAATAAAATGTTACATAGAATCGGATTATAGAAGGATGTTGATATTAAGTTCAAAGCAGTATTTTATTATAATATGCTCATAAGAAATTCAAAGCAACAGTTTTTTTTTTCATGACCATGCCTTTCATACTGAACACCTGTGACTTTATCCTTGGACCAAAATGTTTTTTTTTTTTTTCTTGATCACAAATTTGTCCCAGGTCTATTTTCCTTTTCAGTTTAACTATGAAAACTCACTGTTTTTCTTTTGATGCAGCCTTTGCTTACTCTTATGAGGCATGTGTACATTCTAGTCACTATTCCAATTTTATCACATCTTTCTGGTAAAGCAACTAAGACAATTATTAACAACTTTCTTTCTAAAGTAATTTGAATAAAATCAGAAATTCTATACAATCAAAAAAGTTATTCTCTGGCTTCCATATGACTGCCAAGATACATGTATGCATGCGCGCGCACACACACACACACACACACACACACACACACACAGACACCACACATACACACACACCACACACGCACACACCACACACACACAACACACACACTACACACACAACATACCACACCACACACACCACACACACACACATTAATTAAGTTAAATTTAAAAAATAAACTAATTTCTTAGCTGTCTAACTCACAGACGAGCTAAACATTAATTTCCAGAAAAGGAAGGTTAAATATCTGTGACAAGCATGATAAAAAATATAATAAACAATTAGCAAAGGGGGGAGGACTTTCTCTAGAGATAATGTTTAGAAAAAGTTATCCAAGGTCATCCAAGGGCTCGCAGCATCTCAAAAATATCTGAAACAAAGAAACAAATCGATTTTTCATCAGGTTGGACAAGAGCCGCATCTGAGAGCTGGGATTCCGTCGGCAGAAGGCGCGTGGAAGCGAAAGACGCGAGAGATCAGAAACAGCAGCCAGAGACAAACCACGTGGAACCTTTCACATTCATGTGCGACTGGAGTTCCAAACACCAGAGATAATAAACAAAACGGGGATCGCAACGGGTAGATTCAAAAACTAAGATAAACCCTCGGAGAAATGCAAGCAACTGCATCAGAGTCAAAATAACGCAAACCAAAAACTTTGCAAAAGTCCTTTAGTTAGCCAGAAGAATAAAAAAGAGACATTATCTTCAAAGAAGCAACATCAGGATTTACAGTTATGAACAGAGACAGTGGATTCCAGAAGACAATGATGTCAACTTTAATGGCTCAAGGAAAGGAGATGCCGGCCTAGATTGTATCTCGCGAAACCATCTTTCATAAACGAAATGGGAATAAAAAAAAATATTTTTTTTTTGAGAAACTGAAAGACGTTCTCTAAAGCAAAAGAAAAATAATCTCAGGGGGAACTTGCAAGAAGGAATAGAAAAAGCACCAGAAAACACAGAGATAAATAGATATTTATACCTCACTGTCGTCCAAACAAAACGGTAACTGCTTGGAGGTACACTCACTGTATACGTAGAAGCAAGCGCCGTTCTAAGAACGCAGGACTCATGGGGACAAATGGTTTGAAAGGTCTTATGGATCGGGAATACAGATGAATTATATAATTCTGCGTTAATGGTCTTAATGTTTATGCTTTCCCCAAATCCATCTGCAGGGAGAGCTGGAATCCTTGATCAGTGGTTGTGCGGTAGAACTCACTGTCAGTGTGAGAAAATCTGGACTCCTCTGGGGAGAGAGGCTCAGGCAGGAAGTGTCTGGATTAGGTTGGCCCGTGCGCATGCCTGTGAGCATTTGCTTAATGGCGTCGGTTAACTGAGGTGGAAGACCACTCAAAGGCAGGGGCGGCATTTCGTAGGCTGGGCCTTGGGCTGAATGAAGAGAGGTGTGGGTGCGACTGTGGATGTGAGAAGATGCTAGACGTCCCCGCCACCCGTGACTTCCCTGTTAGAGACGATAACCTGGAGCTGTGGGCTAAAATACTTTCTACACGAAGGTGATGTCGTCAGGGTGCTTTATCACAGTGACGTCTAGAAATAAATCTAGGGCGTTAGAGTATAAGGCTAGACCATTCACAGACGGCGCGCGGTCCTTGTAAAAACAACCAAAGAAGTATCTTTTGCTGAATAAGGAAACTGCTGGAAGGCACAGTGAGGACAGGGCTCGAACTGCTGCCCTGAGACTAGGTACTCTCCAGCCTCCTACTGAGAAACAATTCTGTGTAAGCCGTACAGTTACGGGTATTTTGTTACAGCATCCTGGACAGGCTAAGACATTCTGTGACAAGTCAAGGCCATGCACTATGGTTTCTAGGATGATTACTACAATGCAAACAATAAATAATATTTTTAGTTTTCCAAAAGAGGCAAGGAAAATGACAAAAGAAACCGAAAATGATAGCAGAGAAGCTAATAAAAGAAAAAAAAAAAGGATTACTGCAAACTCAAAACATCAGCCCTTATACCGAACACAATAGAACCAGTTTTGAAAAAAGAGGTGAAGACTGTCACTCGATTTTTTTAAAATTCCAATTATATGCTGTAAATGTAATAAATGCTTGATGTAAAAGGAAAGAGAGACATGCTCTCCCAAAACTAATCAAAAAGAAAATAAGAAAGCGAGCGGGACCTATACTCTTTAGCAGCGTGAAGTTTAAGCAGAATGATATTACGGACCTGAGCATCTACGCACCTAGTAGCCCGGAGGAAAGAGCCTTTAAAATGTCTAAAACAGCAACCCCTTGGAGAAGAACGACACATCTTCAGTGACTGGCAGACAAAGGCACAAAAGAAAACTCAGCAAGTGTAGAGAACTCAGGAACAGCACGATTATTAACGCCTGAGATCAGTCCCGTATGTGTAAGACTTGTGGCTTCTAGGGAGCAGTTCACGTTCATTTCACGCACGTATGGACAAAATAAAAGGCATATCTTATAACAAACGCTCAACGATTTCAAAATGCTGATATAAAATTGAGAGCATCTTCTTATAATCTCTGCCACACAGAGACTAGAGGAACCCGGCTGTATGATGTAAACCCCGCCTCCTTGCTTATCCCCAACAGCACGCCTCCTGTTCGGCTGTAACCCTGGCTCCCTGCTCAACTGTATGTGAGAAGCACATGCATTTCCAGGGTGCTAAGGGTTCTACATCCCAGAGCCCATTCTACTTGACCCCAGATTTTTTTTCTGTGTCCATCTGCCTGTCTCTTCGTTCTCTCACAGCCCGTAGTGAGGCCAAGTACACGGAACCCTGTGAAGGCTCAACAGCCACCTATTTTAACATACAGGTTGTGTCTCCATTTGTGTGTGGGACAGTTATGCTAGGCAGAGTTATGACTGGGCTGTTGCTTTCATTTGGAAATTCTATTATTAAGGAGATGGTGGGCTTGGGATGTCTATCCTTTGCTGTCGATTTGACTACATCTAGAATGGACTAAAACCAGAGCAGGTGGGCGTGTCTGGGAGCAGTCTTCTTGATTGGATCATTTGAAGCCGGAAGACCCGCCCTAACCGCTTACGTAAAGGGACATGGAAGAAGGGCGCCCTGCCTTCTGCCTGCTTGCACTCACCCGGGCGAGCTCACGTGTCCTATTGCTGCACGGTCCTTTGCTGGTATGAAAAGAACCTGCTTCTTCACGATGTAGACTGGAGCCCAGCAGCTCTCTAGGGATTCCCCGGGACTCCCACACCCGACTGGACTGCTGAGACACCCACACTGAACGATTACCAGATTCTTGGCTGTTTCGTCAGTAGACAGCTGTTGCTGGACTATGCCAGGCCACAGCACGTAAGCTGCTCCAATAAGTTCTATACAGAAGCTCATAGAGACTGAACTGACAACCAGGGAGCATGCACCGGATGGACCGGGCCCTCTGCACATAGGCAACAGTTGTGCAGCTGAGTCGTCATGTGGGACTCCTAAAGAGGGAGCAGGGGCATCTCTGACTACACCGCCTGACTTTGGATCCCTTTTCCCTAACTGGGCTGCCTTGTCTAGCACCAACAGAAGAAGATGCACCTAGTCTTACGGCAACTTGATATGCCACGGCTGGTTGATAACCATGAGAGGCCTCCCCTTTTCTGAGGAGACGGACAGAAGGGGGAAAAGAAAAAAATTAAAAATGAATAAATAAACTCCACGTATACTCAAATATACAATGTATGCATGTATGTATGCATGTATGTATGTATGTATGTATGTATGTATGTATGTATATATGTACTCTACCAGTTCTGATCCTCTAGGAACCCTGACCAATGCAGGTAAAGAGCAAGGAAAAAGAGAGGCTCACTGTGGATCACACAAATACAAGAAATGAATGATGAGAGGAAAAATAACTTTATGCAGAGGAATTTCATAACGTGGATAAAATGGCCAACCCCCAAAACTAAAGCTTACCAAAGCTGACAGAAGCAGACAGAAAATTCAAGTATTTCAATACATGAGTCCTAGGGTCAGTGAGAAGGCTCAGTGGGTAAAGACACACACACACACACACACACACACACACACACACGAGCGTGCACACACGTACTGTTGATGATGATGATGATGATGGCTATAAAAAATTAAATGTAGCCTATAATTGAAGAGAAATCTCTCTCTAAAGAAAATCCAAGCCAAGATAGCTTACCAGTGAATTCTTCCAAACATTTTGAAAAGAATCAATACCTGAATTCTAGAGTTCTTCAAGAAAACGAAAGCCTCTTAGACATTTTCAAAGTATTAAAATAACACAATGTGATTTAAAAACTGGGATAAGCACTATGAGAAAATAATTGCACTTGTCTCCTCTTCCAGAAACATTTTAAAATGTGTTAACACAGTACTAGGACACCATGGTGAGTTTAGTTCAGCCTACGAATGTAAGGAAGGTCTACAGTTCAGAACCAGTTCGCCCAAGAACAAACAGGAGGAAAGCCTTCCAGACACCCCAAAGCGGAGAAGCGCATGAGAAACTTCGGCTCCTGGTTTATTAGAAATTAGAAACGTATTTGATACTACTGAGAAAACGCTATAGAGTCAAATGAATAGAAAGCACACACGTGATTATGCCAATAGTGTATTGTTACAGTTCCAAATGAACGCACTTCCAGGCGGTCCCTGGTCAAAACCCAAGATGCCTGCTGGCTTATTTGTTCTCAGAAATTGACAAAGCTTTCTAAAATTAACACGTAATGACGAAGGCCTAGAAGAGCGAAGACGTTCCAGAAGGACTGTGGTGGAGGTTCACCGCATGAGCGATAAGTCTGTTGTTGCAAAGTTACTGATAATCGAAAGGAGTCTGTGGGTCCTGAAACAGTGCGTGTCCCACGGAATTGGGAGTAATCCAACCGTGGCCCTCCATCTCTACCATCATGTGGCCTACGAGAACGTGAGCCTGTTAACTCAGGAAAGGTGAACGGGGGGGGGGTGGGGGGCGAGGGGACCATTTCTTGTTTCTACACACAAAAGCCAATCCCCTGTGGCTTGAGAAATAAACAGAGGTGAAATAGCGGAGCCTTCAAAGGCAAACCTGGATGCTGAGGTTCTGTTTTTTACTGTTTATTCTAATGCTGAGTCGGAGGTGGGGGGGGACTAGACTTGGAGTCTGCAAGCTAGCCCCTGTGACCACGCCCCCCAAGTTCATTCTGATTGGTAAATAAAGATGCCAACAGCCAATAGCTGGGCAGAAGAGACATAGGTGGGGTTTTAGGTTTCAGGGGCTTGAGTAGAGAGGTAGAAGAGAGGAAGAGAAGAAGGTGCAGGAGGAAGGAGAGGCTGCCATGGGTTAAGGGTCAAGAGAGCTTGGCCCCAAGGGCTGCCCAATTGGAGTTAAGGGCAGCCCAGATGGAACATAGTAAGTGATAACCGATAGGAGAGTAGGTTCTAACAGCACGGAGGGCAGGCAGATGTCCAGCCACTGTGCTCTTTAGGGCTTATTGTAAATGAAAAGGCTGTGAATGTGTCTTTCACTTGTGAACTCAATAACCAAGGCAGAGTAGAAACCCTGGGCTGGGATTTTAAATATTTTCTATAACATAGAGGCAAACCTGGAGCCTTCAGAGGCAAACCCCTGCAGGGGCTTGGAGCAAACTGTACTTAAATACACACAAAAACACACTTATACATACACTTACAAACACATACACACATACACACAAAAACACACTTATACATACACTCACACACACAAATCACATATATACACATACACACAAAATTACACACACACAAAACACACTTATACATACATGTACACACAAAAACACATACACACTTACACACAAACATACATATACACAAAAATACACATAAAAACATACTAATATACACACATACACACAAAATCACACTTATACACACAGGTCCACACAAAATACACTTATACGCATGTATATACAAAACATACTTATACATACATGTACACACACACACACACAGAGGCTACCCAAATGCCCTGTCAATGAAATGGTTAAAGCAATTCTAATATTGCCACACAGAGGATTATCACACAGACCTACAGTTAACCACAAGCCGAAACTCCAGATGAAGCTCTCGAATAAGTTTATCACCAAAGCAGACGGATTGTGAGTCTCCACTAACATAAGGTATAAGCTATCTGCATTGTTACAAGTCAGGAGGCTCTGTCACTGGAGGTTGGTGGCTGCAAGAAAACCCAGGGAGCTGGTAGAAGCCCTGTGTGGGGGCTGCCTTTGGGGCATACAGTTCTCCTGCTCACCCCGTTCTGTGAGTCTGGTCTACTGCCTGTCTCTTCCCCATCCAGCTATCTGGACAATTTCCCGAGGCTCGGCAAAATGCCTGCTTCTGCCGACTTAACTTCTGAGCCTTTCTCTCTTGAGGTAGCTCCCTGGCATTCTGACAGTCTCTCTGACATGATTTCTCCATTCTCTATCCATGTGCCTCTTCCTCGTCACGAGTCTACCTTATTTACAGCGAGGCTCTTCCTCCTCTGGTGATGTGCTGATAAGGGGACGGAGGGAAGAGTCTAAAGACCAACAGCGACTTTTTTCAGGAGGGCACGTCCAGAGGTCGCTGCCCAGCTTGTGTAATAGGTTCACCACAGCCGACCGTGTCGCTCTGTTGGTGCCGTGCCTAGCAGGCATGAAACCAGCCCTGCGTAATGGGGAGTGGTGGCTTACTCCGTAACTTCAGCATTGAGAAGCCCAAACAGGAGGCTCAGACATTACATACTGACTTCAAGGATGGGCTGGGGTACTGAAGACCCAGCTTCAACCAACTACCACCACCACCACCACCACCACCACCACCACCACCACCACCACCACCAATAATAATAATAATAATAATAATAATAATAATAATAATAATAATAATAATAATAATAATTTAGTTTACTGAAAAATAGGAGTTGGTATGTGCTTGTTCTCCCTAACACATGGAAGGAAGAAGCAGGAGGATCACAAGTTTAAAGACAGACTCTGTTTCAATGAACAATTACTTGTGAGCTCTCTCTTGTATCATAAAGATTATAATAGCTTGATACTGAGAAGCCAAACCTACTCTATCTTGGAACCAGCTTCCATTGAAGAAGGGGAGGAGAAGGAGAAGGAGGAGGAGGAGGGGGGGAGGAGGAGGAGAGAGAGAGAGGAGAAAGAGGAGGAGGAGAAAGAGGAGGAAGAGGAGAAAAGAGGAGGAGGAGGAGGAGGAGGAGGAAGAAGAAGAGGAGGGGGAGGAGAGAAGGAGAAAGAGAAGGAGAAGGAGAGGGAGGAGGAGAAGAAGAAGAAGAAGAAGAAGAAGAAGAAGAAGAAGAAGAAGAAGAAGAAGAAGAAGAAGAAGAAGAAGAAGAAGAAGAAGAAGAAGCAGCAGCCGCCTGAGACTTTGGCCTGCAGCTAAACCCAAGCTGCAGTCACGCAGGCCTGTCCTTGGCCTCCCTAGCTACTTCCTAGCAACGGCTAATCAAAGACGAGTCTGATTGTTCCAGATGTACTTTCAGACCATTTGTGATTCGTGATTGTATACAGTCTTGCTACAGAGCACCCACCTGTCGGCTTATGACAGCCATTTAGTTAGATGTTTGCCAGGCTGGGCACCCCTCCCCCTACTTCAGTCCATTTCCTGTAAAACCCTGTCCCAGTGAGAGTTTGGAGCCTCCTCATCAAAATCCCTCCCGTGGGCTGTGGGCCGGCAGTAAGCCCAAACTGTTTGTAATAGAGAGGCCCTAACGAGATTACATCCGAAATGGCTCCTCAGTGGTCTTTTGGGGTTCACGGACGCTTCCTGGCACACCGATATTACTAAATGCTAAACATATCAAACCGTTGTATTTCACACTACACATATGCACTCATGTCTATAACGTTGGTTTCTCAAGGCTTTCCTTCAGGCCTGAAGTACAGCCGGACTGAAATCAAGTTCTGAATCGGTGAACCTCTGCTACAAATTAATTGGTAGATATTCTCTGGGTTCCAGTTTACATCCAGTTTACTCCATGGATGAAAGGCGCCAAAAATACGAAGCTTCTGGTTTTGCAGGCAGGGGCTATGCTGCCCTTCCTGATCTGCCCCCACGTGGACCACACGGCAGAGCTGGCAAACGCATTAACCACGCACTGATTCAACAGGCAAGAAGCCAAGGCTCTCCCAGCCACTGCGATACCTATGACTGAGCCACGGAGAATTTTATTCTGACGCAAATGTGGACAAGCGCCACAGTAACGTGTTCTTGTCGGCCTGTCTCTACAACGTGGGGAACGCCAGCGAGCACACCCGGGCAGCCTGTCTGCTTCTGCTCAGTAGCAGCCAAGAAAACCCACAGCTCCTCCTACCGCGACTGTCCGAGGCGGTGTGGGAGGCAGGGGGCAGACGTCAAAACTCCTCTCCAAAGTGATTATTTTGTTTTTGTTTGTTTGTTTGTTTGTTTGACTTTGATTTTTCTCTAGTGCCCTTTGGCTATTTTCCACTGAACACGAACGGCCCCTCCTTACTCCTAACTTAAAAAGGCCTCCACCAAAGAATCCACCCTCAGCAGTCCCCAGGGGCTCTGAGAAGCACGGGTGGCTACACCAGGGGACTGTACTCTGGCAGAACAGGGCTCGAGGGAGCCACGTATTTGGCATAGCATACTGTGGTGAGCCACCTCTCCAGCTCCGTTTATTTTGAACATAAACCTTGCCATTAGGTTCAACAAACACTTATTAAACATCTGAGCTATATCAAACCACAGCCAAGGCCAAGGGCAGTAACACAAATTACTCTTTTATAGCTTTATAAGTCTCCGAGCCCTATTCACCTGTCTCAACCTCGCAAGACCAAACTGCCTCTCCGTACATCACGCCGGAAGGTTGGGATCCTGACGTCTGACCTCTTATTCAAGATCACACAGCCAAGAAACAGAGCGTTTGGGACCCAAATCCAGGATTGACGCTTTATTCGACGGCCCAGTTTACCCCATCACCCTATTTCTACACGCTGCCATCTGGCGCTTAATTACAGAGTGTTTTCAGACCCGCCGTGCAGGTCACGAGATGCAGCTTCCTTTGCTTATAAATCTTTGTGGTTAATACCCTACAGAAGAGGATTTCCACGGTTTCTTAATTCCCTTTTATTGTCAACTGATTCTGAGTCTCCGTCTCAGGAAGCCCAGGCTAACCCTAAACTTGCCACATAGCCAAGGCTAATCTCGAACAACTGACCCTCATGGATCCATCTCCCCAGAATTCGGATTACAAGCGTGGGTCGGTGGGTTCTACATGGCTGCTTAGTTTTGAAACCATTGTTCGTCTCTGGTTGCTTACTAGTTTATCCCAAATTATGTTTTAACTTAGACAGGCTTCGCGCTGTTGAATCGGGGATTCTGTCAACAAGATGAGTAAGACCATCTTTCTGGGGCGAGCATCTCGGCTCCGGCTCGGAGCTGCGTTCTCTGTACTGTGTCATTGCTGATATTTTTTCTAATCACAATACAGGTTCCTAGAAGAGAGCAACCACATTATAGTTCTGGGAGTGTGGCCAGGACTAACAATATTTGCTGAATGGAATTTAAATCATGGCTGGCCCCGCTACACCCTAAATGGGAAACATTAGCACTAATGGTTAAGAGCTTCCAACTGGGGGAAGAAAGACCAGGGTAAGGGAGCGGGCTCTGCCTCCGATCTTGGGTCAGTTCACTAAGGCCTGTAGCTCTTGGTGGGAAATTGGAGGGGGGCGGGGTTAACGGTCACTTCCTAGGGTCCTTGTAGCAGTTCAGTGGGAAGCACCGTTCAGAGTGTGCTGAAGTGCGGTCTAGATCACGTGCTGTCTAGACTGGGAGCACTTGCGAGGACCACTTCCTGTGATCTTTCCGGAAGTCCTCCTCCCGGGGAATGTGATGTTACACTCCGCTACTACAAACCGAGAGGTCAGAGTTCCACGGCAAAGTATCCACGAAGCACCAAACACTGAAGCCTATGTTTGCTGAAAGCAACTGATGGAGCACTGTGGTTATGACGGCCGGCCGTGTGACAGCGAGGTTTCTCTTTGGCTCCCTCAGTGTTGTCTTATTCCATTTGTGTTACCGTGAGCGCGCCATTGACATTTGCTTCAAACTGGACGCTACTTTGAATAATCACATTTGCCTTTATAAAACGACGGTAATTAATGCTACATGAAATTCTCAAACCTGGGAGCTTTAAATGTTATCAGTATGTATCGGAATGACAGTGGTGACTCCGATTTTCAGGATATAATAGCATTTAGGGACTCAATTAGATGATCCCTCCGGGCTAGTAATTCGAAAAATGAAAATTAGACCCCTACCAGTTATACCCTGGACCCTAAGAGGTAATCATAATTACATTGTTTTGGCATACTTGAGTCTTCAAAACTGTGTTTTTGTGTATGTGCATGCTGTGTTTATGTGTGTGTACATATGTTTGCAGGGTGTTTACTCATGCATACATTTAGGGGGACCAGAGATTGATGCCAAACATATTTACTCGCTCTCTATTTTTTTCTTTTTCTTTTTCTTTCTTTCTTTTTTTTTTTTTTTTTTTGAGCCAGGCTCTCTGACTTAGCCCCGAGCTTGCAGTTTCCCCTAGACTGTCTAGCCCATGAGCCCCTGGGAGCCACCTATCTCCAGCGAGTGATGGGGTTACAGACATGGGTCTGGTTTTGTATGTGGGTTGTATTTGAACTCATGCCCTCATGCCTGAGCAGTAAACTCTATACCCACCGAGCCATGTCCTCAGCCCCACGGGCTTTCAGAAGCAAATTCTTACCTGTGAATTTCATCCCTAAGGCTGAATTTGGTATATGAAAGAAAAATGGGCATTTTTTTTTTTTTTTTTTTTTTTTCGAGCTGGGGACCGAACCCAGGGCCTTGCACTTGCTGGGCAAGCGCTCTACCACTGAGCTAAATCCCAACCCTGAAAATGGGCATATTTTTTATTTTTTACAAATATATTTATGTGCATTCCTATAAATTCAGCATTTGGAAGGCAGAGGCAGGAGATACCTTTAAGGCTAAGCTGGGTTATATAGCAACAAGAGGAGGAGGAGAAGGAGGAGGGGCAGGAGGAAGGGGGAAAGGGAGGGGAGAGGGGAGGAGGATTTGGATGTTGGGAGCAGGAGGGGAATAGCAGAAAGTGGGGAGCAGGAGGTCTGTTCCTAAGAATGCGTAACTTTGTCAAAGAAGAAAATCATTTTCCTGACTTGTTTCTCACTCCAGTGGACTTATTCTTTGAGCAGAAACTTTAATTTACCAGCAGCATTACGAATGGCAATTCTCTGATTCTATTTTTCCTCCACCTTCCCGTCTTTCCGCAGGAAGCACACAGCATTTTCAGGATTAGGGGAAATGTCCTTGATTACTATTATTTTCATTTCCCATTGAGAACCAAATGGTGATGTGGGGCAGGGGAGCATGTGACCTTCTCAAAGGCTGGTCTTGGGAGGACTCACAGTGTTTTGCAGTGAAATTCAACAAACAATGTTGAATCCTGACCTGGAGCTGAGGAGGCAGGAAATCTGTTTCCACTGTGCACCTCATCTGCATGGCACTATTTGCACAGTGCACCTCATCTGCATGGCGCTGTTTCCAGTGTGCCTCACCTCATCTGCATAGCCCTGTTTCCACTGTGCGCCTCATCTGCATGGCCCTGTTTCCAGTGTGCCTCATCTACATGGCCCTGTTTCCACCGTGTGCCTCACCTCATCTGCATGGCGCTGTTTCCAGTGTGCCTCACCTCATCTGCATAGCGCTGTTTCCACCCTGTGCCTCGTCTGCGTGGCTGTTTCCACTGTGCACCTCATCTGCATGGCGCTGTTTCCAGTGTGCCTCATCTACATGGCCCTGTTTCCACAGTGCACCTCATCTGCATGGCTGTTTCCACTGTGCGCCTCATCTGCATAGCGCTGTTTCCACCCTGCGTGCGCTGGCGTGGCTGCCGGATCGTTTACATAGCGCTGTAACCTTCTAATGGTACCCAGTACACTTAGGTGCTTAGTAAATGATGAACAATTGTCCCGCCAGTTGTGTCTCCCTCTTGCTCCACCTTAGGGGTTACTTCACTGTCTGATTAAGAGGTACAGGAGGACCTGGCTCTCTGAAACTAAAGTGGGTGTTTATTAAATGAGAATCCCGACTAACCAGAAACTCTAACCAGCTAAATATTTCTGTTGTGTTTTTCTCACCATAAAACACTGTAGAATACTAACTAGAACATAGAGATAAGGGGAAAAGGGGTTTTTTAAAACCCACTGGTGATGTAGGAATATAATTTGTTCACATAATGTATACATAACCTATAATTCATCTATATACATATATAACGAGAATTGTAACTACCATTTTGTAACTTTGATGTCCTCAGATAGTACCCTTCAATATTATTTTAGATATCAATATAGCACGGCTTCTTAAGTTTTTCATTATTACCGAACAAATTTTTACAAGATGACTGATATATGTATGTATTTATGTATGTATTATATATGTATATATGCATGTATATATTATATGTGTATATATGTATGTGTGTATATATGTATGTCTATATGTATATATGTATATATGCATGTATGTATATATGCATGTGTGTATGATAGCTTTATAAACTGAAAACATACTGGAATAAAATTTTTTAAAACAATTCTCGGTATATAATTTTACTATTTATTGGAGATGAACACAAACTTGCATTGCCATGAGGGAAAGGTGGTTGTTACTTTTTCAGAAAGGCTTAGATCTTGGGACTTGAGGGACACAGCTCATTGGTAAAGGCTGGGTGATGTTCTGGTGGAGGACCAGAGACCAGCGATCAGTTCCCAGTACTCAGACTAGATGGCTCACGACTGCCAGTAACTCCATTACCAGGAAATCCAACGCCCTCTGCTGGCCTTTGGAGGTACTGGATCTTGCCTGTGTGTGCATTCATGACCACACACACACACACACACACACACACACACACACACACACACACACTTAATAACTGAATCTTCAAACCGTGGCAAGTGTTTCACACTACAGGACACTGTCACAGAGCACTGTCAATGGTTTGTTTGTTTGTTTGTTTTGACTTGATTGATATTTTGATTTTATAGTCAGTCACCAACGATGATAACAGCTTTGCATAAATACGTTAACACAAAATATCAAAAGTATGTTTCGGCTTTTTTAGGAATTCTATGCTAAACCTAAGCCAACTTTTTGCTTAATGCCTTTTTTTTTTTTTAATGAAACGTCGGCCTGCCATTCAAGCAATAATATTTAAAAACAAACCAACACAACATAATCCAAACATACTAATTCGGCATCTGCGAATTAAATACTTTCCTTCTTCATAACTAGACTATCACATTTCTGTATAAGCAGAAAGCCTTATGTATGCAGTAAAAACACTGCGATTCACAGCACCCAAGCTGGGCCGTCTCCGGCAGCTTTCCTGGGTCCTGCACGGCAGGACGGCAGAAGTGTGTGTGCTGCGTGTTCAGAACCAAGGCTGCAGTGACGTCACATAATGCAGCCCAGGTGAGCCCTGCCCGACACGCCTCGGATTCACTCTAACTCTGAATTAACTTTTGGTTTTTGAGTGTTCGGAAACGGGTGGAAGAGGCGATAAACCAGCGTGACGATAGCTGTGTGCACGCGAATGTTCGCCCACGTGCCTGCCGCACGAAGAACGCACCCCCTTTGGCTGTTAGAAAAGGTGCTGTGGTGAACATGTGAACGCAGCCACAGCTCAATAACTAAGCCAAGTCTGCTGACACACCTGGGACCCCAACATTCAGGAGGCCGAGACAGGAGGATCTGGAGTTTGGGACTCCATAGTGAGATCCCCACCAGCCCGAGCTACATCCCTAGACCTTGTTTCAAAAAAAAAAAAAGAAAAAAAGAAAAAAAAAAACGAGAAAAACCAAAAACCTCAACTAACTCACCAAATAAGTAATTAAAAAATTACATACTTGACAAAACGATCTGTCAACTGCCTTATATTTCGTCTGTTGAAGGAGCAAGAGACGGGCACCAACCACCCCGGAGACGGAGAAGGCTATGTGTCCAGTGCAATGGCGACGACCATATGAAAAAGTTTGCCCAGACCTGTTCAGTTCCTCAGCACCTGCTGTTTACAGCCAGCGTCCCAGGCTTGAGCCACAGAGGACAGACACACTGCCGACCGAAACTCAGGATAAGTCACCTTAAGAGAACAGTGTTCGTCGTTGCCACATTTAAGCCATGGGGATTCCGGGCAAGTTAAGAGAAACCTGCAGGACACTTGATCGTCAACCTCACGGCACTGGTGGAGATCAATGCTCACCCAGAGGTCTCAGGCTGTCAGAGTTCGAAAGTCTGAACAAACGGGACTGTACCCCCTCCCTCTTTTATGTCCAAGCACAGCTACACCAACTATGCAGGGACGTCAGTGGGCTGGCTCCAACGCCACTCAAACCTTAAAAAGGTTATCGAGCGACGTTATACACTGAAGGCTGCACCCCGTAAGAAACCTTTCATGCACCTGACTGGAAAGGAAGTGGGACAGAGCTTGAAAGGGCTGGGAATGGTATAGTAGCTACTTTTCTTATGGTTGTGAAGGAATAATTTACAGGAAGTAACTCGAGAGAGGGGTTCCTTGGCTTTCAGTTTAAGGCTGCACACCTCATCCTGTTGGGGAGGCGCCATGGCAGGCGTGCCCCTCGGTAAGTCACTTCCTCCAGCTGGACCTCACTTCCAGGTCTACACTTCCAGGTTCAAACACGTGAGCCTTTAGGGAGACAGTTCACATCCGATCTTCAAAAGGGCGGAACAGGTACAACCTACTTAACCCACGTTGGCTTAGTGCTGCTTGGTGCACACCGCTGTTAAAGCATGGTAAAACATGACGCTAGAATTCAGGACAAGCTAAACGGGAGAGCCAAAATGTTTAAAACGGTGACCTTTCTCTCCACTGACTGAGGAAGCCCAGGGCGTGGACACAGCTCCAGGGTTGACCACCTGGCTTCTCCCCGGGCAGGGGATGTAGCCCCTGGACCATTTCCAACCAAGTAGGGTGTGTCCAGAAAAGCACGGCAGGCATCCGAGCTGGAGTCTGAGTCTTCCCTGAAAACACATCTCCAATAGTAAGAGGCATGGGACAGGCTGCTGCCACCCTAGCGGACACTGGACACAAACCTGCAGGGGCCGGCCAAGACAAGGAGAGGTTGCTAACAGTGGGTGCACTTCTGGGGCTTCTGGGCAAAGTCACACATTTCCCTTGGGTCAACACTTTAGGGAAAAAAACCCCATTGTAGAAGTGAACTAAAGGTTAGGGATAGAAAGGATACCAGAGGCATTAGCTAACCAAGCTGACCAGATGAGAGGAAAGATGGGGCCCTGAGTCAGTTCTGGAAGGTGAGCTGGCTCCCCCAAAGACCCTCTTTCTGTTGCTGTTGGAATGTTGCAAGGCACTGTTGCCTTCCGAATATCCTTGT
This sequence comes from Rattus rattus, assembly GCF_011064425.1. NCBI lineage: Eukaryota > Metazoa > Chordata > Mammalia > Rodentia > Muridae > Rattus > Rattus rattus. The sequence goes on along the minus strand of NC_046154.1, from coordinate 270,085,160 downwards.
TTCTAACGCAGCCAATTATAACAGGCTTCATTGTGGGTAAAAGAAAAATGGTTTCTAAGAAGCCTCCACCTGTTCCAGAAAGGGCACACCCTGTAGATGGATAGCTACATCTGAAGTAACCAAGGAAAACAGCAGTTTTATCTTTGCAGCCATGAGGGTAGTTAGCTCCCACCGTGGCGGAACTGCAGGTTGATCACGGAAGCAGGAGAACAAAGAGAGAAGAGAATACACAACGTTGGGCAAACCCCACCAGGGTCCAAGAATGCAGCACCTGGAAGGTCCACGGCCACCGCCGCCACCACCACCGCCAGGGCCAACTGCCAACAGACAGTCAAGGTCAACAAACAAACAAGACAAAGATGAAGAGGGGGCCTCAAATCGCGACCGCTCCCCCCCCCCCAGAGAGCATCAGGTGTGCAGCCTGTGAACATCTCCCTGTTGGGCACGCACAGAGTGTGGGTCTCCGCTGGCCCCACTTGGGATACACTCAGAGAATAAACCCATCCTAACAGAAGAGTCTCGTGCCGTCCTTTAGTGTCTGCCAGCCTATAAAAAGCCCCTAGACAAACAGTTTAGTGGGTTTCCCCCTCCCTTGGAACCTCTCCCGAGCTCTGCTTTCTGCAACAGATCTTTAATCTCCTTCAAGCTGCATCTCTATAATAAAAAGCTCTCTCCTAAGAGTACCCTTCTTGTCTGTGAATTGCTTTCTTGGGCTTGTGAGACAAGGACCCAAAGTAGAGTCACTGACTCATTTGTGTGACCCTTAGTGCCCGGTGCTCTAACTCCTGCATAATGCATACTCGATATAAGAAAGTTTGCTCCGAAGGACACCCCCTTCCACAGTCTGTTATTATGAGTATTACCTAGCAATGAGTTATACATGTGTACGCACGCTCGCACATGCACACACAAGCACACACACATACACACACACACACAAGAGGGGGAAAGGGAGAGGGGGAGGGGAAATGGGGAAGGGGACTGGGAGGGGGAGGGGGAGAGAGATTTCAATGGATCACAGAAAACTTGCTAGATTCAAAGGAAATAAAGACCATGAAAACCCCGCCCAGGCCCCCACTGAACGTTTGTATTAGCGAAAGCTATTGGTTCCGGTTAATCTCGCTTGTCAAATGAACTGGATCTGGAATCAACTGAAAGGCAAGCCATGCTGGGCAAACCTGAGGGGTTTTCTCGTCCAGGCTATTTGAGATGAGAAGACCCAGCCTGGATGGGGCACACCTCCCCATGGCTGCACAGATGAAAGCTTTGCTCTTTGCCTGCTGGCCTTTGCTCTCACTGGCAGGCTCATCTACCCCACTGCTGCCATCGCCGCTCGATTCCTTTGCTAATACCAGAACCCAGTGTCTTCAGGTTTCCAAGAATGGACTGAAGACTGGTCAAACAGGGAATGTTCTAAGGCTTCAGAGCCAGGCTGGGCCTGCTGAGGCATCCAACCTCACAGACTGACTGCACGGCTACCAGGTCCTCAGCCTCTCCAGCGTGAAGACAGCTAATGACAGACTAATGACAGTAGTACAAGCCGAGCTGGTAAATCCCCTCTTCATATCTAGATACATTGTATCCATTCTGTTCTGCTAGAGAAGTCTAATACACTACTGCTATAATAATGTCTTGCCTTTGATCTCTAATTCTTCAAGGTTTTAAATCTAACCTGAGAAATTGGAAACCACAGAGCTAGAACCGGAAACCTCAATCACGACCTCCAGACAGACAGGAGAAGCATCCAAGGCCAGGAAGGTTCACCATGACCACGCCCATCTCAGCACACTAGATTCAAAATCAAACCATACACTGAAGCCACTTCCTACTATCCACTGGAGTCATTGTCAAACAGTCAGAAATACCAGGAGAAAATACCACTCGGACGAGAGCAGAGGACCATCCATCTGTCCTATGTTAAAGCCCGAGACGGCACTCAGCCATCTGTCTTGGTACCCATTCCAAGTTGGAGGAAGAAACTTCTCTGTTCTGTTCAACTTAAAACTCTTTAAGTGGAGCCTCAAAACCATTTCGGCACATTCCCCTTCCAAACAATTTGGAGTGCAGCTTTTCATCATCTGGGTTATTGGACGGTACCAGGCCGTAGGGTTCCGTGAACGAGTGAGCTACTGTACGGCAGCACAGCTCAGTCTGGCACAGAGGAGCACACGGACAGCTCACACCTCCACTGAGTGCATCGGGACTAGGTCAGTCACAGGGGGTAGAAGCACGACGCAGAACAATGCACCCAAAACAAAGAGGGAGCAGCAGAGAATACAGGTAAATAAAGCATTTGGTGGCTCTCAGGCGTGGCTGGATCCAGGGCTCTAATGTTGGTTATGGTCCCCTGCTTTCAGACAAGCTTTCTGAAGTGTAAGGGATAAGAACAAGTGAACTGAGACCATCCCCATCTGGAATAGGCATCCTGTTCGCTGGTTTCATTCATCAAAATGTTACTAAATACCAACCAAGTGTCAGCTGTGACCATGACAGAGGAACCGGTTGCCTCCACGGAATTTTCCTTATAGTGGAGAGGGGATGCTATGGTTTGCATATGATTTGAGTGTGTCCCTCCAAAATCCACTTGAGAGAGGCTTGGCCCTGTGTGACAGTATTAGGGTGTGAAACTTTCCCGGAGGGGGGGGTCTAATGTCAAGCCATCCATTCATGGAGGCTCACCCACGGACCGGATTAATGAAGGTCTCGAGGGACCACAGGTGGTAAAGTTGTTGTACCAAGAACAAATGAGGCTCCCGAACCTCTCTGGCATGCTGTGCCTCCATCTGCCCTGCTGGGAGTACCGTGGGATTCTTCTCCAGAGTTAGGACTGAGCAAGAGGCCTCGGACGGCCAGCCTCTATAATTGTGGGCTCAATTACATTCCTTTGAAAAGGGCACCCCGTTTAGGTATTTTGTTATAGCAACAGAAAACGGACTAATGCGCAGTGGGGACCTATTAGATAACAAATGCCTGAAAAATAAAAATATTATCTTCCACAAAGGGAGGTCATACCTTTTGCTGTTATTAAAGGCAGCTTCTGTATGCTAGCAAATGCACACCTTTCATGCCCCCTCTTGCCTGACATATGTGGAAGCCCAGAGATCTGCTCTCAAAGAGACCTGCCTGTGAGTTTGCGTCCAGCTGGTTTATGCTGTGGGGGGATAGCATGATACTTCTGCGGGTTGCCTCCCGGTATAGCATGACTTCCACTCTCCGTTTCTTAAAAACACCCATTTTAGATCATTTTCTGATAAGTACAGGTTTAACAGCCTTCCTGATTTCCAACCGTTAGGATGTTTGTAAAATACTGCAAAACCCAGTCTCACATACTGGTCATTTAAATGGTATTCCTTTGATTGCCTGAATTCATTTCTAGGTGACCGTTTGGCGTTGTGACTTTGACCGCTTTAAACCCGAGTTGTTTTTTTTTTTTTTGAGAAGCCAGGGGGTGTGGTCTGACAGAAAATCTTAACCTATTTCTCTGGGGAAGTGAAGAATGCGCCCTTGGAGCGCACTAGGCTGGATGCTTATGTTAAAAGTCAATCTTTAGTGAAAGTGAAACTAACAGAAACCAAGTTGCCCTCCCTAGAAAACCCTGACTCGCAGAGCTATTCCGGAACCAATCCACATGATCACAACACACAGGTCCATCAGATCCATGCCAAAAACTCACTCAGGAAGTTTTCCCTAAATTTAAGGGTGCCCGGGAGGTGGGGGAATCATTTTGGTTTTGAAAGTTGTATTCATGTGCTCTGCCCACACCGTCTCTCCAATTTTGTATGCCATTCATTGGCTCCCTATCCCTTCTACTGTAGTTAGCATGTTTTTAGGGACAGTCATTTATTTGTTTTAATCCGTACACAACGGCCAAATGGATCATTTGGCTCAGTCAAATCCCATCGTTTAAGCCTTAAACAAAAATGGATTTTTTTAATCAAAAAGCCCACCAGCCTCAATCTCTCTACCTCATTTTCACATGGCCTTGTCCAGCTTGTGCCTTCCCAGAATGCTAGCTCAGTCTACTGGAGCCCCGGTGGGCTGCACGGCCTCTAGGGGACAAGTCCTTCTGCGTAGCCATCCCTACAGGATTAATCCTAGTCCCGAAGCCTCCAGCACGACTCTGGATTTTTCTGTTTGTTTATTTTTTTAAGGCTAATGCCCTTATCTGTGCATTCCAACCGGAAGCCTTCTTATCCTGCCCCTTTGCTTCTAGAACTGGGCCCGGTGCCTCGGGCCGCCGTCTCTGAGTTAGGAAAAGGGCTCGAACTTTCCCAGGGAACCGGGGGGCGTCCCCGCGGCGCCTTCGCACCCCCTCCCCCCGCAAAGCCCCAGTGGTGCCGGAGGGAACGCGCCGCGGCCCTCGCTCCAGTCCTCCTCCTCCTCCTCCAAACCCGGGCGGGGACCCCAGCAAGCACCCGGTGCACAGCGCCCCGCCAGGCCCCTCGCCCCAGCCCCCAAACCAGGCTCCGAGATCGGGGTGGGGTGCCACCTGCGGGCCACCGCGCGCGGGCCCCGGTGCCCGGCCCCCCGGCCCCCTGGGCGGCTCCCTACCGGGCTGGGCGGCTCCCCCGCGGGCGCGGGGCGAGGGGCGCGGGGCCTGGGGGTGCAGAGTCGCAGGCCTCGCTGCGGTCCCACCCGGCCGAGAGGCGGCGCGGAGCCCGCACGGGGCCGCCTTTGCGATTGGCTGCGCCCCCCTGCTCCGCCCGCCGCGGCACCCGAGGAGCGAGGACGCGGGGACCCGCCTCCCGCCCGCTCCCGACCCCAGGCGCGCGGGATAAAAGGCGGGCGGCGGGCGCGGGAGCCCGGGCCCTGCAGCCTGCGAGCGCCACCGGCGGGCCGGCTTCCCCCGCCGCCCACCCCGCTCCCGGCGCGGCCGAGCTCCGGCGGTACCTGCAGCCGAGCCAGAGAGCCGGGGAGCCCGCGCCGCCGCCTCGAAACTCGCCAAAGTTGAGAGGCTGCCGCCCACCGGGAGCTGGAGGGAAGGTGCGAGCGCGCGGGGCGCGAACCGGCAGGCGGACGCGCGGACCTTCCGAGCGCACCGCAGTCGGCGGCCTCTCCCGAGCCGCTGCGGCTTCCCCGCGCTGTGAGTGGTCGGCTAGACCGACGGCTGGCTAAGTATTTCCGTTCAATTGTTTATGGGATGCGATTGTGTATTTTTTGTGTCGGCGGAGGGAGTTAAGGCAGAATGCATCCTTTAAAAACAAAAACAACAACAACAACAAAAAATCCTGAGTTTCTGATAGTGAGACTGTTGCATTGAGAGAAGGTACCTGGTAATCGTACTGAGTTGGAGTAATCTAGGAAAAATGCATTTAACAGGTTCTTTTTTTTTTTTAAAGACCCCCCCTGTTGGAGATGGAACCCATCTCAAAAGTTGGTTGGAACGAAAGCAATAACGGAATAACTCTAAGGGGTTAACTAGTGGCAGTTAACTTGTACTTCTCTCCCGTTTTTAAATGTTGTTACCAGATTGGTGGGAGGCTGTGCTGGTGAGAAGCGACTGGCAAGAGGCTCAGAGGCGACCATAATGTTAAGGTTCCACACACTGCCCACCCTGCCTAGAGCTGTCAAACCGGGTTGCAGAGAGCTGCTGTGTCTGTTGGTGATCGCAGTGATGGTGAGCCCCAGCTCCTCAGGACTGTGCCCTACGGCTTGCATCTGTGCCACTGACATTGTAAGCTGCACCAACAAAAACCTGTCTAAGGTGCCTGGGAACCTTTTCCGACTGATTAAAAGACTGGATCTGAGCTATAACAGAATCGGACTCCTGGATGCCGACTGGATTCCGGTGTCGTTCGTCAAGCTGAGCACCCTGATTGTTCGCCACAACAACATCACCAGCATTTCCACGGGCAGCTTCTCCACCACCCCAAATTTAAAGTGTCTCGACTTATCGTCCAATAGGCTGAAGTCGGTGAAAAGTGCCATGTTCCAGGAGCTAAAGGTCCTGGAAGTGCTCCTGCTCTACAACAACCACATTTCCTATCTGGACCCGGCAGCGTTCGGAGGACTCTCCCACTTGCAGAAACTCTACCTGAGTGGGAACTTCCTCACGCAGTTCCCTATGGATTTGTATGTCGGGAGGTTCAAGCTGGCTGATCTGACGTTTTTAGATGTTTCGTACAATCGAATTGCTTCCATACCAATGCACCACATAAATTTAGTGCCGGGAAAGCAGCTGAGAGGCATCTTCCTTCACGGGAACCCTTTCGTCTGTGACTGCTCCCTGTACTCCTTGCTGACCTTCTGGTACCGTAGACACTTTAACTCAGTGATGGATTTTAAGCATGACTACACCTGTCGCCTGTGGTCGGACTCGAGGCACTCCCACCAGCTGTTGCTGCTCCAGGATAGCTTTCTGAACTGTTCTCACAGCGTCATCAACGGCTCCTTCCACGCACTTGGCTTTATCCACGAGGCTCAGGTTGGGGAAAGGGCGATTGTCCACTGTGACAGCAAAACCGGTAACGGGAACACCGATTTCATCTGGGTGGGTCCCGACAACAGGCTGTTGGAGCCGGATAAAGACATGGGGAACTTTCGCGTGTTTTACAACGGAAGCCTGGTTATAGAGAACCCTGGTTTTGAGGACGCCGGGGTTTACTCCTGTATCGCCATGAACAGGCAGCGCCTGTTGAATGAGACGGTGGACATCATGATAAACGTGAGCAATTTCACCATAAACAGATCCCACCACGCCCACGAGGCATTTAACACGGCTTTCACCACCCTGGCTGCCTGCGTGGTCAGTATCGTCCTAGTGCTACTGTACCTGTACCTGACACCGTGTCCCTGCAAATGTAGAGACAAGAGACAGAAAAACGTACTGAACCAAAGCAACGCCCATTCGTCCATTCTCAGTCCCGGCCCCACCCGGGATGCCTCTGCTGACGATCGGAAGGCAGGTAAAAGAGTGGTGTTTTTGGAGCCCCTGAAGGATCCAGCGGCGGGACAGAATGGAAAAGTCAAGCTTGTCCCCAGTGAGACCGTTATAGCCGAGGGCATCTTAAAGTCCTCCAGGGCAAAATCTGACTCAGACTCGGTCAATTCCGTGTTCTCAGACACACCCTTCGTGGCATCCACTTAACCGTGTGCCTGTGTTCGTCTGGTGTCGTGATCTGACCTCTCCCTACCCAACTGCAGTCCACGAAATTAGTAGCAGGAGAGAAACCGTTTTGTCTTTTTGAGAGAAAACCAAATGGTGTCTTTATGATGGTTGCTAGGAAGTGAGGCAGAGCACCCTGGTTGCTTCCTCATGCTGGGTAAAGATGCAGTTGATTTTGAGAGTCTTAAGTTCCCAGTAACAGCCATCAGCATCTTTGAGGATTTCAGGCTGGCCTGAAGGCGGTAGGACCAGCCATTATCTCTTTATCTGGTTATCTCGGAGGAAAAAAAAAAATAAAGCTATGTGTTAGCATTCTTTAAAAATAGAACCTTTTAACTTACTAGAGCCAAAGTTGAGCTGAGCTTTTTTTATTTTTAAGAAAAACATGAGTGGCTTCTTTCCCTTCTAAAAGATGTAGAAGGAAGAATCGGTTATTTATAGATCATAAAGTTAGCATAGAGGTTTTTCAGCTGAAACCATCATTTCGGACCAGGATAGACACACTAGTAACATCCACAGAATCATGCCCCGTCCCATGGAGTGCACAGGGGCCTAGCTTTTAGCTGTCTTCTCCGTCATCTCTGTGCTGTATCCTGGTACAAAAGATGCCCCCCGAAAAGTTAAAGGTGTCTTTATGTGTTGCCAAGAGTATGTGTCACTGCCAAACTGTCTGAGTCACTCCCTACGCCCTCACCGCAGCAGACTCAGGTTTGTCCACCTGCGTGTGTATATGTAAAACCTTAAGTCCTATGAATGGCCGTATAGACCCCAATGTACTGTATTCCAGACATTTAAATCAGCGTAAATACACGTGCTCTGTGACTTCGTGCTTTGCTCGCCTGCTTCCCAATGCAGTATGAGATGTTCGGTGCGACAGGGCTTGTGTCTGTAAAACACCATCTCCTGGTGTCCACATTACAGCAGACGCCTCTCCGATGTTCTTGTTATTACAACTGGGACCTTTGAGAGGGAGAAAACAGCTTTAATATGTTCCAGCCAGAGTTTTGCTCTCTGATAGCAGGCATTCCAGCCGGGAATGGGAGACCCTTACGTTCTGGTTTTAGGACAAGCAAGTGCCGGGGGGGACCTGATGATTCTCCTGTCTGCCAAGAGATAATCATGTGCCTCTCTATGGCACTGAGACAGAGGGCTCAAGACCAGTCAGTGTTTCAGGTTCCTTTCGTATTGGAACCTGGTCTCCCAGGAGCCCTAGCACAGAGTCGCACTGGCCTTCTAACCCATACCACATCCTGAGGGAATGTAGCCCTGGGGTTAAGATGGATTAGCACAGCATCACAGCTCGCGGGTGTTTCAATGGAGGAGGGTCAGACAGAATCATGGGTTTCGGATGACCAAACAGTGAATGACAGCCACAAAGTGGGTGAGGGGAACCCAGGCTCAGCATCTCATCCAAAAGAGTGGTGACCCTTAACACCCGTGGGCATGGAGAAGGACTGAAATCAAGAGTGGCCAAGGGCAGGGGAGAATCGGGTGGGCATCTCGCTAGGGAAAGTTGGGTATGGTCAACAGCAGCCCCTTAGAGAGGCAGAGAGGAGGACAGAGAGTTGACTGTGACACTGATGACTAACAAGGTTGGTGATAGCGGACCTGTGGTAGCACTCTCGGGGCTGTCTGGCGTTCTCTGCAGCAGACTGGTCAGCAGGGGCTAAGGGGCAAGTGGTCTGAAGGAGCCTTCCTAGGGAGTAGGCTGCAGCACTGTGAACAGCGTCACGCGGTGTTAGGAATGACCACGCCGCTTCTTAAACCCCTCACCCTGTGGACAGAGTCCGTCGGAGCCGGGCTGCCAGCCAAGATTTTATTGTAGTTGCAGCCATTGAAGTGTCAGAAGATGTATGGAGCTGGTATGACCAGGGAGGCAATCTTCTCTTCCTCAGAGCAGCCTTGAAGGTGAGGGAGGGAGGGCATGGCTGTGCTGCCTCTGGGATGCGATGGGGCTGGCACCACTCTGGCAATGAAGTTGAAAAGAGTCCCTAAATTGTATCTTATCTCGTCTGGATGAGATCCCTAAGGCCTTCCAGCTGCCGATCCCTAAGAAATAAGTGTTTGGCTTGGCAGACAACTGGGGGCAGTACTGGGAGTGGGGTGGTGATGGTGTCCAACCACAGCTGCTTCTCATGCCCAGATCCCAGGTTAGGGCAGGATAGACTTAGGTAGAAAATAAGGGTTTTTTTGGTTTTTTTGTTTTTTTTGATCAGAATAAAACAACAAAAAAATCCTGAGTACTTAAAAACTCTTGTTTCTGAGCAGACTTAGGAACCAAAAAAAAAAAAATGATGGTAAGTCCCGGGACTGAGTGTCGTGGTGTAGACTCCGGAGTGCTTAGGAATACCAATTTTTAAGCAAGAACCCGATCTCATGTGTTTTAAATATAGGTACAAAATTAATGTGTGCTTCGTAAGTTTGTCTCACGAAAAACTTTTATATAACTTTCCCTCTGAGCAGTAACCCAGACTTATGCAACTGGGTTGCTCTCTTAAGCCAGTGGGGAGAGACAGAAAGTCGTGGAAAAATCAAGTGACAGGCTCAGGAGTGGTTATCTTCTCCCTCTGTCCTTCTGCCCCTCTCCCTTTCCCTCTGTCCCTCTGTCCCTCCCCCCCGTGTGTGTGTGTGTGTGTGCGTGCGTGCGTGCGTGCGTGTGTGTGTGTGTGTGTGTGTGTGTGTGTGTGTGTGTGTGTGTGTGTGTGTGTGTGTACAGACCACAGATGCCAGGAGTCAGGGTTACAGGAGTTGTAAGCTGCCTGACTCAGGTGCCTGAAACGTAACTCTTGTCCTCTATAGAAACAGTGCATGCCTTTACCCACTGAACTACCTTCTCTACCCCTGATGTGAATTTTCCTTGGGTTTAGAGCATTTTCACTGAAATAGAGATTCCAGAGTTATACTTTACTATATGTATTCACAGTAATTCTAATTCTTAGATATACATTTTAGGGTTTCAGGGGCGGGGGGACTCAAGGTAAAAGCCAAGACTGATGGCCTGAGTTGGGATCCCCAGAGCCCAGGTAAAGAACCGTACACTGCAGCCCACCGTCAGCCATCCAGAGCATCTCTGTGGCAAGATGAGAGGTGGAGAGAGGAGAATCTCTAGGAGCTGGAGGGCAGCAAGCCTGGCTTACACAACAGTGAAGAGACTCAAACAGCGCCAGCTAAGGCCAGGATGAGAGGATTGTCCTCTGATTTCTACACACCCCATGAGGCATGCGTGCACCTAGTCCACACACAAGTACACAAACACACACAAGCACACATAAGTACACACGGAAGCACAAACACAAGTACACATACAGACAGACACACAAGTGTACATACACAAGTATACAAATACAACTCAAGTACAAGTGCACACATGAAAGTATACAAGCACACACACAAATACAAATACACATTAAGTACACACAGAAGCACAAACACAAGTACACATACATGCACACACAAGTTGATTTCTACACACCTGATCAGGCATACATGCACCCCCACACACAAGCACACATAGGTACACACAGAAGCACAAACACAAGTACACATACATACAAACACAAATATACATATACAAGTACACAAATAAGTACAAGTGCACACAAAAGTATACAGGCACACACATATACACAAAGCACACATAAGTACACACAAGCACAAATAAGTACACATAAGCACGCACATGTACACAATTACACAAGTATACACATGCACACAGACACATAACTATACACACATGAATACATAAATACAAGAACTCAAGTACATAAGTGCACACAAAAATTACACAAGTGCACACATGCACACAAACACAAGAACCCAAATACACAAGCACACACAACTATACAAGAAAACACACACACACACATACACACACACACAATTAAAAAACTTTTTTTTCACCAGTGAATCCGGTACTAATAAATAATAATAATAAATGTCTTAATAAAAGACATCTTAGGCTTCCCTGCATTTTCGAAACCAGGACTGCTCTATTGACTGAACACATCAAAGGGCTCTGCAGAGTCCTTGGGGGCCAGCCACAGGAGGTGTCATGTGATTCTGCAGTCCCAGAGCATGGCAGCTAGTGCTTGCAATCACAGGAAGCAGGCAGTCGGTTCTCCATCTGCCTAGGGGAGGGTATCCTTCATTCATTTGAAGGCAGCTCAATTCCAGTGTGCAGACTCGGTCTCTAGGACTGGGGACAAAGGCACACTGCCAGGTGTAACAGTTTATGAGGCTCCGCCTTTTATATATGCCAGGCTCTGGGAGGCAGAAGCCCAGGCTGGACCAACCGCTGTTATGGGCTGATGGCCTTAGCAGCCACATAATCTTCCCTTTGATGTCCAGGGTCTAAAAAACTTTTGAGACTAACGTCCTGTAAGGATGGCCTGAAAGGATTTCAGAATTTCTACATGACGTACGTGGCTTCTGCGCTATGCCTCACTGCCGCCCAGTTTGATAATTTTTAATTTTGCTTGATTAAGCCTAGGAAAATGAAATTAATATTTCCAAATAACCCCCCCAAAAAAATGCTAATTAGGAAAAGGAACAGGTGACGTTTATGAGGGTAGACTACAAGAGGAACAGGCAGATAGACTCTCAGTCCAAGACCTGAGAAGACACGTGGTTGGGGAATCCTATTAAGAGTTGAAACAGACTCCAGCCTCAGCACCACCATCCCTCTTGGCTGCGGCTGATTCCTGCCACCCTCCACCGTCAACTGACTACGGTGAGGCTAAGCAGGGAGCACACAGTCAGGCTTCCCGTAAGTTCCTCAGGGAAAGTAGGATAAACAACAGCTTCCCACTCTCCCAGCCGGAGTCTGACTCGGGAAGCTGGGACAGAGCCTACCAATCGTATTTAAATATTCCTTACCATATGATTCACATTCTACCTGATTTGACGAAACACAGGCTACGTGGGACCATAGCAGAATTCATGGGTCCAGGCCCCGCCAAAATACAGTGTTACTTGTTAGTGGATTTATTAATAAAAAGAAACGTCTTAGTCCCGTAAAGTAGACTAATTTAAAAATAAAACAAAACAAGGTGTTGGTATGCTGACTCTTAAGTGGACCCCTAAGTAAAGCACTGGCTGGAACTTAGGGCTCGAGAGTTTTTGTGAATTATGAAATCTAAATTACTTTAGTATGGCAACCCTGATTCATTCAGTTTTGCGATGTTTTTAGTCTGGAGGCAGCTACGACAGATTGGGTCTGCAACAGTGAGACAGTGAGCACCGAACCTTTCGAGTCTGATCAGCTCATAGCATGGTTAGCATATACGCCACAGACTCTGAATGCAGCACGGTTAGCATATACGCCTAGACTCTGAATGCAGGTTCCATTTACAGAGAAATGCCATCATTTTTCCAACATACTAGAATATTCCTTTTAAAACCCACAGATCTTTTCCCGGTCCCCTCCTTCCTCCCTAAGGACAGCTCCGGGTCTGTGTTTCTATTTCTCATCATGGTCTATGTGGGGAGAAGGTTATTGGTTTGACACATAAGGTAATTGGGTTGTTTGTATCACAGTAATCATTGATAAGTAATCTCGTTAAATACTCATGCAAGTATTTCCTGGAATGGCTTCGCAGGGCATGGGTTACACATAAGCTTTCTCTGGGTCCTAAGTCTCCATTCTGTTGTCTTGATAACAATGTGACCAGAAGCAAGCTGGGGACAGAAGGCTTTATTTTTTTTTCTTTTCTTTTTTTCAGAGCTGGGGACTGAACCCAGGGCCTTGCACTTGCTAGGCAAGCGCTCTACCACTGAGCTAAATCCCCAACCCCTATTTTTTTTTTTTTAATATTTATTCTATGTATATGAGTACACTGTAGCTGTCTTCAGACTCACCAGAAGAGGGCATCAGATCCCATTACAGATGGTTGTGAGCCACCATGTGGTTGCTGGGATTTGAACTCAGGACCTCCGGAAGAGCAGTCAGTGCTCTTAACCACTGAGCCATCTCTCCAGCCCAGGTTCATCTGTCTTACACATCCTGATGCAGTACATCACTGAAGAATCATAGAGGCAGGAACCATAGAGGAATGCTGCCTACTGGCTTGCTTGATCTTCAAGACTTGCTTGGCCTGTTGTCCTCTATATCCCAAGATACCTACGTAGGAGTGGGGCTGCCCACAGTGACTGGGCCCTTCTACATCAGTTGTCAATCAAGGAAATGCCCCCACAGACATGCCCACAGGCCTCTGTGATGGAGGAAATGCCTTCTTTGAGATTAACTCTTCTCAGGTCTGTGGAATTGATACAAGCTAACCAGTACACCCCTTGTATACATCCTGAACAATGAAGACTGTTTTGCCCATAGGCCATTGCAGTGGATTACAGGGAAGGCAGTCCTTTAATAGTAAGGACGGGGCTAAACAAAATGGTCAGATAGACACTTTCGAATAAAAAAAAACAAAACAAAACAAAAACAAAAACAAAACTGGCGTTTATAGTGGATTCTTGTATTAAGCACCTACTGAATACCAGGCATACAGTGAGAAGTAGTAGAGGCTTGCTGTCATTCCAATAGTCTGGGGCAGACAGGAAGTCCAGCCAGTGGGGAAAGAAGCTCACAACAGAAAAGGTAAGTTTTCCAGGTGACCTGGCTAATGACTGGTTTTAAGTCCTATAACCACTAAACAAACAAGCGAACATATTCTCACATAGGCATGCTATAAGTGGCTCTGTAAGTCATGAGCCATAGGAAACTTTCCGTAAAAGTGAAGAATGTGAAGGAGGCCCGGGAGGATGGCTCGGGTGGCACAAGCAGGAGGACCCGAGCTGTGCTCCCAGAACCCGCATAAATGGCTTGCACCTGTTTCCCAGCGCGAGGGATCGGAGATTGGGGTGCAGTAAAAGGATCCCTGGAGCTTCCTGGACCTCCAGTCTACCCAATTGATGAGTTCCTGGTTTAGCGAGAGATGATTTCAGAGCCCAGGAAGACCCAGCTTCGACCTCTGGCACAAATACATATGTACACACACACACACACACACACACACACACACACACACACACACACACACACACACACAGAGAGAGAGAGAGAGAGAGAGAGAGAGAGAGAGAGAGAGAGAGAGAGAGAGAGAGAGAGAACGAACTAACTGAGAATGACTTGGGCTTTTGAAACCTCCATGACGTACCTCTTCCAAGAAGACTACACCTTCCAGTCCCTCCCAAACTCTTCAACCAACTGGGGACCAAACATTCAAACTCAGGAGCCTATAGGGATCATTTTTATTTAAACCGCCACGGTAGCCCAGGCTTCCCTAGATTACTGACTCATTCATTAATCTGTTTCTACCTCTCCATGCAGCCACTTAAGATGCAGAATCAATTTCTGCTTTGTCACTATAAACTATATATCGACACATTTACACGAATAAGGGATCGATTTCAGTATTCTGAGAATTTTAAATTATTCATGATTCCTAAAGTAAAAGTTTTATTTGAGGGGGAGCAGAAAAAATTCCTTTCAAATTTCCAGGAAAATGATGTGAGCAATTCGAACGCTTTCAGGGATTTCCCAAACTAATTTTAAAATCGGGTTTCTCGGGATAATTTAAAAACTATTTTTAAAGTACCAGTGCTAGCTTATTTTATTAAAAATGTCTATTAGGTAATAATTCTAGCTGAGCACCAAATATAGTTTCAGAAATTTTTGTAGCATCCGTGGCGCTTTGTTTCATAGGGTGACAGGACAAAGGGCCTCCACATTGGGAATGACAACGTTCCTAAACGTCGCCAGTGCTATGGGCCATAAGTATTGCACGGTAACTACGCCGTCCTCCTCAAAAGCACTGTGGTACAGAGTGTCTTAGCTTGCTTTCGTTGCTGTAATAAAACACTTGACTAAAACCGACGTGGGGAGGAAAGAGTGTATTTGGCTCATGTATGTCAGGTCGCAGTCCATCGAGAGAAGCCAAGGCAAGAACTGAAATAGAAACTATGGCTGCTTACGAATTGGCCCCTGGTAGCAGACTGAGTGCACTTTCTTACACCATCCGGGACCCCCCTGCCCGGGAGTGGTGCGCCACCTAGAGGCAATCTGGTGTAAACACTCTTAATTGAATTTCCCTGTTCCCAGATATGTCTAGGTTTACGTCAAGTTGGCAAAATCAGAGCAGCCCAGAGGAAAATCAAATAAACCTAGAGCGATTCAAGAGTGGTAGAGAGTTGCCTGCTAGTTAGTGACTATAACAGCCAATGGGATAATGTGGGGGAGGCCAGAACACCAGTTCAATAGCCCCTAGGTCAGTGGCTCTCACGCTGTGGGTCGCAACCCCATTTGGGGGTCAGAGATCAGATATTTACATTATGATTCACCACAGTGGTAAAATTACAGTTGTGAAGTAGCTATGAAATAATTTTATGGTGGCGGGTCACCACAGCTCGGGGAACTGTATGGAAGGTCTGCAGCATTAGGGACGGATCTACCTGCTGGTGCCGTACAGAGTTAACAGTGACCTGAAATGAGTGTCAGAGGTCCCGTTTCAAGTCGTACTGCCTGAGGCTTACTACCATCCACGATCCGTGGGGAGGCCATGCTAGCCCGTTGCCTAACTCACAGCCCCAAGTCTCACCACCACCCACAGCAGAATGAAGTTTTCTTAATGTGTGCTGCCAGTCATGAGAAAGGGAACGGTAATGATTATTTCCTGTGTGTTAGGCTCCACGGTAATGGCTTTGTACACTCTGTCTCCTGCCTTATTTTAACGTACCTTCTTTGAGAGGGTAAGCGCAGAAGTGTATGGGGATCTGAACTTCGTGGTCTGGATGCAGACCACCATCTGCTGTAGATGTAGTACGGTGGTTTTCAACCTTCCTGATGTGGCCCTTTAATACAGTTCCTCATGCTGTGGTGACCCCTGTAACTTCAATTTTTTTAAATCCTAGTTTTAATGATGGTTCTTAAACGCTTTAATCTCCCTTTAGCTCACCACCTACCAGAGGTAGTTGAAAAGAAAGGATGGGGGTGGGGGGTAACGGGACCTGTTTAGAAAGGATCTTTGGCTAGAAATTGGCAGTTCAGCTCATAAGTTAGCAGCAGTGGCAGCAGCAGCTTATGGATACACCAGCAGCACAGTTCAGGAGAGTCGGGTTAGCAGCAACGGTGACGGTGACACAACCCAGCAGGGACAGCCAGGCCTCAGCCATGGCTCCCGTCAGCAGGAGGGACCAGCAGGGACACCAGGAGAAGTTCTGGGCTGTGCCTCTCTCAGCAGAGCGAAGATCAGGAAATACGTGAGACCCACAAGCGTTGCACAGTTAACTGTACCAGCAAGCCAAGCTCTGCCTCCATCACTCCGTGGAGTCCTATTTATCTCCTCTAAAATCCCGTGTCCTCCACGTGCCTTGCCTCAGCATGATCTCGCCTCACCATGTGCGGCCATGAGCATGTGCAGCCAGAGACCGCAGAGTCTGGACAAATGCACCTCTAGTACAATGTAAGGTTCAAGGTAAGGTGGACCAATGCAAGCATTTTGTTAGCGAAGAAACCTCCATCACGTGTCCTTTCACGTGTTTGCTTTAGCAGTACTTCCTCTCTCCTGTGTCTGCTTCAGCGAAACGTTCCTTCACGAGTCTGCCTTAGCCTTTCACCTGTGTCCCCTTCAGGAAAACACTCCTTCATGTGTTTGCCCCAGCAAAACACCGTCCAACACAACTTTCCAAAGAACCCTTAAAGTTTCCACTTCAGACCCTCCCAAAATAAAATTATTTTCGTTTCTACTTCGTAACGGTACTTTCGCTACTGTTATGAATGGTATCTGATAGGCAGGTTATGACCCAGAGGTTGAGAACCACGGCAGTAGCACATTAGCCTGCAGTATCTTTCATCTCCACAAGAGGGCTCTTCTCTTGCTGCACTTCTGTTTGGAGCTGCCTTCCCTTCAGTGGTCCGGCTGTTTTCCAGCCCTGCAGAGACTGCCCCTCCCCACAGCCCCGGCTGAGTCTGCCTTCCATCTCCAGCCTCTTTGAATGGGGTGCAATGTAAAGACCCTCCTCACTTCACAGTTCTGCCCCTCTGGTCTGGAGATGCAGCCCCACGGACTGCCTCCTGGCTCTTCCGGAAAGCCTAAGTGGCTTACATAGATCCGTGTGTTTTGCTGGGCTAAAGAGGGTGCGAAACATTAGCTTCTCATTCGAGGCTGGATTGTGATGAGGTAATCCTACTTAATCCCGCTGTCACTCTGTGCACCAAAGAAGTGTCTCAGAGCTGATGTTTACCCAAGCCTCGTTGTAATTAAATTTACATTGCTAGCCCACATATTGACTGCACTAAACCAGTTTTGTAAGAGTGAATGCCTTCGGTCGAAAGGGATGGAAAAGGGTGGCTTTGAAGGGTAGACTCTCAGACTGACCGGCACGATGTGCATGTGTGGGGTGTGTGTGTGTGTGTGTGTGTGTGTGTGTGTGTGTGTGTGTGTGTGTGTGTGTTTTTGTTTAAACCACACTCCCTCAAAGTCTTGCCTTCTAGAACTGCTGCACACATAAGAAGAATCTGTCCTTCGTTGTATTTCTTTTTCCAAAGAACTTATCTTGCCTGGGGAAAAGAATACCATAAAAGATCTATGAGGAGGGAGTTTAAAAGAAGTCGATTGTTTTGTTTTTAAATTTGTTCTCGGATTTTTAATATTCATGGTTAATTACAACCTTAGGGATATCTTCAGCTTTCAGTCTGACCTACTTCAAGTCAGCGGAGAAAATAGCAAGCATCTCCCCTTAGCAACCATTTATAATAACTTTGACTTTTCCCCCAAACCCAGAGGAAACACACTGCTTGATCCTGGGCCAAGTTTGTCAGGAGCTGTTTGTGCGGTAAATCCTAGTCATCCTAGCATCCGACTGGAAAAGCACAGCATTGATTGTTTGTATAATTTGCAATAAGGATCATGGTCGCCTATGATATACAGTGATTGGAAGGACAAGACGTTACTGAGGTTTCTTTTTGTTTGTTTTTGTTTTTGTTTTCTAATGTAAATGTTCAACAGAAAGCAGCTTAAGAATCTAGCAGGGATTTTGAAGATAAAATCATACACTGTCCCATACAGGGTCTTGGATTTTCACAAAGAATCAAGTCCGTCATTACTTTACATGGATTTTGTAATAATGCGACTGGCTGGCTCCCTGCTGTTTGTCTCTGGCCTCTTGGGTTTTAAGCACCACACAGTGAGGAGGTAGGAATGTCACCCTGCACTTCTCTTGAGTGTGGAGATAGTGGCAGGATCGCTGTGAGGCACTGAAGCCCCTTCCCACCGGGTGTAAGGACTCAGAGCTGTGGGCAGAGGCATTTCTAGGTTTCCTGGCTGACACCTTCATCTCCTCTAATTCTAGAAACTACTTAGAATGTAAGAACTAAGAATTTAGCTGCCGTCAAACCACCTTAAGGAAACTTGGCTACACTTGCCCCCTAGCTCCTCCGTATCTCAGAGGCATTTAGAGAGCACTCCTGGCCCAGAGGCATTCCCCTGCAAGGGTTTATGTTGATCTGAAAATGTCTTCTCAGTTCTACCCTTGTCCTTTCCTGTAGAGGAATTTTAATACAGCATCATGGCTGCTCTGTCCAGGGGTCACATCCAAAGACCTTCTAGGTCTCTGCATTCTGGCTGGAGCGCAAACCCGCCCTTTAATCTCTAACGATGAAGGTAAGGTTAGTTCGTAGAGGGAAGCACCCACATTTGAACGTGATGCCTAATTGAGGGGCAGACAAAGGGACGAATCAGAGAAAGATTTGACAGGAGGAGTCAGAGATAGGCTGTGCCCAACTCTTCCTCATCTCGGTCAAATGGCAACTCCACCCTTTCCATGGCTCAGGCCCCAAACCATCTTGGATGAGTCCCTTGCTCTTTCAAGGGACCTGCGGGAACATTCCCTAGGCTCCATTGGCAAATCACACTTGGTATCTGACCACTCTTTGCTACCCCATCTCATCCTTCACTCAGGCATCTAACCTCGACTTGCTTCACCGCTTCCATGTTCGCCCCCAGGGTCAGTCCTTAGCACCAGGCACACCACAGGGCTCACCTGAAGTGGAGGGGAGTTCACTTCAACCTCAGCTTAGAGCCCTGTGATTCCCTGTCTCTTCCTTGCCTACACCACACTGGAAACATGTACAGCAAGATTCCAGAAGCATTCCCAGGGCTGGGGATCCACAAAAGAGACTCACTTGACTGAAAACCTTGCAGTAAATTTGTAAAGTGCAGCCAACCTCAAGTCCATCCCACGGCCTGCTGGCCCTCACTACCCAGCCCCACCAGCTTTCTGAGGACCAGACTTAGTCTGAAGTCACCTATTGTCTCTGTGTGCTCCAAATGGCGATCTCCTTATTCAGGACCTTTTTGCTTCTCTCTCCTCTTCCTAAACACTTTCCGAAGGGGGCTAGCCTCCTTTGCTTCTCACAGGAAGTCTTCTAGTCAGACTCACTGTGTCCTGCTTTGTTTGATTGCTGCCTGACCCTGTCTGCCCTTGGGGGTTGAAGGGGAGGTGGTAAGGAGTCAACTCCAGGAGCAGGCAAGAAACAATGCAGCTGCTGCAAGCTCTGGCACCCTATTGGTCCCAAGAAAGCGTCTCTTCTAAACATCAGTTACTGATTGGTTGGCATTGTGTGCACCAGCAATCCTTGGTCTCTTAGGCAGTCCTCAATTAGGTCCTTCTACAGCAGATGCTTTTGCAGCTGTGAGGCTCACGGTGTTTGCATAGAGGTGACTCCCCCTTGTCCCTGCTACAGTTTGATCTTTCTCTGCTACATAACTACAATCAGAAACACACGTGCCACACGTTACCTACCGTGTGTCTTAGTTGGGCTTTTATTGCGCTGAAGAGACAACCAAGTGTAGGCATCAATCTTTTGCAACCTATTTTAATAAACGTTCAACCTCTCCTTTTGCCCACCAGCTACCAGAGGTAGTGAAAGAGAAGAGTTCTTAGGATATGGGGTCGTCTTAGCAATATTTCCTTGGTGGGTGAGCTCAGTCTTCTTTGTCAGCAGTTCAGTCCGGTAGCAAACACCAAATGAGAACCAGCAGCTTCAGTCCAGTCCCTTCTGCAGGCAGACACCAGGCACAAACCAGCAGCTGTAGTTCAATCCTGAAGAAACCACAAGGCCCATCAACTGGCCTGAGCTATTGCTGCAGGAACCTCACAGCAGTTCTTTCTGCTGTCACCACAAGTTTAGCTCAATACTAGCTTACTCACACAGGAAGGCGAACCAATACATGCCCGTTGTTAGCAAGGAATAATGAGGTGGAGCAAAAGAAACCAAAGCTCCATCTCCCACTGTCTGTGGGGTCTTATTTATACCCCATCACGCATCCTTTCGCATGTCTGCTACAGTAAAACATCCTTTTATCTGCGTGCCCCAGCAAAACAACATTTGTCATAACTAGCTTTGCAAAGAAGCTAGAAGTTTCCACTTCAATCATGACCATGGCAACTCTTATAAAGGAAAACGGTCAGTTGGGGCTGGCTTATAGTTCAGAGGTTTAGTCCATTATTGTCATGGTCGGAAGCATGGTGGCTCACAGGCGGACATGGTACTAGAGAAAGAGCTGAGAGCTCTACATCTTGATTGTCAGACAGAGACAGCAAGATAAGATGATGATACACTGGTCAGGTTCAAGCTTCTGAATTCTTAAAGCCTTACCGTCTAGTGACACACCTCCTCTAAACAAAACCAGACCCACTCCCACAAGGCCACACCTCCTCTAAACAAAACCACACCCACTCCCACAAGGCCACACCTCCTCTAAACCAAGCCACACCCACTTCAACAAGGCCACACCTCCTCTAAACCAAGCCACACCCACTCCCACAAGGCCACACCTCCTCTAAACAGAACCACACCCACTCCCACAAGGCCACGCCTCCTCTAAACAAAGCCACACCCACTCCAACAAGGCTACACCTCCTAATAGCGCCCCTCCCTGGATCTCTCGGGCCATTTTTATGGTTACCACGCCATGGAAGTTCTACAAGAGTGAGGTTGTTTATCTGTTTTGTTTATTATTGTGTTCCCCGAGCCAAGAACAGAGTCTAGGTCAGCAAATTATAAATATCTGTTAGTAAACGAGTGACTACGGGGACTTCCAGGAGGAGCTATCTGACTGCCCACTGACGTGAACCTGAGGGGTGGCCAGGCAACGTAAGCACCCACTGTTTACAGCAAGTTGACTTCCACTTGACTCGTTTTCCACCCGTGCCCCATAGTTTACAACATTTTCCCCCTTGCCCCTCAAAAGAGCACGTGATGAGTCTTGCCGTGTTCTCAGAGGAATAAGCTGTCTAAATACATCTAAAGTACCAATCTGAGTGTCATGCTGAGTACACGAGAGGCAGGAAGCTGGCTCTATCTCCTCTCAGCGTCTGCTCACAGAACCGTGCCAATTAGCATGTGTCAGAGGCCCGAAAGGAATCAGACTGGGCTGAAAAGGCATCAGGCGGGCAGGCCTGACACGCAGTTAACAAGCCGTCTCCTACCTTTCCAGCAGGTTTTCTTAGCATCTCGTCCTGTCAAGAGGATTGCTGACTGCTTGAGCACCCAACTCGTGTGTTTACTTAGTCGGGGAAGGCCAGCTGTCAGAGGTGACCTCTGCGGGGGTGTGCGGTCTGACAGGCCAATTAACTGTTCTCCTGTCAATATGAGGCAACTTCCCGCAACTCCCATGGCAACATATTTTCTGAGGTAGTTCCTGGTATGAGGAGAAATCTGCATTATCACAGAAAGAAATTGAGCCAAAGAAGGGACCCTGAGTGGGGTGTGGTGCATAGCATAGCCCTCAGGATATCTGCTTCTCCAAAGGAGCACCTGGGGAGGAGGGTGGGGTGATGGGTGGCCAGGGCTGTGGGAACTGTGAGACGCAAGGCATGGATGGCTACTGGGACAGTTTGGGTGGAAAGTCTGTCAGACCACAAATGGTTTTCTCTAGAGTCCCTGCAGCTTCTCCCAACCGCTGCCCCTCTGCTGTGTGGTGTCGAGCCCAAGTGGGGCAGCATGTCACTTTTAGTAGGGTCAGTCTTTTTGGAGGATTATACAGGCATTTTGTTTTTCATATTTGTGTTATTGCCATGGTCCGATTTCCGGCTGCTAATTAAACTAAAGAAAATAAAGCCTAAGGAAACCAAGCGACAGTGATTGAGCGTTTTCCACGACGCCCACCCCAGCGCTTGGTGACCAACCGTTGTAATTTTCACAACAACCCTGAGTTAAAATCAGGGCAAACGCCTGGCATAACAGGAACACCAGAAGATGGGGGAAAGGCGCCCAGGATCACACCACTGGGAAGAGGCAGATGAGGCTTCATTTAATTTCAACAACACATCAGCGTAAATACTGTCATCCCGCTGACATCAAGAAGATACAGAAAAGTTAATGACTCAAGGCCTGTGGCTGCTAAGTAGGGAGTTAAGATTGGAATCCAGATTTGTTTGGCCTCAACACCTAGGCTGTGTGTGCCGTTTAAGACCAACTCTTATTGACCCATTATTGGCATTCTGTGTCTGGAATTACCATAGCAAACACTGTTGGAAGCAGACGTCCTGATGTCAGCCACTGGGGTTGAAGAGCCTAGAACTTCTAGTGCTGTTTTAAAAAAACTAAGGATTGTTTTTTTGTCTGGAGCTCAGCTGTAGAGTGTGTGTCGAGCACGTGGAAGGCCTTGTGTTTTGTGGTCTCCCGAGGGCTGTGAACGAGTGGCTCCTCACCCTGGATAGGACACTGTGTTAGGTTTACTGCTGTGCACAGACACCATGACCAAGGCAAGTCTTATAAGAACAACATTTCATTGGAGCTGGCTTACAGGTTCAGAGGTTCAGTCCATTATCATCAAGGTGGGGTCAACATGGCAGCATCCAGGCAGGCATGGTGCTGGAGGAGCTGAGAGTTCTACCTCTTCATCTGAGGGCTGCTAGTGGAAGACTGACTTCCAAGTAGCTAGGATGAAGAAGGTCTTAAAGTCCACAACTACAAGGCCACACCTCCAAATAGTGCCACTCCCTGGGCCAAGCATATTCAAACCAGGACAGATTAAATGAGTCCACGCAATCAGAGCTCAGAGATCCAACAAGCTTATTGGTTATGTACAGGACGATGGGTGAGAGGTCACGCACAGGGGGGTGGGTGACTCAAAGGCAGATGCATGGTGGAAAAGCTCTCCAGCATGGTGCTGACTCACAAAAGCTTCATCCACTGAACTCCCTTTCCATGTTGCATGCAGTTCCACTGTCTGCTGGAGAGTCTTCTGTCCGCCCAGCAAGAGCTCACTGCTTTTTTTTTTTTTTCTTTAAAAGATTTGTTATGCATACAGTGTTCTGTCTGCATGTGCACCTGCAAACCAGAAGAGGGCGCCAGATTTCATTATAGATGGTTATGACCCACCATGTGGTTGCTGGAATTTGAACTCAGGACCTCTGGAGGAGCAGCCAGTGCGCTTAACTGCTGAGCCATCTCTCCAGCCCACTCCAGTGCTCACCATTTTTAAAACATTGGAGGGGGAGCTAAAAAAAATCCTCTCCCTTTTTTTAGGTTAGTTTTATTTCTTTTGACAATTTCATACACACACACATACACACACACACACACACACACACACACACACACACACACACACGTATGCTACATTCACAACTGCCTCCACCAGCTACTCTTCCCAGCAAGTCAGCAAGGTCTCAACCCAGATTAGCATCTTTTTGTCTTGTTTTTGCTTTTGCTTTGTGACTTTGTGACCCTCTGTGTTTGATCAGGGAAACCCTAGAGGATGCTGGGAGTGGGATCATTCACTGTCACTCATCAGCTGCTGTACTACTGAAATGACTCCTCTCCTCCAGCAGCCTGTGACAGCCAATAGCTCCCTAGATCAGGGCTTAACCTCATGAACATTTAACCCTTCTATGACTGAATGTTTGTGGGTTCCATCTAATACAGGCCCTGTGCAGGTAACCACAGTTTCTGTGAATTCATGTGTGCTGTAGCCGTAACATGGCCCTATACTCAGTCAAATCTTGCATTCTTGTCCCCTCTCCTGCAGTGTTCCTTAGACCTTGGAGGGGGTGATGTGGGTGTTCCACTTAAGTCCCTTTTTCTTAGCGCCATGACGAGCCACGAGTGTTCTCATCGATCGACATTGTCGGTTGCTGCGGAGATAAATTTCTTTGATCAAGGCTGATGGTATGCACAGAAACAGGTAAACGCAAATATTTGGGGGCCCATTTGACAGCATGGCCCTTTAACCAAACACAAGATGGATTTACCTTTTGCGTCTATAACCTCTGTGGTCTTGGACCTGGTCTACAGTACTGGGCATGAGCACCCTCCGGCAGAGAGTGGGCTCCAGAGCCAACCATACACCCGTAACAGTGTTTCCACTTTTGTATCAGGAGGCACATCTCGCCTGGCAACTTGGTACTGCAGCAGGCAAGAGCCTTGCGAGTCTTCCCACTTTCTGACCGAGCCTTATACATTCATGACCTCTCTGAGACTCCCCAGATCTGTTTATGTTCTTGAGTCTTAGGGGCCTCCCTCTAGGAGGCAATGTTTCAGTTTGGGGGAAATAGCTGTGTAACACCCGGGACTCACCAACACCCCCACAACAGACACATGAAAAGCCAGTGCCCAGAATTTGAACAATGGAGAAACGCTAAGAGTGACTTCTGTTGGCCCCAGGTGACTGCTAGAGTCAGGGTCTCTGCTTAAATTACTGCCAAAGAGTTATGCCATCCTTGTGGGTTACACACCACAGACACGTTTCAGACGGGAAACTTGCTGGAGATTTTGTAACAGAGCTATAACAGCAGGTAGTCGGGATGAAACCTGATTTCTGTCCCTCACACTCAAGCATGTAACTGCTTGCCGGGTTAACCCAGTCCTCCTCCAGTGGTCATCTAGACAGCTTAGCTGCACATTTTAAACACTGCAGTAGAAGAATTTAGACCCCAGAACGCGGGGCATTCCTGACCGCACTGGGGAGCTTTTGCCTGGGTCTGCATCAGCATCACAGATGGGAAAGTGATTCTCCGCCTCCCACATTTGCCCTCTCAGGGATACCAGTGTGCCAGCCACCAAAAAGACCCTCTCAGGGATGCCGGTGTACTAAGGAGACCCTTGGCATGGAAGATTCCCATCACAGATCTGACATTGCTAAGAGCACGTCCTATGCATAGTAGGCCTGGTAGCACCCCGACACTGAGGCCATACAGGAGGACACTAAGCCGTTTGCCTGCTCTTCTTTATGCCTGCAGTTACAGTGAGATTAGCCTCGTCCTAGTTCTCAGGGCTTAGTTTGTTCAACTTCTAGAGACTTCCAGGTGTTATTTATTGGCAGTCGCATTGGCAGTTTGGTGTTTTCAATAAGTGTGTGTGTTTGTCTGTGTGTCTGTGTGTCTGTCTGTCTGTCTCTGTATGTGTGTATATGTGTGTCTGTGTTTGTGTGTCTGTCTCTGTGTATGTGTATCTGTGTATATGTGTCTGTTTGTGTGTGTGTGTCTGTATGTCTGTGTGTCTGTGTGTCCGTGTGTGTCTCTCTCTGTGTGTCTTGTCTGTCTGTGTGTTTCATTTTCGCAACTCTGGGAAGGAAACCCAAGGCCTCCTCCTTGTTAGGCAAGCAGTGCACCACTGAGATGTTTCCCCGGCCCCAACAAACTATGTTCAAAGTCAGGAGCTGCTGTGTGATTTTTTTCCAGTGATCACTCACCCAAATATTCTTACATTGTTTGAATCCTCGTGGGAGAATACGCCATTGTGTGAGCGCCAGTGCTTATACACCATTTCAGGGTCTCCTGATGCGGTGTGGGAATGAATCGGGTCTGTGGGAGGGGGTCTCAGCAACACTGAGACAAGTTTATTTCTAGCAATCGGACGTTTTGTACGCATATCAAAACAGAATACAGTGGTAGTTGCAAGTTAGACAGGTCATATGAGATTAACGTCCAAGACTGATTGTACTGCCCAGCTTCTCCAACCCCCACCATCTATGGATTGCAGATTCACATAGGTGACCTCTATGCGGCCTCATTGCCAGGGAGTGCCTTGGTGTCTCAGGAACTGAACACACACATAATACCCCAGGAGTCATGGAGTTAAACCTCAAAAACCATGGTGCTTGCTACTCAAGGCAGCTGGACCAACCAGGCCAACTCCACAATTCCCTGCATGGCTGAATTTGGCAACAAACACCGAGTCTGTTCTCTCTTCTCTGAAAATGTATCTTCTTATGAATTCATCTTCCTCCCTCCCCCATCCCTTCCACCGCTGCTTTCTCTTCTATGGTCTCTCTCTTTTCAAGTTATGACTGGCTGTTTTATAATAGTTTTAGTGCTGGAAAAATCTGGAGACTTTTGATTTCTGTCTACACAAGCTTTAGTGCTCCTTTCGTGGACTGGAATTTTAGTATTATTATTCCAGTTGGAATCTGCAAATACATTTCATTCTTAGTCTAATAACACGCTCCCATTCAGATCCGTTTCTCACGTCCTACTCCTGCCATTCCCTTCCGTCCCTCCCCACGGGTGCTGAAGCAGCAGGGATTATTTTTCTGTGTACCTCCCTGGGCTGCTTCTGTTGCCATGAAAGTCCTGCTGGTGGGAGGGAACGGACCCCACCCAACCACCGAAACTTCATTGAATGCTATACTGTGTCATACCGCAGCTCACACTTAAAGTCAAGTTAATATCGCTGTCAAAAATAATTATGTGTTTCTCAGCTAGGTCTCCCAGAAAGGACGTAGCGCATCAGAAGTCAGACTTTTTAAATCGTCAAATGTCTCAGTGAGCTTTCTATCATTCTAATAGAATGTCGGATATAAGCAAGTTGTTAAGGAAAAGGGGTTTCTTTGACCTTAGTGTTTCAGAGGGGTCCCAGCCCATGTTAGGCTAGTGTTAATACTTTGAGCCTATATTGAGGCAGCATACAGTGGGAAGAATATTTGATAAAGCAAAAATGTTCCTCTTCATGGTTTCATGATCTCCTTCAAGAGTGTGCCCCCAGTGACTTACAAGGTCACCCCTTGGGGCACATTCTTAAGCATCGCATCATTTCTCCACAGCAGTAACCTAGAAACAACCGTTACACAAGCACTGTTGGGGATTTTAAACCCTCAATTCTTGGTGTTGGTTGATTGATACAATGTTCCACCATGAAACGCTACAGTCGCTGGAGGCCTGCAGTCGCTGGAGGCCTGGGAATTCAACCCAGATGTTCCCATTTTCCATCCTTGACTCTGAAAAGTCTTTTAAAATAATAGCCAAACTGGCATTCATTTACCTTTTCCCAGTTTCCATGACGAATAGAAAGTTAAAAATCCACTTTAAGCTATCAGCCAATCAAAGCGATTCATACCACCCATTACCTTGTTTCCTACAGAAAATTTTCTGATGCAGACCAGTTTCTTTTGTGGTGAACAAGAAAACAACAAAACAAAACACAGCAAAAACCAAACAAGAAACCTTCTTCCCGCCATATTTGAGTTCCACACTGAGCTTCCACACATCAGGCCATATTTGAAAAAGCCTGTCACTTCCTCTGGAGACAAAAGTACCTTGTAGCGTTTTGTTTTCCTTCAGTTTTTAAAATTACATTTATTCGTGGCAGATATACATATTTGCAAACACACACACACATGCACGGGCACATACCACACACACACACACACACCACACACACACACATCACACACACACACACACACACATGCATGTGCACATACCACACACACCACACACACATGCATGTGCACACACCACACACACACACAAGCATGTGCACATACCATACACACACACACACACACACACATGCACATGCACATGCACATACCACACACACACACACCACACACACACACCACACACACACAAGCATGTGCACATACCATACACACACACACACACACATGCATGTGCACATACCACACACACACACATGCATGTGCACATACCACACACACACACACACATGTATGTGCACATACATACACACACACACACACACACACACACACACACACACACACACACACACGCCGGCCAGAGGACAACATGTAAGAGTCAGTTCCTAGGCTGGAGAGATGGCTCAGTGGTTAGAGCACTGAATGCTCTTCCAGAGGTCCTGAGTTCAATTCCCAGCAACCACATGGTGGCTCACAACCATCTGTAATGGGATCCGATGCCCTCTTCTGGTGTGTCTGAAGACAGCGACAGTGTACTCACATATAAATAAAATAAATAAATCTTTTAAAAAAAAAAAGGGAGGGTCAGTTCCCTCCTTCCATCGTGTAGGTCCTAGAGCTTGAACTCAGGTTTGGGTTGTGGTAAGGACCTTTACCTGCTGGCCCATCTCACTGACCCCTTTCCTCTTCCGTTTAAACTTTTGCTCCTCCTTTCCTAAGGCTTCCTGTTGCTATTGTTGCCTATTACATGATAGTTACATAGTTTTCACGAGAGTATGGTTATTTTTGATTGTGCTGTCCCCAAATTTGGGAATCAGTTGATAATGAGAAGTCAGGTTAAAGGTCACTCACCCCCTCTCCCTGGAAGGACATCATCTGAGAGCCCTTCCTCGCTCTGTCTCTGAAGACTAAGGGGCACAGGGAAGAATCTGAATGATTGGCTCTGGTAAGCCCCAACCCATCCCCCATTTACCATCATTGAGTCATAGCCCCTGGTTCCTCAGGCTTCTCTGTGACTAGCGACCTCCTCATCAAGCCTGGGCCATAGCTGGCAACAGCTTACCTTTTGGTCTTCATTTCCGAAGGTCTTCATGTAAGATAAAACATATCAAATAAAAATTTCCTTTGTCTTTTTCTCTCTCCCTCCCTTACTCAACCCCCTTAAATTTTTGGAGACATTTTTATTGTATGTTTATGAGTGTTTATCTGTATATGTGTCTGTGTACCAACTATATGAAGTGCCACTGGGGTCCCAGAGTGTTGTGAGCTACCGTGGATGCTAGGAATTAAACCCATGTCCTCTGGAAGAGCCGTCTCTCAGCCTACTTTTTCTTTTCTTTTTCCTTTCTTTCTTCTTCTCCTTTCCTTTTCTTTTTCGGCAGTGCTAAGGGGCCATCCCAGTGCCCTGCTTTTGCTAGAGAAGAATTCTAGTACTGTCTGCACTCACAGACCAGCACGTCTGGAGCTAGTGTGTCTGTCCTCTGTTATGGGGACGCTTTCCACCGCTTATAAAGCATTTATAAGAGATTTTCATCCCTTGTAAAGTGTATGTGTGTACAGTTTCATCCCTTATAGAATACACGCATGAAGTATATATGTGAACAAGTTAGACTAAGCTTCTTCATTAGACCCTGACAGGCTAAACCAAAATGAAGTCATTCATGTTAAAATTCCATGAAGGTGAAATAGCTTAACTTCCTTCAAAATGTGGAAAGGGAAGAGAGACAGAGAGGGAGGGGGGAAGAAAGAAGGGAGAGGAGAGATAGATAGATAGATAGATAGATAGATAGATAGATAGATAGATAGATAGATGAATCTGCCAATAGTCCCCACAGTAAGGAAGTCCCTCCCTTTAATCTTAGAAGGAAAGTAACTGTGGAATAACCCACCTGCTTCTCCCCATTCTTACTGCTGTTTTTTCAGTTTTCTGTCTGTGGTGCTCTCTCAGTTTTTCCCTGCTCCCCAGGGATGCCTGCTTTGTGAGCCATTCTTTGCTCAAACTGTTAAGTTTATTTTGTCTGAAGCCTTTTTTTTTTTTTTGTTAAATAGCATGAACGCACACTTAAAAACATGACGCCATTACTTTGCTTGGATACTGCAGTCACTAGTGGTTTTCTTTTTAAAAAGTTTTCTAGGTCAGTCTATATTCCAGTTGTTTTCATATCAGGATGTTAAAGTGATAAGTCCTTGTTCTGATGTTGTGTCTCCTATGTACTCACAACGTTCACCAACATGACTGCCCTAACAAACATTGAGCTGAACGAGGACACTGATGAACATGCCAAACTGGATGGGAGGAGGGGAGCTCATAAGGCTTCACTACTACATAAAGAACTAGAGCCAACAGAGGTGGGAGAGGTGACCCAGACTGATTGGTTATCCAGTATTCAGCCCGGAAAACATACGAGTAACATTATATCTATCCAACAGGTTATATTTAGGAATATCTATGAATAGACAAATACATATATGCACACAGTAACAATGGATGAAAAGAGGGTATGAATCTGAAGGAGGGGGAGGATTCCATGGGACAGTGTGGAGGGAGGAAGGGGAATGGAGAAGTGTTGTGATTAAATTACAATCTCAAAAATGAACAGAAGAGCAAAATGATAGGTCTTAAGACAACGTCTGTGTAACCCACATAGCTCCTCTCCCCCAGTGTCTGTCCTAAATGCTTTTGACATTGCTGTCTTTGCAGTTAAGATCCTTTGAGATGCTGTCTGTGATCTGCCACTTCAGAAACATTTCTTTCCTAGCCACTCCCTCCCATGTGTTAGTCTCAAGTAGGGGAATTAGGTGCAGAGCCAGATTTCAAGCTGCAAGGACACACCGAATGATGCAGATTTTGAGCATCACGTTGAAAATTCTCTATATTGGTTCACAGACGACTTCTCTGGTATTCCAGCAATCCGTCACTTAAAGTCCATTCCAATCTTATCTACACAAGGCCCTTGAAGGGGGTTCTTTCTGGTGTGAATGCTCTTCTTAAGAAGGGAATGCTGGCTTATGTGTAGTCCCAGGCGGAGCTAGGACCGTGGGGAGTTGGACATTTACTTTACTATAGTGGGTTCTAGACTAGTCTAGAATTCATAATGAGACCCTGTCTTAAAACAAACAAGGGGCTGGAGAGCTGGCTCAGCGGTTAAGAGCACTGTCTGCTCTTCCAGAGGTCCTGAGTTCAATTCCCAGCAACCACATGGTGGCTCACAACCATCTGTAAATGAGACCCGATGCCCTTTTCTGGTGTGTCAGCAACAGGATGCTCAAATATATTAAATAAATAAATCTTTAAACAAATGAACAAATATACTCTCAAACATTCAACACTCTCTTAATCTAGAAAACATAGCAAAAGTCCCATTGGTGTGAAGCCACCTCTGAACTCACCCATGGATTTATACATGAGAGCAACATTTTCAAAATATCTACCAGTGCTGATTCATATCCTCCTTCAAAGCCCTTTCTAAGCAGGACAAGGCTATGAATCCATTTTGCATTTGAAGACGGTCCCTCTGATAGTGGTGCTGCCATTGGCTGGAAGGGGAGAAAGCAGGGAGGAAAATAAAACCAATTAGGTGGTCTGACAAGTGCCCTGTAAATACAAGAGAACTGGACTTGGGGAGAGTTGCTAGCTTTCAGTATTTAACAACGGAATCACACAGAGCATTCAGACTCACATAGACGCAATCATAAATGCATGCACAAGGTGTGATCGGAGAATGAAGAACTGGGTTCTTCAGCTCAGCACCCAGAGGAGGTCCTCTAAGGACACAGCACCCAGGATGAGCTCGAGGGATGAGCCTAGAGGCAAAGTAATGTGGCAGCAGAGGGCAACAGGGTTATAGGTGAGAAGCGGGAGAAAATACAGTTCACAGGCTGACTCATAAGTAGCTTGCTTCTGCCCGAATCACAGCTGAATCAGGCCGGACACATCTTTATCCACCCAGGGGAAACTGGCAAAGCAGGCGGAGGTTAGATTATGAAAGGCATCGTATAAGACCTATCTTAATTGGGGTGTCTATTGCTGTAATAAAATACCCTGAACAAAGGCTACATGGGGAGGAAAGGATTTATTTCAGCTCACAACTTATAGTCCATCATACGGGGGAGTTTGGGCAGGAACTTGGAGGCAGGGACTGATACAGAGTCCATAGAGCACCATGACCACCGACTTGCTCATCATGGTTTCTTCATTTTACTTTATTATAGCACCAGGACCACCGACCCAGGGGTGGCACTGCCCACAGTGAGCTGGACCCTCCCATATAATTCATCAACCAGGGAAATGCACCACAGTCTCACCTATAGGCCAATCTGCTTAGTGCATTTTCTCAATTGAAGTTCCCCTTCCCCAAACGACTCTATCTTGGGTCAAGTTATCATCAAACCAGCCAGCAAAACACCACCATGCCATTTCAGACCTAATCTGAAAGTCGTGGAGTACTGGGAGCGATGTGCAAAGAAGTCAGCGTTCTAGAGAGGTTTCTAGTGCAGCAAAAGAAACAGAAAATTCAGGGTATTCTAAGTAATCTCAGAAGAAGCGGTGCAGGCTTGAACCGGATGTGGTAACAGAGATGGTGACCGGACACACATCAGAGAAGCCTTGAGGTGCTGGAGTTGACCAGATCATTTGCCGGAGTGTGCATAGGGAGACGGAAGGGAGCAAGACTAGCTGACTGGC
The DNA here is from genome assembly GCF_011064425.1 of Rattus rattus. NCBI lineage: Eukaryota > Metazoa > Chordata > Mammalia > Rodentia > Muridae > Rattus > Rattus rattus. Next base: position 270,052,708 of record NC_046154.1, on the reverse strand, counting down.
TTATTGTGTGACCCACACAGTGAGGACGGTGTTATTTTTCCCAAACAAGAATATGTTCAAGAGAGAAGAAAGTGGGCCTTATGTTAGATGTATGGCACTTGCACAGCTTGTGAGGCGTCAAGGAGAAACTGCCCAGCACAGAGACAGATGAAGACGCTTGGAGCTCAAAAGAAAACACCGAACCAGAGATGTGGATTCCTGCCCTTGGCATTTAGTCAGGTCCAAGCCCTGGGAGTGGGTACAATAAGTCAGAGAGCATGTAACAGACAAGAGAAAAGGAACCGAGTGGAGATGTCGATATTTAAGTGGCTGGAAAGCTGGAAGGGTGGGGTGAGTGGGTGGGGTGGGGGTCAGGTAGGTAAGGGAACAGAGCAGAGCTGAAGGGTGGAGACCCCTTGAAGATAAGAGGAGAGGAGGGTGGAGCTCGGCAGGGGAACATTTCAAGGAGGAGAAAGCCTGGAATGTTCCTTAGATTTAGGAGCAGGTGACCCTGCCAAAGTAATGAAGTGGGGGAGGAAGGCAGATGGCAGTGGGCTGAGGAGAACGATCCAGAAAGAAGGAAGTGACGCATGCCTTTCGGAATTTCACCCGGAGGGAAGGAAAACAGAGGAGGGCACCCGAACTCTGAAGATGCAGAACATGGCTGGACATATCATGAGGATCGGGCATATTTAATATTAGGGTCTTTGGAAATTAGCATTTTTTTAGTGTCAGAAAAGAATCACCCAACTAAAGTGAAAGGTATTCCTCCAAAGCAACCTTCTTCGGTCAGCGGGCAGAAGCGTGGATGGACAATAATGCAAGAAAAAAAACTTTTATCTAACCCAATAATGCAAAGAAGGCTTGGTTTTTCCTCCTCGCCCAAGATTCGGCCTCACAGTTGGTCACAGATTGGCTGGCTAATTGAGAACGCAAGGAAAGAGGGAGAGAATCCAGGGAGAATGCAGAACTAGCTGCGCCTAGATTTTTGAACATTTCAGAAATTCCACAGCCAATTAAACATGGTCTAGCAAGTTTATCTGACAAAGGATTAACAAAAGAGACTCTGGGAGAGGGTATGACGTGGCAAGTAGACACACAGCCATTAATAAAAGAGATGACTGAAACCGCTTACAGAGAAGCCAGTGGAGGGCAGGCAATGAAGGCCTCCCTACGAGAGGGCATGCGCAGTGGAGCACAGGAGTGACAGGCGAGAAAGCAGGAAGAGTCTAGGAAGTGGGTAGGTCTGGACACAGCCAGACTCTGAGGACAGAGAGGTACCAGAGGGATCTTCCTGATAAAATCATGACTCAGCTGCCAATCAGCAGAGGGAGTCATTTAATAGAAGTCTAAAGAGAAGTGATAAATTGAGAGAGACCTAGAGCAGAGGTTCTCAACCCATGGGTCGCTATCCCAAAGGCCATCAGAAAGTGTAGGTGTTTGTTACAATCCCTAACAAAAGCAAAATTACCATTATGAATTAACAATAAAAATAATTTTGTGGTTGGGTTCACCACGACATGAACTATATCAAAGGGTATTAGGAAGGTTGGAAACCACTACACTAGAGGGAGTGACTTTGACTTAGCCATGGCTGGAAAACAAAAGAGGATAAAAAAGTGTGGGCTGGAGAGATGGCTCAGAGGTTAGGGAGCACTGACTGCTCTTCCAGAGGTTCTGAGTTCAAATCCCAGCAACCACATGGTGGCTCACAACCATCTGTAATGGGATCTGATGCCCTCTTCTGGTGTCTGAAGACAGAGAAAGTGTGTGTGCATACATAAAATAAATAAATCTTTAAAAAAAAACTCAGAAGAGTAATGATGTGCAAATGTTGCTTTTATCTGCCTGATGTAACTGTTGTCTCCCAGACTTGGTGCTGAATAAGATCACTCTTTCTAGTTCTTTCTGAACTTTTGGTGGCTGGTTTAACTCAGCTGTTCAGGCTCAAACTCCTCTCCAAGCTGACTGATTCAATCTGACTTCTCTCAGTGTTCTCACTGAATTGCTCTGCTTGACCTCAATCTGACTGGCAATTTGTTCTAATTATCTGGCTCCTCGTTACTCTCTGGCTTTAACCGCCTCTAATGACCTGCGCTGAACTGTGTGAACTCAGGAACAAACCCAACTCTACAGCACTGCACTCACTACACTGACCCCCGCCCAACTGACCCCATCCCCAACTGACCCCAATTCCAACTGACCCCACCCCAACTGACTCCACCCCAACTGACTCCACCCCCAACTGACTATGTCCCCAACCGACCCCACCTCCAACTGACTCCACCCCCAACTGGCTCCACCTCCAACTAAGTCCCCAACTGACCCCACCCCAACTGACCCCACCCCAAACTGACCCCACCCCCCAAACTGTCTCTTCTCTTTTTGCTGCTCTCTTAAGTAGTCTCCCTCTCCTGTCTGTTCTCTTGAGAGTTGGGTGTACCCTACCTCTGACTCATTCTGTCAAATCTTTCTCTGATTCATCACTTTGTCTGCCCCTCAGTGAGATGTCATTGTTTGAGATTAAAAGTGTGTACTAAGAGCCCGTCTGTATTCCAGCCGGAGGATTAAAGATGTGTGCTGTGCCTGCATTCCAGCTGGATCACACAGACCTAGAAGGTCTTTGGGTGTTATCAGAGCGGCCATATTGCTAGAGTAAAATGTCTCTACAGCAATGGGCTCAGATTCCTTCCGGGCGGTAGGTATGGGAGTAGAAGCCCTAGGGGAGCTCTCAGGGGGACTAGAGCCCCAGAGGAGGTCTGCGATTAGCGTTTCACCAGAGTGGTGTGATAGGAGACAAGTTGCCAAGAGGCTGCGGGTTACCCCTGTGAACTCCCGGGTACAGAAGGATACGAAGACCAGAAAGGATGAGAGGGGTGGAAGGAAAACATCGCCAGACTGAGGAGTGAGTACAGCTGGGAAGTTCTGGGGAATGGGCAAGAAGAAGGGAATCTAGAAGCTTAATGGATTTGGAAGGAGATATGGGGTGTGGACATTTGCAGTGTCATCCACTTGGTGACATGCGTGGATGAGTCAGGAAGAGCAATTCTTGGTGCCATAACGAGAATCCTCCCCGCCCCCCAATGGCTTACTATCGGTGACATTTGTTCCTCGCGCATGCGCATAACTGGCCAACTTGGGCTGGCAACTGTGTTCCAGGCAGACTCTCAAACACTCAGAATTTGAGGCTTCTCCTTTACATGACTCCCTACCATCTTGTTTCCGAGGCTTCCTTAAAACAAAGACTTGGGGAAATAAAATACCAACACGGGCATACGGATGCGAACATTTAAAGTGCCAGCAGTAATAAAAAGAGGGGGAAAAAAAACACAGCATGACCCAGTTTGTTTACTTTAGGTGGGGAGGAAAACGGTTATGCCTATGCGCGTCTGGCGAGCTGGGTGGGATAGAAATATTTACTTCGCTCGTCGTCCCGCAGCTCAACCAAACATCCATACATCACAAAGTCAGAACTGCCGGCCTTACACTTCAAAAACCAGCGACGAGATAACTCCTCGGCACTCTGTAAATCGAAAGGTTCGTTGTGGGACCGGGGAATTTCTGAGCACACAGCCCCTCCCCATCTGGTCCTGCGGGTATTTATGGGGGTGTTTAGGGCAAGAAGTTTAAGGCGTGCCGTGGCTTCTCTTCCCAGTCCTTGGCGCCTGGTTGGGAAAGGTGAGTTGTGAAGTTAGGAGAACATGTAGAACAGAGTTACAGACAAGGGACGAGCGTGTTTAGAGGTGAGACTATGCAGGAAGGATTGTAGAGCAGCGAAGGCCTTAAGATGTAAATGCCGCTGTCAAAGCTCCACTACTCAACTTCTACAGAGCTAAGTGACCCGTCCAAGGCTTCAGTAGCAGAACTGGAGTTTATTTCCTAGGGTCTGAAATTCTTAGTTCCTAGAACAGAGATCTTTACTGTCATTCCCCACCCTCTACCCCCAAGATCTATTCTTCCTGGCCTTTTCCTAGGGCTGTATGTGTTAGAGAGAGAAATCATTCAGACATTGCTCCCAGGGGAACTTAGCAAAATGGATTAAAGAGCTTCCCAAGGTCCTCACTTGCTCTGTGAGGACTGTGAGCCTTTCTTTAGTCCCCTTTGTTGGCGATCAAATGAAAGTTCAAAAAAAACCAGAAGAGTCTGACATTTCGTTTTATCTTCAAACTAACTGGCAAGTCAGCCATGACCCCTGGTTGCTGTGGAAGATATAAGAGTCCTGCAAAGAGACGAACGGTCGTTTATTGTGCAGCAGTAATAATCAAATAACATTTTTCTGAGGGCTCCGAGTCTCAGTATCCAGTGGGCACTATAGGAGAGTTGACAGTGATATTTGTACATCGGAGGGGTGGCTTGAGAGAACAGCTGATCCGAATCTTCCAGGACAGACTGTGATCATATCTGCTCTTTGCTCTGAGAGAAAGTGCTGTGTTGATGTCATTACGCTGTACCTGATTGCCACCCCTACTTACTAAGGTTGTTGTGCACACACAAACATCCTTGACAGCCCACAAAAACAGGGAATCGGCGTTTCCGCAAATAGCCCAAACATCGAGAGACCCGTGGAAAAGTTTCTCCCAACAGCATGATCCTATGAAAAGCAGCCGTCTCCCCAGTCAGCAGGGGTGGTGCTTTTATATTTTCAGAGTACTTAAGGTAAAAAAAAAAATTCCTACTTAAAAATTCAGACGCCAGTCTCGAATTGTTTCAGTAAACCTTCCAACGAGAGAAGCTGATTTTTTTTTCTTTAAAACCCACTCCAGCTAGAATAACTCAGAACCAAAAAGAACAGTGCAATGCTAAAAACAAGAGAGATGGGCATTTCCCAAGTGTTCCGTTTTTCTAGAAAGGAGGATGCTTTCTTAAATATGCAAATGATGGGGACTGCTTTCTTGTTTGGACGGTGTAATGGAAAGGCAGGTGGTAATCTCTCTTTCTCTCTCTCTCTCTCTCTCTCTCTCTCTCTCTGTCTCTGTGTGTGTGTGTGTGTGTGTGTGTGTGTGTGTGTGTGTGTGTGCTTGCACAGCACACACCAGGAGGTGCTCCTACCTGGATATGTGCAAATTAATAACACGATAGCATCTTTACCTCTTTATAGTAAGAGGAAGAAATTATTTGGAGTCTTCAAACCATGTGAATCCTCTGGAAACATGTGTAATGGTTAGAATGTTTTGCCATGAATGTAGCAACCCCCCCCCCACATACACACACACTCATTGATAATATCAGCCATAACTTGTCATGTGCCCCACGTTCAGGCATTGTCATGGTTTGAACTAAAATGTCCTCAACATGACATTTAGTTCATACATACATACATACTCGGTCCCAGCTGGTGGTGTTGTTTTAGAAGGTTGAGAAGTTTGGGGGGTGGGGGTGGCGAGCTGGAGGAAGTGGCCCACAAGGGGGCAGTCCCTGAGAGTTACAGCCATCCCAGCCTTGAGCACGAGTCTCTCTCTCTGCTCTCTAGTGTGCAGAGATAGGAACAAGCAATTCCATGCTCCCACTGCCATGGAGCCACCGCCACGATGGAGCTGTGCCTTCTTGTACTGTAAGAATACATCCTTCCTCCCTCAAAGCGTTTCTTGTCAAGTATTTGGCCATAGTGATGAGAAAAGCAACCGATCGTCGAGTTTGATTTTTACAGAGGCGGGTGGAGGAATCGAGATACACAGCTAGAGCCAGAGCAGCCAGGACTCAGAGTCGCTGCTTCTGACAGAGATGAACGGCAGACTCTGTTCTGCAGCGTCTCCTGCAGGTGCCCTTTATTATTTCCTAACTCGGTGCTTCCTGGGTAGGAAACCCCTTGTCTTCGTCGTTGTTCTATTGCTCTGAAGAGGCACCGTGACCACGGCAACTCTTACAAAGGAGAGCGTTTTCACTGGGGTTGGCTCACAGTTTCAAAGGTTCAGTCCATTGTCATCATGGCTGGAAGCATGGCGATGCAGGCAGACATAGTGCTGGAGAAGGAGCCTAGAGTTCTACATTTGAATTGGCAGGCCTCAGGAAGAAAGAACCACACGAGGCCTGTCTTGGGCATCTGAGACCTCAAACTCCACCCCCAGGGACACACATTCTCCAACGAGGCCACAGCTCCCAATAGAGCACACATTGTCCTCAGTCTGTTTTTCTAGTATTTTCTCTCTCCTACTCAAGAAATCTGGGGTCGGGGGCTGGGCGTGGGGACAGTGGGTGGTTCAAAGAAACACACCAAGCAAAGGACAATAACCTGTGAGGTTCTCTTTATACTTTTTAAACATCACCTGTCTCAAGTTCCAATTAAATAAAATCATGCTATGAGACGCTAAACGACTGCAAGAGAAATGGTTTGAAGTTGGCAGAGTGAAATGCTTTGAGAGATATCAAAGCTAACAGCTCTGCAGTTTGAGCTTGCCCGCCTCGGCTGCACCTGTTAGACGCTTCATTCTCTGGGCGATGGTGCGGGGAGGGGTGGCCTCATGGGAACTGTTTGGGTCTGGAGGGCTCTGCCTTTCTGAACAAGTTAACACCTTCATAGAAAGCTCCCAGAGGAACAGGCTCCGTTTGGTCTCCTGCCCTTTGAAGAAGTGTCCCACACCCCCAGAGCACACTAACTTCAAGTCACTCTACTCCCTCCCAAGCAGAGGTAAGGCTCGCCCCTCGTCAGAATGCACTCTGGGAATTAACTTCTAAACCATGAGAGACAAAGTTATGGTTTATTTGTTTTACTTTGGTTTTTATGCTAGGAATCGAGCTCAGTGTCTCACCTGCTAGGAGCCCATCTCCAGTTGATCAATGATTTCTTTTTGTTTATTTGGTTTCTACTATTGGCATAAAATGGATGAAAGGGTCTAATATTGGGCAATTATTGGGTAAGCATTTAAAATACTCTGAGGAGAGCCTGGTGTGGTGCTGCTGCATACCTTTAATCCCAGCATTTGGGAGACGGAAGCGGATGGATCTCTGAGTTCAAGGACAACCTGGTCTACAAGCTTCAGGATAGCCAGGGTTACACAGAGAAACCTTGTCTCAAAAACTCAAAAACAATAAATAAAATACTGTATTGAGATGCTACTAGTTTTGTTTATATTTATGTAGTCATGACAGCAGTTCTGATACATAGTTTTTTCTTCCCTAAAGTCAGCACCGATGGCTGTCAATAGTCTCTCTCCTCTGATCTACCTACTTTTGTTATTGGTGGTTGGGGTCTGAGCTGGGCATTCCCAGGATCTTGGCCTTTGGTTAAAGAATAAAATATAAAAGCCTACACAGATAGCAAAAGAGCAAGGAAGGCTTGTATAAAGTAAAATAAGAGAGTTGGGATGTACCACAAGAGAGCAGCAGGACTTTCTCTCTCTGCCTCTCTGCCTCTCTGCTTCTCTGTCTGTCTGTCTGTCTCTGTCTGTCTCTGTCTCTGTGTCTCTCTGTGTGTCTCTGTCTCTGTCTCTGTCTCTCTCTCTCCCTCTCTCACACACACACACACACACACACACGTAAAAGAGCTCAATTGGCTCAGGGCTTCCTTTCATAAGGCTCAAGAGAAGGAAGGGTTTGCGGAGACTCAGATTTTCCAAAGCCTGCTTTATTTAGGGTTCTTTAATGCTTTAACCTTCCTTCTAGCCCACTGACCATAGGTCTGCATCACATGACTTATCCAGAAACTTCCACCTCAAGAGGTAGGGGAAGATGAATCCTGTTTCCTTTCCAATGCTCCTCTCCACCGTGCATCTGATTTTGATCATCTATGTGGACGTTTGATGGTAAATGGGGGGTTCTCACTAAACGTTCACTGAGGACAGTTTTCCTTTATTGGCCATGTATCCTAAAGCAGTTTAGGCTCTGTAGGATTTGGGTTTTCTTCTGTCTGTATAAGGAGAATATAATTGAATGGAATCTCCGGTGACTTTTGAGGGGAGGAGAAACGTATTCAAGAAACTTGTTCAAGGGGGGATGTGCACAGGGTCCGATTCAGGTGGGAGGCCTGTGGTGTTAGAAGTTGTTAGGCTCCCTGTCCAGAGTAGGGTATGTGTACAGCATACTCTGATGGGCGTCTCGGGCCGCCAAGCACATTAGTAGCAGAAAGGAGTGTGTGTACAGCCTACACCAAGTGGAGTCCCAGATTACTAAACTATTTCCTATGCTTGCCTCGTTTCTTTTTAAAATTCAGTATATTTTAAAGTCCTTGGCTATCTCTGATTTAGAGCAAAGTGCCAAGCAATTCAAAAGCCTCTCTTAGGAAATCCAGTTTGTTTTTTGTTTATTTGTTGTTATATATTTTTTCTTTTATGCCTTGTCTGGTACACTTTTGGAATTTCAGACAATCAGAGTGGAACAAATAGCATCCCCCAGAAAGTCACATCTTGAGATAAAATAATCTTGGGTTTTGGAAGGTCCTACAGCCAACAACTAACATCCTCATCTGATAGGGAGTGGAGGGACAGAGAGGCCTGGGAAGGAAGGAAGGAGGTATAAAGACGGAGGCAGAAACTGGAATTATCTAGCCCCAGGGCAGTGAAGGCAGAGACGCGTCAGCACTGCCCAACAGAAGACAAACAGCAATTCTTAGTCCCAGAACTTCAAGGGAATGCATACGTTTAGTTTATTCTCTCTTTCCCCTTCCTCTCTCTCTCTCTCTCTCTCTCTCTCGTGTGTGTGTGTGTGTGTGTGTGTGTGTGCGTGCGTGCGTGCGTGCGTGTGTGTGTGTGCGTGTGTGTGTGTGTGTGTGTGTGTGTGTGTGTGTGCGCGCGTGTGTGTGTCTGTGTGTTCATGCACACTGAGCACATGTTCCATGCATGCATGTAGAGATCAGAGGCCACATTGTGCAGTCCGTTCTGTCCTTCCGTCTTTGCATGGGACCAGGTGCAGGGGACGGACGAGCCCCTTTTATCCACCGAGCTAGCTCACTGGCCCATTTCTGTTATCTTTAAGTTACCCAGTTTGAAGTAAGTTGTTATGGCAATCTGAGGAAACTAAAATAGCAATACAGAAACCATCTGAGAGAATGAGAATCGTATTTACCCACGAGTGGTGTCTTTCCTAACCAAGGTAAGTTGAGAAGAGCAGACTGCCTAGAAGACGTCACTAGATTTGAAGGTAGGCGCCGCTGGGGCCTCTCAAACTCAAGATTTTCCTTGTTAAATGCCTGCGAGTGCAGAGGCCGCTTGTCCTGTTACCTTTGTGATCCTCCACACTGTGGACTACAAAACATGATTACTGGGTGTCAAGGACCCTTCTGATGCCCTGCCACGCTCTGTGTTCCACGGGGGTAGAGAGAAGCCTCGGCAGGACAGCACAAGACAACACAGGCCTGACTCAGGCGCTCAGACAGTGGCTCACGACTGTCCGTGATTCCAGTTCCTAGAGATCTGATGCCTCCATCTGGCCTGACTGGGTACCAGGCATGTGCTTGGTGTGCCAACATACATGTAGAGAGAACACCCATACCTATAAAAATAAAACATATATCTTAAAAAAAATCCTCTGTGTTCTAGTGCGGTGACTGGCATGTGGCCAGTTACAGTAGTTATCAACAGAGGGAGAGAGAGGGGAGAGAGAGAGAGAGAGAGAGAGAGAGAGAGAGAGAGAGAGAGAGAGAGGAAGAGAGAGATAGAGTGAGAGAAAGACACACACAGAGAGAGGAGAGAGAGAGAGAGAGAGAGAGAGAGAGAGAGAGAGAGAGAGAGAGAGAGCACTAACTGGGGATGGCTTAGGCTCTTGAAACCTCCATGACATTCTTCTGCTTTCCTGACCTAATTAGTAATAGTGTCTTCCTTGATTTTCGAAGTATCTGAATTTCAATGATTGATTTCGTTGTCATCACCCTGACAGACATTTGTCACATGTGTGAAGGCGACATTAAACTGGTCTGTGGAGAAGGGGAGCCTTTAAGAGAGAAGGGACATCTTCATCTCAGAATTTAAGGTGCCATGTGACCAGGGTCACACAAAACTTCCACTGAGTCAGTGAAAGAATGGAATTCAGAGACAACCAGGAAGGTCAGCTGGAAAGAGTTTTGTTACAGAGAAAACACCGGGAAGGATTTAAAGATTTCTGAAAGAAAGCTGAGCTACAGAGGGGGCCCAAAGGAAGGAAGGTTCAGGCAAGCTGTGTCATTAGGGCTTTCTACAGGACCTGTGGCAGAAACTGGACCAAGACCGAGGCTGTTTGTACAGAGACTGACTAATTCTCGGAGCATATCAGAAGCTCATCGGATTGCTTCACCCTCGGTGAGGTTCCTCCATCCAGGCAGGGAGGCGGTTGCCCACTCTTCACAGATGCTCATTCAACTAGGGCCAGGGTCATGCTTGAAACCTGCTATTCATCCTTGGTTTGTTTGTTCCCTGTTGAGCTTGGCTGTCTGCTGGCAGTTCACCATGGCTGCTGCTGCTGCTGTGGACCTTGCAGCTGTTGCTGGTGTTGGACCCTGATAGAGTCTTCTCACCCTCACTTACTCCGTGCTTTTTCTTCATGTGCCAGCTTGCAGTTTCTCCATGGTGGGAGCTGTCACAGCTACCAAGGAATAGCTGTTTTCCTTGGTTACTTTGTATCTAGCTCCGGGTCTGCAGGGCAGTCTGGAGAAGTCTTCTTCCTGGAGTAGGTGGAAACCTCTGCTTAGAAGCAGTCCTTACCCACAATGCTCAGCAGTAGTTGGTTGCAGTCAGCTGCGTTAGAAGCAGGTGTCTGTGAACCGCAACACTACTGTACTCATGTTCCTTGGGTTCTGTGGAAGTTGTCAGCCAGCCTGAAGATTCCTGTTTCTCTCAGAGCTCTGTCCTTCCTCTTACCTGGCAACCGTGGTTATCTCAAATCTAGCAGAAAGCCCTTTTATCTCTCAGCCTAAGTGTTCTGTCGTCATGTTTTTAACTCTAACATTCCTATGAAACCCAACCTCTGTTTCCAAGGAGAATTCCCACCTCTTGGTAATTTTCCTTTGTGAATTTTCCTTCAGTTGCTGCAGTCAGCCACACTCTGAAAATATGTGTGGAAAATTCCAGAAGTGACAATTGATCAGGTTGGATGCAGCACCATGAGATATTTCAAGAGAACATTCCCATAGTTTATTGCAGTATACTGTTATTATTTTTATTTTATAGTTGTTGGTGACCTTACACTATGCCTAATTATCACATTAAGCTTTATTATAAATATATGTTTAGGAAAAAATCTATTATATGTTTATCGTCATGAGGGGGGTAGAACATAGCCCCTGATGATGGGGTGGGGGAAGACTGCCTTGCTGTTCTGGGTCTTTTATTTGACCTAATTCCTTTTTGCTTACTTGTTTTTAACCATAAAAATCTATGCATGTATCAGTGCGTCTAGAGTCATCCTATTAGCACACATCAGATCGCTTCATGCTCTTCTCTCCTTTGCTCAAACCCTTCTGTTCTCTCCCATTTTGTTGCAAGTATAGTCAGCAAGTCTGCAGTGCTCTGTAAGGTGCCACTTACGAAAAAATACAGGGTCATACTAAAAACAGTAAATAAAGGAAATAATAATATATTTTGGGTTAATGAATTTTACACAAAGTGATCAATTTTTTCTGTTTTTCTGTTTTGCTGGGGTTTTTATTTGTTTTTTGTTTGTTTTGTTTTGCTTTATTTTGAAGATAGGGTCTCGTGCAGTCCAGGCTGCTCTTGAACTCACTAACCTGGTCCACTTTTTTCTCCTTCTGCTTTTGGGTCCACACAAGCTGTCCTCCTTCCTAATACTCAAATGCACATGACTCTGACCCAGAGCATCAGTCCTGTGGCTCATAAAGACTTAGTTACCAACATGGCAGGACTGTAGCTCCCACAGCACTTGGCCATCGTGTACACCAAACATCTATCATGGGGAAAAGGAAGCAAGAAAATGAGCCGAGCTGGTAGTACATGCCTGGAATCCCAGTCCTCAGGGAACAGACAGGATTGTTGGCATAAGTTCAAGACTGAGCTGGACTACATTGTGCATTCTAGGCCAGCCAGGAATATTTGTCCAGTGGATGTCTCGCAAACAAAACAAAATAATAATAAGCAAGCAAAATAAAATCATCGGTGTTCAGGTTAAAATTATACTAAGCTTGGGTGAGTTACACTGAAAATGCTAAAATAAAGGAAATAATATTTTAAGATAATAAATGTAATAACCTGTAGATATGGTTTATACAAAGTGATCATTTTTCTGTGTTTCTAACTGTTAGTATTTTGCTGCCTTTTTTAAAAAAGATAGGTTTTATGTAGCCCAGGTTGCCCTTAAACTTGCTATGTTGCACAGGCTGGTCTTGAACTCCTGATACTGCTGTCTGTATTTCCCAGACACTGGGATTACAGAACACACTCAGCTAAAAGTAGCTATTTGAAGGGATGGAAAATTCTAGCACAAAGGTATAAGCAAACAACAGGACATAAAAGGGCCATTAAAGTTGTGAAGACTACAGAGTAACAAAATCAATAACAATTTTGAAAACATAGGTGAAATAGTTTAAGAAAAATATAAGTAGGCAATACTGGATTAAGAAGGTGTCTGTTCCTGATAGACGGTACTCAAAACCTTTCCTCCTACACAGGCATTGAATTTAGAGATTCTTATTAGTGAATAAAAGGTCATCCTTCTTTTTCATAAACTGTTATAGAAAAGAATAAAGTTTCATTTGTTTTTATGTAACGTATAATTTTGGTAGCCAAATGAGATAAAATAGCAGATGTATTACACTTTGGGAACCTATTTATAAAATGTGTGTACATCTCAGGGCCGGGCTGATGGCTCTCAGTACAGAGCTTGCTCTGCGAGCATAGCTGCCTGAGTTTGATCACCAGCATCTGTGTTTAAAAGTGGGACATGGTGGTACACTCTGCCATCTAAATTGTGTGTGTGTGTGTGTGTGTGTGTGTGTATGTGTGTGTGTGTGTGTGTGTGTGTGTGTGTTCTGTGTGTATATATGGTGCATGCCAGAAGAAGGCATTGGATCCCATTAAAGATAGTTGTGAGCAGGGGTTGGGGATTTAGCTCAGTGGTAGAGCGCTTGCCTAGCAAGCACAAGGCCCTGGGTTCGGTTCCCAGCTCCAAAAAAATAGAAAAAAAAAAAAGATGGTTGTGAGCCACCGTGTGGTCGCTGGGATTTGAACTCAGGACCTCTAGAGGAGCATCAAGTGCTCTTAACCACTGACCCATCTCTCCAGCTGTGGCACACTATAATCCCAGCACTGGGGAGGCAGAGAGAGGAGGATCCCTGGGTTTTGTTGACCAATCAGTGTAACTGAATAGTGAGCTCCAGATCCAGCGACGGACTCTATTTATAAGGTGAAGGGCTGGGTAGCTGACTCAGCAGATAAGGTACTTGCTATACAAACGTGAGGACCAGAGTCCAGATACCCACAACCCACATGAAGCAGCCCTCCCCTAATCTGTCGTGGGCAGGATGGAGACTGGGAATTCTGGTGGAAGCTGTCGAGTTAAGGCTATCCCAGCCAGCCAACGTTGGTTTCCATGGGAGACCCTGTCTCAATATGTAAAATGAGGGGTGAAGGAGGTAGAAGCATGGTGTCTACCTCAGACTTCCGCATGCATTTGTACACATGTACACATGCACCGACAGACATACACACACATGTATACCACATATATATGCAAAAATAAAGGTGTTGAGCAATTGAGGAGGCCAGGCCACAGCATTTGTGCATACGCACATGTATCCACACACATGAACATTACACGCACACATAAAAATATGCCCACAAATATTTGCTAATTAGGTTAGGCAATATAAAAAAATGTAGTAAATGGTTCAACACTAGAAAATGCATTGATAAAAAAAAAATTCCTAACAGTATTGTAAAGAGAACACTTATGTGTTAATCTTAGCATATGCAAGAAAAAAATCATTAAATTCAACAGTGGTGAATTTAAAAAATAATCATAGGGTCTACTGGTGGTTAAAGAACAAGTTCTAGTAAGAATTTAATAAATAATGCCAATTTCATGAAAACTTGTAGATCATAGAAAAAGAGGATCATTTTCCCAATCAATACATTTAATACAAGTACTAATAGCAGAACAAGACAAACCAATGGAAAAATAGGAAGCTTACAGACCAATTCCACTCACGAACATAGATGTGAAGAGAGGCTGGATGAATTACACAGTGCACAGTTTAGTCACTGAATATCACAGATAATTAAACCCTGTGCTTTGACTCTGGGAAATGTTCTAGGCCTTGGAACATCAGGTTTGATTGGAGTGTCCCTCCCTGGGAGACCTGGATCTAACAGCATGATTTAAGGCAGGATTTACCTGAACCCAAAGACAAAGAATAAAACGTAGTGCGTGGGTCCTTGGTTCCTTCCTGAAGGAAGACTAGACAACAAGATCAGCCTCAGGGACGCTCAGCTATTTCCACGTCAGGAATCAGCATGCAGTAAAAGGTCAGGACACCAGGCTCAAGGCAGCCCTGCAGTGGCGATCTGAGTTGATGGTCACATGTTGATACCGAGGCAGAATTGTGCCGGCGGGTCTGTGGGAAGCAGGCAGCAGTGGTTCCACCTCTGGGCTCCTGGACTCTCTACCGTATGCTTCGGTCCTTGGTTTTACTGTCTTGGTTACTATAATAACCTCTAAAGGAGTTTAAGAACTTCCAGTGACCTCCACAAGTCCCTTCTCTCAAATTACTAAAGCCCAGGTGGATGTGGGAAGACCCTCGGCTTGCACTACCTGGAGTGGAAATGGTCTTGTGTGGGTCGCGTTCCTTTAAACCGTGTGCACACCAATTAACACCTCAAGGAGAACAACTCTGGGTATCTGAACAGACTGTTACGAATCCCTGTCCCCGGGGTGCAGAGTGCCCACACTCTTCAGATCAGTTCTGATCCCCTTTCCCAAGACGTACCCACAGGACTGAGCCCCTAACATCCCCTTATAAAGGGATTGGGGGAAAGGAAAGGCAACCAGAGGGGCCTGCTGGCGGATGATTTCAGGGCAAATATGGGGAGATCTGTGTCAGGCTTGAGCCTCTAGGGGAAAACCGCAGACAGCCAACTGATGCCTCTCTAGAAATCTCAGTCACAACCCGACTCTAAGGTTTATGTGAAAGAGCGAAGCCTCGGTAATCACCTGGGAGTTTCCAAAAGGAAAAACTGATCTTTTGCAGTTTTGTATCAAGACCTATTACAAAACTCCACCATAACTTGTTGTCTTGGGCTGGGCTTTGTCCGTGGATAAAGTGCTTGCCACCACGAGCATTTGGATCAGAGGCAGGAAGGACTCCTCTGATTTCAGGATTCAGGGGTGGAGGCAGGGAATCCCTTAAGCAAGCTGACTAAGCTATCTGGGATTACAAGCAACAGAGAACGAACCCTCACATCCACTTCAGCCTTCCACATGCAGGCACATGGGTGCACATGCATGCTTACACACATGTGAACACATACGCATGTTCATACACACTGCACACAAATACACAGGCAAAAGACCAAACTCTCACTCATAGCACATAGGTTTATCAATGAAACCCAACGGAGAGCTTAGAATAGACTTGTCTATATGTTGACAATAGTCAATGAGAAAGAAAAAATAACCAAAGGAGAAAGGAAACGAGATTGAAGCCAATGCTTGGTTCAGAAGCTGGCTAGCAAGTCTAGATATATCGGTGAGCTCTGGGTTTGATTGAGACACTCTGCTTTGATGAATAAAGTGGAAGAGCCATCGAAGATGACTCCCAACACCAAGCTCTGGTCTCCACATATCTGTACACACATGTGCATGCATGGGCATATACATGCGCCCACACATATGCATAAGACATACCAAAAACAAGAAAAATGGAAAAAAGGAAAATACAATTCTTTAACATTTAAAAATTGGCAGTGGTGATTTTGTTCACATTTAAAATACATTTGCAAAAGGATGTGTGGAAATATGTCAGGATTGGGGGATTAGAGAGAGGGCTGCTCAGACCCATCTCAGTTCCCTGCATGTAATGGTAGTTTACTAACTCCCAGTTCCAGGGGCTCTGAAGCTCTTTTCTGGTGTTGGTGGGCACCAGGTGTGCACACAATACATCAGATACATGGAGGTAGAAGACTCAATACACAAACGTAAAAGCCAATAAATTTTAAATTAAATATATCAGGAACAATAAAGAACATTTGTGACTAACCATCCAGGTTAAGATATACAAATGTAGGGTTGGGGATTTAGCTCAGTGGTAGAGCGCTCACCTAGTAAGCTCAAGGTCCTAGGTTCGGCCGTCAGCTCCGAAAAAAAAATGTATATGTGTGTGTGTGTATAAGTGCACATATAAGTGTTATATAAAGTATATATAAGTATATACGGTAGACTCTGTGCTGTAAGCAGACTCTATACGGGTGTATTTCACTAGAACTGCACTCTCTTTCAGGAACAATCGCTAGTTTGGTTCCCCCTACTTTTATTAATGATTTCTTTGTTTTTCTTTATTTCTTTCTGTAACATCTTTGTGACCAAATACTACATTGTTTAGTTTTGGCTCATGTAAACTCAATATAAAGCTAATTACCCTGACTGTTCCTCTGTGAGCTGAGGGTGTTGATAGTTCATTTCTGGCCCCTGCTTCTAAGTACATTCACTTCCTTCTGAGAATGAAACACCAGTGGCCCATTTCTAATGCTAACAGACGCTCAGGTGTTGGGTTATTTCCTGACCGCTAACATTTGCCACTCAAATAGCTGACAAAGTATATACTGTTGGGGTGACTTTTTAAAAAAACTTCTTATAATGGTGTGTCCCTGCATTTTCAATTGTCGATTTTGTACTGGTAGAGAGCTAAGTGCTGGCAGGATTTTGGTATTGTCATTTCTACCGGCCATCACTGGTTTTTCTATTTTGTAAAAGTCCATCCTTCCTCAACCGCCTTGGGGGCCATCTAGAGATGTATCAGAGATTGTCTCACTGCTGATTGGCTATAATAAAGAGTTGGCAGCCAATAGCTGGGGTAGGAAGGAGGGGGCGGGACTTCCGGGCAGAGGAATGCCAGGGCAAAAGAGAGACTGCGAGAACTGAGAGCAGACACAGAAGGGAACAGCCGGACAGGAGCAGAGGAAGGCACAGAGCTAGCCACATGGCAGGTCATGACTCGATATTTGGGTTATGTTTAACTGGTAGCTGGGAAATTGTCCAGAAAAAGGCATGAGTTTTTAACATTATTAGCAGCCTTCTTGTCTTATCTAAACCACTGGCAGGTCCGATAAAAATCCCAAAATAATGTCCCAAGGTGGCCTAGCTTGTAGCTTGCTGATTACAGCAAAGCTGAAGTGCTTTTCAAATGTTTACAGAGTGTCTGTGTCTTCTATCCAACACCCATCTGTGTCTTCTGTTAAATAAAGATAATACTTGACTCTTATGTACTTGGCAAAGGTCAAGGTACTTTTTTTGTTTTGTTTTGTTTTTGTTTTTGTTTTGTTTTTTAACATTTAGGAGCGAGGGCATAAAGTATGGCTAAGTCACAGTTGGTTGTCGTACTAAGAAAGACCAGCACCGTAGTTGTGTAGGGGGTAGAGCACTTGCCTCACGTGCATGGAGCCCTGTAGAGAGCAGCACGGCGAAACAAAGATGGCGCCGACATCCAGCCTTGTCTGGATGTCGACAACTTACTGCGCATGTGCAGGCTTGTCCCCTTGCTAGGGCGGCCATACGATAATGAGATGTAGGGCGCCCTCCAGTGGTGAACAACGGTACTGCACATGTGCGGCTTTTGCACCAGGTGGCAGTTGACCGTTAATATGCTAATGGGGTGATTCATTCTCCGCCAATCCCTGGAGGACAAGTAGTGGGGTGATCCATGCCCCACCAATCCCTGAGAGATAATTAGCATACTGTTGTGTATATAAGTTGAGCGCTGCTCGGGGTCCCTGTTCAAGAGAGCTGTAACAGTAAGAAGAGCTGTAACACTAAGAAGAGCTGTAACACTAAGAAGAGCTGTAACACAGTAAAGGCTTGTTCGCAGATGAATCCTGTTGCTGCGAGTCGTTCTTGCTGGCTGGACATTGGGTGCGAGACAGAGCCCTGTATCCCCAACTCAGCAAAGGGAAGAAAGAAGAGGCAAGTGGGCAGGAGGGGGGAGGAAGGGGAAGGGAAAAAAGAGGGAGGAACAAAAGAAGGGAGAGATGAACGGTCCTGGGACCCGCGGGACTTCCTGTTAAAAAACATTGCTAGGAATTTAAAAGTAGAAAAGTTGAAACCAAGTGGTAGCCCCTATCTGTAATGCCAACCCTCAGGGGGATGGTCATGAAGGTGAAGCCAATCTGGGCTAGGTAGAATTTTGGGCCAGTGTGGGCTACAGAGAAAGGGCAGGACTTTTTTATTTTATTTTATTAAGATTTATTTATTTTAGTTAAAGAGTACACTGTCAGTATCTTCAGACACACCAGAAGAGGGCATCAGATCCAATTGCAGATGGTTGTGAGCCACCATGTGCTTGCTGGGAATTGAACTCAGAACCTCTGGAAGAGCAGTCAGTGCTCTTAACCACTGAGCCATCATTCCAGTCCGGAAAGAACATTTCTAAACAAAACAAACAAAACCCAAGAAAGCAAAACAAAACAACAACCACTAAAAAAAAAAAAAAAAAAAAAAAACACCAAAAATGCAAAACAACAAAAAAAAACCAACCAACCAAAAAACAAAACAAAACAAAAAAGCAAACAAACCCAAATAACAGCAAAACCCACAAACACAAAACCGCAATAAGTTAAAAGAATTCTGAGACGGTGTCTGCAGATCCAAATGTGGCCTCCTCAGTCCTTAGAGTGTGTAGCGAGGGCGAATAGTTCTCTGTATCTCCTCCATTCCTCTGCTCAGATACGCTGTTGTAATCCACAGTCTGGACTTCCCCCAGAGAAAGCCACAGCATCCAGCCGGGTTCTGAGAACCTAGGCGAGTACTTTAACTGTTCCTCTGTTGCTCAAATAAACGACCTGTCTGCTGCTCCCCCGTGGCATTCATTCACCAAAGCTGGAATAAAACCCTTCGCACGGCAATGCTGATTTCATTTTAGGTCTCCTTGGTGTCTTTTTTTTTTTTTAAACTGTCAAATACAATGAATAAATCAATGTTCGAGACAGGGTAACTGTGGTACATTAATGTGAGAATCGTTATAATGCACCAAAATCGATCTTTAATGGCGTTCAGCAGAACCGCCCTCAGAATTGGTTCTCATGAAAAAAAATTTTTTTTTAAATCTTCTCTACTTTAGAAAAGATATTTTGGAACACACAAATGAACGACACCAGCTTCCACGACTTCCGTTTGGATATTTTGAAAGAACAACCGGATGCCTTTTATTTAATATTAATCGCACTCTGTGATTGCACCCGGTCGGCTCCCTGTACCCACACAGGGTTAGACGTACACTGGATGCAGGTGCGTGGGTTTCACTTGTACACACGGTGCCTCTGAGCTCCTCGGAATAAAATCCACTGCGCAGTAAAATTTCCACAGAGACTGATTCACTCCGAAGAATCCACATGCAGAGTTGCAGAGGGTCTCCAGAGCACGAGTCTATGAATGACTATAAACTATAATTACAACCCCCACCCCCACTTTTTTAAGCAGAGAAAATGTCCTAGAAGGTTTCAGATAAAATGTTTCTGCTTGGCTTCTCACCGGAGGACCTGTACGAGAAGCTACAGATGGTCGCTGAAGGAGTTAAAGGAGGACATGGGGGTAGCCTGTGTTTCTTTTATTGTCTGTCTGTCTGTCTGTCTGTACTGGGGATTGAACTCGCGAGATTTTACAACGCTTGGTGAAGGTTTACTGAGCCCTCTTTTCTAATTAATTCCCAAACGGGACCTTGCTATGCTACCCAGGCTGGCCTTGAACCAGCCCAGCCGCAGCTCGTCAGTCCTTAACTTCGTGACCTTCCTGCCTCACCCTCTCCAGTAGGTAGAATTTCAGGCCTGTGCCACTGGGCCCAGCTAAGCAAGTTTTAGATGCACATTACTGTGGGTGGATTTATATGGCACTGTAATCGATTTCCTGAAAGTGTGCGTCAATGGCTGTCGCCTCAAGAAAAAGTCAATTCGTAATTTATACTTTCCACGGTTCTGTCCCACAAGCTGGTGAATCAGCCCGCAGCGCATCGGGGTGGGCTTGGCAGGTAGAGACTCTTCCTATCATGGTTCTTCGCATGGCCATGGACCGAGGACCCGGCTAATGGCTGGGAGGAAGTGGGGGAACAGGACTGTGCTGAAATAAATGTCTTTTGACAGAATACCCTGGAGCCTTTCCATTTCCGTGTGCTAACGTGCTGCCTCTGTAGCCTCGTGGTTTAGATAATTTGAAGTCCAAAGACCGCTGGAAACCGAGCCACTTGCTAGTAGCACGGGTTGTACTTGGAAGATGGCTCAGGGGTGGCTGCTTTAGAGGGGGCTCAAATTTAGTTCAGCCACCCCGTTTCAGTGGCTCACGACCGCCTGGAATTCAAGCTCCGGGAGGCCCTAGGTTTCCTTCTGGCTGCCACAGACTCCTACATGTATCTACGCCCCCTACCTATATATACATAATTTAAAATATAAAATAAAAAACGTTTAAAATAATTTTTAAAGTTGCTTAAGTCTGCCACACTTGTAACCTAAGCATTCAGGAGAAAGCAAAAGGCTCCAGAGTTTACGGCCGACTGGTGCCACACAGTAAGACTCTGTCTCAAAAAAAAAAAAAGAGAGAGAGAGAGAGAGAGAGAGAGAGAGAGGGGGGAGAGTAAATCAACCAATTAAAACAGTGGAATTTCATTTTTTTTTTTTTACTAACCAGAACCACACTCTTGAGCTAGCATAATCTTATGAGCCACCCTCAAACTCTTCTCCCTCCCCATGCTGTGCCTGCCTGAGGCCATTATTCTGTGTTTACTTTTCAATTCCTATCAGTCTATGAGGTGTTGGAGTGCTAGAGCTTATTGGCCATTTTCACGGCTCCTTCTCCTCTTCCTCCTTTTCCTACTCCTCTTCCTCCGCTTTCTCCTTCCTTCATCCTCTTCCTCTTCTTTCTCCTCTTCCTCCTCCCCTCCTTCCTTTGACTTCTTTATCTTCCCTGGAGTTGAGAGTGTAAATTGTGCTTTTGGGGGCTGCTTGAGAGTTGGTGTCTCTTATATTCTATTTAAAATTTTAAAATTAGGAAGCTACTTTTCTGTCATATTTTCTTAAAGTACTTTCATTTCCTTCACATTTTTACTTTAAGATTTATTTTATTTTATTTTTATTAGATTTATTTTATGTGTCTGAGTGTCTTGCACGTGTGTGTGTGTGTGTGTGGGGGGAAGCATCATGTACGTTCTTGGTGCCTGCGTGGATTAGAAGGATACATCAGGCACCCGGAACTGGGGTTACAGACAATTGTGAACTATCATGTACGTGCTGGGAATCGAACCCAGGTCCTCTGGAGGGCTAGCCACTTTCCCTCCACTGCTCTGTGACACGGCCTTTCTCATGAACCAGATGTCTGTGTGGCTCCCCCTTCTTTTGGCTGCTTGCTCTACCCATCTAATTACTGTGCCAGGGTCCTTCTACTGCAGTTCTATGGCCTTGGTCATCAGAGGTCCAGCCTTAAAACACCACCTGCATCTTCCTGGCCCTTAACATTTCTACATGTATTTAGATACAGTTCGTCAGAGTGCATTTATGAAAAAGCAAACGATATAGGCAATGTTGCTTTTGTTGAATATTTAGATATGTTCAGAAAGAATTATGCCCAGGGAAGGGGGATGCCGTCGGAGGGTGAGGTGGGGGTAGGGGTAGGGGTAGAGAGCACCCTCTCAGACATAAGGGGAGAGGGGATGGGATGAAGAACTCCGGGAGGGGGGACCGGAAGGGGGCAACATTCAGAATGTAAATAAAATACTATAAAAAAGAATTATTGTTTACTGTTTTGATGTTTTTGATGCACGAATTCATCTCCTATCAGTTTTTAGGCCTTATTGTGTTTCCTATTTTCTGCCTAGCAGTCTGGCATTTTTCTTATAGATGTTTTTATTAATTATCATTTCATGTATACGCTAGCTAGTTTTATGTCAACCTGACACAGGACAGAGACATATGTAACAACAGGGACTCGTATTCGGTAGCCCCATAAGACTGGCCTAAAGGAAAGTCTACAACACGTTTTCGTGATTGATGTGGGTGGGCTCAGCCTAGGAGGGGTGGTGCAAATGGTAGATGGGTGATCCTGAGGTGTATAAGAAGCAGGCTGAGGTAGCCATGAGGAGCAAGTCAGTGAGCAGCACTCCTTCATGGCCTCTGCGTCAGCTCCTGCCTCCAGGCTTCTGCCCTGACTTCAATAACGAGCTGTCACCTAGAAGTAGAAGCTGAAATAAACCCTGTCTTCTCCAGCTTGCTTTCAGTCTTGGTGTTTTGTCACAGCAGTGTAAATCCTAAGAAAGACATTGTGTGCAGGCGTTTTGTCTGTATGCCGTGTGGGTGCCTAGTGCCCGAAGAGGCCAGAAAATGGTACTGGATACTAGTCCTGCCTTCAGATTCACTGATTAACTCTTTCAATATGGCTGTGAGTTCATAATCATAACGTCTGCAAATGATATTTTTACTTTTACAATAATTATACTATGTATCCATTTTTCTTTTCATATTGCTCTGGATAGGTTCCTCAGTGCCATTTACACACACTCACTCCACACACACAATATAAATACAAATTATAGATAAATTATTTTTATGTATTTTCTTTTTGAGACAGAGCCTTAGATGGCCTGCAATTTACCACATAGACCAGGCTAACATTGAACTCACAGAGATCTTCCAGTCTCAGCATCCAAGTCGTGGAATTAAAGGCAAGCACCACCAAGCCCAGGTCACACTATCTGCTCATCTATCTATCTATCTATCTATCTATCTATCTATCTATCTATCTATGTGCACCCCCGTGTGTGTGTATGTGTGTGTGTGTGTGTGTGTGTGTGTGTGTGTGTGTGTGTAGTAAAAGAGAATGCTTGTCTTGTAATCTCAAAAGGGAAATTTTGCATTTTATCATTTAATGTTAACCAAAGACTGATTTGTTTTATAAATACTGCTTATTACGTTAAGGAAGTTCTTTATGAAAATTTGTAGTTTCAAAAACTTGTAACTGCGTATTGAGTTTTATCAAAACTTCCTCCCAAATGTTGAAATACATCTTTTTGTCTTTTATTCTGTTGATGCGATGAGTTTATTCACATAAAATCAAATTCGAACCTGCATTCCTCAGACTGAATTCAGTGTGGCATAAAACATTCTTGCTTTTTACTTTTTAAAATACCAAATCGGGCTGGAGAGACGGCTCAGCGGTAAAGAGCACTGGATGCTCTTCCACGGGTCATGAGTTCAATTCCCAGCAACCACATGGTGGCTCACAACCATCTGCAATGGGATGCCCTCTTCTGTCGTGTCAAGGACAGTGCAGTTATATACATAAAAGTAAATAAATCTTAAAATACCACGATCTACAGTAGTAGAACAAAAGTTTAAGGAGGCAAGTTTGTGTTCCCCGCTGCATCTCACAGTAATTGTTGAGTGAATGGTTAATCTCTCCGGTTCACGTCAGCGCGGTTCTTTGATCTGCCTCGCTGCCTAGATTGAAGCAGTTTTTTCCTGTCTGGTCTGTGCTTCCCAAGACCCGGCCCCTTCCCAGAGCGCATGCCCAGAGCCTCCAGTATCACCTAAGCATCCTGTCTGGCTTCTCACCAAGGCGGCGAGAAATCCTGTGTTCCGTACCCAGGGTTTTGCAGTGATCACTTGACCCCATGAAATGGGCACAGCTGTCCTCGGCTGAGAGACCAAGCAGCCGTCTTCCCTTGACCCAGAAGCGAGTGTCTAAAATCTCATATCCTGGCAAGAACTCTAATCTGTTCCCTGAAGGTGGTCTGTGAACAGACTAAGAGTTGAAGTCCATGCCTTTTATCTGCACTCTTGAAATAAGGACGGAGGCCAACCAGTATTTGACAGATAAAGATATTTACCTTGTTCCCTCTGTCCAAAGCATGAGAGATGCCTTAGAGTATCGAGGGATTTATTGTCAAACATTCTGAAGTTAATGAGAAAAAAAAATCCTCGTCATTTTTAAATGCTCAGTGGACCGTGGAGTTAACAAGCTACTGAGGAACAAAATGGCAAGAACTCTTGGCCCGGTCTCATTATTAGTGATTCTGCGGTGCTGCCTGCAAAAAATCGCTAACGTCATAAACAAAACACCCAGCCTCGGTTATATTAGAAGGCTGCAGCCCTTCACGACTCTCCTGACCACGTCTTTCCTCTCCTACAACTTCTGCCCTGAAAGATTCATCTTTCATTCCAATTCTCAGCTAAGCCTGTCTCCCTATCGGCTTCTTGTTCCACCCAGTGCCAACCCCTCAGAGGGCTTCAATATAACTTTTCCCAGAAGCCTTTTCTGACCTGCTCCCCATTTAACCTCCTCCAGTAGGAATCACCTCTCTGTGACTCCATGATGTACTGGGTTTCTGTTTTGTTTTGTTCTTTGTTTTAGAGTTAGTTGGTGTTGTTTTCTGCGTACGGGTGATTTGCCTGCATTTAAGTCTGTATTTCATGCGCAAATCTGGTGCCTATGGATGTCAGAAGAAGAGATTTGGATCTCCTAGAACTGGAGTTGTGAATGAGCTTCTGTGTGGGTCCTGGGAATCGAACCCTGGTCCTCTGCAAGCACCGTAAATGCTCTTGAACCCTGAACAATCACACCGGTTCCTCCATGATGCACTTTGACGGTACCTTAGATGTTTCCAAGTGACATCATTCCATCAATGTTATGTGACTGTCTTCCCTGGAGACTAAGCACTCAGGCTGGGACCAGGTCCTCTTGCTTGCTGTGGCCTCACAAGGCTCTGGAGCAGTCCCTAGACACAGCAGAGGCTCAACAGAGGTTGCGTGAAGGAACAAACAGTCAAAATCTTAAATTCTTTATATTCACGCATCATTAGCTCTGACCTGTGCTTTCCTAAGCAGACCTACATCGGCCACAAGGTTCCTACCGTCCGTATCCCCAAGAGATGCAGGGAAACATAACCTTACCTATGATGAGGAAGGATGATTTAGGGCTAAGAACCTCTGCTCAGTCCCCAACACAAAGCAGGCAATCTGGGCTTAAATCCAACTCGGATGCTAACTATGTGGGCTGGGACAGGTGACAATTTTTGTGTGCCTTGGCTACTTTGGAGATGAACTGTCGGTCCTAATACTAGTCCTATGGTTGCTGGTAAAGGATCTGAGTTTAGTTTAGTTCAGCAGGCAATGAATGGCTAAAGGACATTCTCTCCGCATGGAATAATAAGTTAGGCAATACTTGCTTTCGGGGTGAAGGGCTTTGTTGAGGGGACTATTCAGCCTTCTTGTAATCTGGTAGTGGGAATGCCAAAGGGCGTGTGTGAGGTGCCCGTCACTGGTTTCAAATCGAGTTGGTTACTGGGTCCTCAACAGCCTAAAAGACAAGCGCTGGACAGTGGAAAAGCCGTTGTACATAAGGAGACAAGTTATTCTTCTTTGAATTTCTGGTCCTAAGCAAATGAGACGGAGCGAACAGGAATGTCTATTGAAGAACAAACTCCCTCTCACTCTTCCTCTTAATCCGGCCAACTGCCCTGAAAGACCAGGGGTCACAGATGTACCAGGAGCCCTGCTCAAGCCTTCCCTCCAAGGCTCGCAAGACCTAGGCTCGAAAGGGTTTTGTGAGTGGGTGAAAGAAAGCCTTGGAGATGTATTAGCATGGCCCACACCATGGAGCGTCTGGCGTGATTCTGATCCCAAGACCCCTCTCACTAGCCGTGTACCAGACAAGGCGGCCCCATAACAAAACTGACAGATTAGATGTAAGGTAGAAACCATGCCCTGTGTTCTCTGGGAAAGTTTGGCTTTATTGACTTTGAATAGGAGAGGGACAAAGGGAGGGAAAGACTAAGGGAGGGAAGGGAGGGAGGGAAGGAACTAAGGGAGGAAGGGGGAGGGACTAAGAGAGGGCGGAGAAGGGACTAAGGGAGGGAGGGGAGGGAGTAGGGGAGGGAGGAGAGGGACTAAGGGGGGGAAGGAGAAGGACTTAGGGAGGGAGGGGAGGGACTAAAGGAAAGAGGAAGGAGGGACTAAGGGGAGGAGGAGGGACAAACGGAGGGAAGGGGAGGGACTAACGTAGGGAGGGGCGGGGCTAAGGGAAGGAAGAGGCGGGACAAATGGAGGGAAGGGGTGGGACTAACGCAGGGAGGGGAGGGACTAAGGGAGGGAGGGGGAGGGCGTGACTGACTTCCCTCCCTCTTCATCCTCCTTCCTGACACTTTGCATGACTGCTGTCTTGCAATCCATAAGGAAACAGGTATGCTCACCAAATGCTTCCAAGCCGGCAAAGGCCAGTGGGAAGGAGAAAAGCCCAGGTTGGTTTTCATCCAGAACAGGTGAGTGTGTCTTGGGCTGTCCAGCTGCCATTTGTGTCTTCTGATTCCCAGGACACACGTTTGTGGATTCCTGACTAAGGAACTTGCACGTAGCCTGAAGCTTTACACTGCACTGTCCATGAACATTGGTTCTCTCTCTGCTCCGCTGGGTCTTTGTTCCTTGTAGGTGGGGCTCTAGGTTTGTTCATTTCTGTAGCATCGGTGTACGGTGGGCATCCCACAGATGCTTGACGAGTATCTGTGTCATCCGAGATGCACCGTGACTGGTGAGATTGTCACACCTGTTGTGGAACATCTCTAGGTGCTGGTGTGACCATCTTGCCAAGAATGAAGACGTCCAGGAGACATCGTGCCCCTCCCTTTGGCTAGCTGGTGGCTTTGGAATTCTCCTCACAATTGGAGAATTGTGGAGATCCCAGGGTCTCACAAGGAGAGCAGGAAAAGACCGGATGCTTGCTGCCAGCCAGAGGGAGAGATGTCTCTCAGGAAGAGATCTCAGAGTTCTGACAACTTGTCAGGCCAGACTCTCCCCTGAGAGACTGGAGCAAAGGCAGAAGGCAGTGATGGGCAAGATCAGGCCACAACCAGAGCTGCTTAATTAAATGCATGCATCCTTGGTGAAGGCTGTTGTTTGTGTGCATCCTTTTCCCGCATTTCACTATTATGTCCCATTCCAGTGAGTTCACACTGCCAGGGCCCAGGACATGAGCCTAAGAGCCTAGCATGTGAGCCTCCCAGTCTGAGGATGTTGGGTTTCGTCAGAGAATGGTGTGATATGCTTCTAACCCAGTGCTTGCGCTTCTGGGCATGAAGTCATGATCCACTAGCAGACTCTTATGTCCTTCATTTCTGCACTCATCGTAATGACAAGCAAAGCCTTTTAATAGATAGACACACTCAGGCTTCTCTGTCTGTAACAATGTATCTTTACTGAAGCACAGAATTAGCCTCAACCAGAGAACAGTGGGGTGGCAGGAAGGAGCCAGCAACCAGCGACGGGATGGATGGTTTTTCTCCCTGACTGGTCAGGGCTGTCTTTCCTCATCTGCCTCCTCAGTCGCCCGTGGCGGTTTCCACTTCCTTCAGCCTGGCTGGCTACCGAGCCAATTACCCGAAGCCTTCCTGTCATCTGCGTCAGCTCTCCTCATCTCTCCACAGTTTCTGTGTTGTGTAAGCATTTAATGATTACACAACAATCTCAGGTCTGTTGGGGTCTCTGGACCTCGGAAGATTGTAAAATATCGGCTTGAATACTCCGTGTTCCCTGTGGCAAGCCTGATAACCTTCTTCAAGGTTTCTTCTGATTCCCAGCAGACTTCCCTCTGGCCGGGAGACAGGGAACAGGGTGGGGAAGATACAATGTAGACAGGATACCCCCAGCTTCTCCTGCCTTCTAAGAAGAGGCTGGGAGTTTCTCACCATTTGTGTGCTAAGCCCTTCCCAATGTGGCGTTCACAGGATCAAGGCCCTGCACGACCTCATTCATTTGTCTCTCTCTGTCAATTAGACGGTTTATAGTGCTAAATACAAATAGCATGTTAAACAGCCCATAAACATGGCCTTAGTGGCTAGTATGTGCTAAGAATTTATTATTCTCTGCTGGGCTTTGTCAGGCAAAGGATACTTGAGTGACTTACTGTAGCAGTGACAGAGACAGAAATTGAAACTGGAGAGCCATAGTCCATACCCCTGTATGGTGCTAGCAGGTGCGGTGGTGCTGTGTGAAGGGTCACAGGGGTAGGGACACACTGTACTGTGCAGGCACGGGGTTCTGAAAGGATCCACATGGCATTGCTGCTCATACTGATGAGCAGAGATCCTTCCTCCACAAGCATCACTTCCTCCTCTGTCATGGGGGCCCCGGCCAGAGGCTCCCCTAATCCCATCCACACTGGGAACAGGCAACTGTTGCATTTGCACTAGGAAAAGCCACTCTGGGTTGAAGAGAAGCTGAAGACATCCCCATGTGATCCCAAGAAGGGAATGCCACTGTCGTGGGGGTTAAAGTTCATTCAGTCTGTTAAACAGGTAAGTAATCTGCAGCAGACCTCGTGCCTTTTCACAGTTCTCCCCCTAGATTTTTTACTTCAGCAAATGGCTAGATTTTATTTTTCTGCACAGGTCTGCTTATAGTGTGTGTGTGTGTGTGTGTGTGTGTGTGTGTGTGTGTGTGTGTGTGTGTGTGTAAAACCTGGGCTTTATCGCCATCTAGTGGCATCTTTTTTCCTTGTGGTTTGAGTACAAAAATATTAAAAGCTACCATTAAGCGAAAGAAAGAAAATAAATTCCATTTAAAAAATTTATCCAAAGCCACCTTTTAGAGGGATTTGCTACCCTGACATCCAAGACTGTCCTCTGCCATTTGCACTTTCTGGGCTATCCAGGGTTGAAGGAAAACAGAGTATGGCTGTCAGCACATGTCCAGTGGCATCTGATGAGTCTAAGGTACATTTAAGGCTTCTCTCAGTGAAAGCCTCCTGAGCTAGCAAGAGCTGGCTCCCCAGATATCACCATCACAGCCTGCTGCCTAGACAAGCCTGGCTTTGTTGCTCACCCCAGAGCTTTGGTATCAGCTCAGCAGAGGGTAAGGCAGATACTGGGGGTATGGAGGATTGGATGTGGGAGGAGATTTCAGCTGGGCTTTTCAAAAAGAAGGCCCGGGATTGGGTAAGATCAGCGTAGAGAAGTCCAAGGTTGAAGAAACTGTCAAGGTACAGGACTTTAAAGACTTTGAGGTTCAAGCTGCCAGATGATGGCATCTTTAGAAGTGGTGGTTTGTTGGGAAGCCTCCTGAAATAAACAGCCTACCCCAGGGAGAAGACTCGCAGAAAAGCAAGTTGACACTGGCAAGATAGCATCAGAAAGCTCTGTTAATACAGACAGGGAGGTGGCTATAGCTCTTATTGACCAGGCTGAGTATCAGGGGTGGCCATTTCTGCTCTTAGTGGCCGTCCACAGATAAGATGCGGGCATAACAGCAAGCAGTGTTAAACATGGAGACGCCACCATAAACAGTCACAAGCAAGGCCTGGGGTGTGGCTTGGTGACAGAACACTTGCTTAGTGTGTGTGTGTGTGTGTGTGTGTGTGTGTGTGTGTGTGTGTGTGTTCAATCTCTGACACACACACAAAAGTAAGCGAGTTAATCATGCTTTTGTGTCAGGGGCTGGGGAGATGGCTCAGTTTTGAGAGGCTCACAGCCAAAATGGAGTAGTTATGTAGGGCGGGGGAGATAACAGTCTGTGAAACACGTGCATCGCAACTACAAAGACTCGAGTTCAGATTCCCAGCACTCTTAGGAAAGGCAGATGTAGAAGCTTCTGGCTTTAACCCATGGTCAGGACAAAGGAGAGGAAGGATCGCCGGAGCTTGTTGGCCAGCCAATCTGGTCACACTAGAGCTTTGGATTCAACGAGAAACCTTATCTCAAAAGACATGTGGGTAGGGCCGGAAAGATTGTTCCGTGGTGACCAGCATATACTTTTCTTGCAGAGGACCCAAGTTTGGGCACTCCACAACTGTCTGTAACTCCAGTTCCTGGGGTATCCAATAGTTCTGGCCGTCAAAAGCGCATGCACTTGTATGCACGCACACACATGCACAGACAATTGAAAATAAATCTTAACAATTGGTAAACAATTAGAGAACCCGTGCTGACCCAGACTCCACATGTACACGCAAGTACACATGCACCCACCCCACACAATAAGGTATCCTGGTCCCCATGCGTGTGCACACACATACATGTGCACAAACATGTACGCATGAATGCACACATACACACATGGTAGAGGCAGTAAGGACACAAAGTTGGCAGATGAACAGAAGCCACAGCTCAGGGATCGGGAACTGCTGGTTGAATACGTTTGTTTCCCAAACTGAACCTTTTGTGCTAAGGAATGTTGAGAAGATGGAGTAAGATACCAATTCCAGTGTCCTCAGTGCCAGCCTTCACTGTGAGAGATCTGTGCAGTTTTACCATAAAGGGGACGGTGGCACCACTCATGGCACTCATGGGACGGTGTCCCGATCTCTGGTGTGATGACCTCATTGTGGCCTCCTGGTTTCCTTTCTGCAGCTCATGCTCATTTGCAGTCTTCAGTGTGGTTGTGGTTTCGAGAAAGAAAGAGTGGTGAAAACGTCAAAGAGAAATGGTACCGTACACTTTTAAACACGGCCAGGCAGGTTTCCTCTGAGCTTGTACAGTACAGAGGTCCGTCAGAACTTCACTCTGATCCAGGTACCTATGTCTGCAGCTCAGTGCCGTGCTGCCCAGCCATGATGGATTATTGTTGTTGTTGTTGTTGTTGTTGTTGTTGTTGTTGTTATTTTTGAGACAGGGTTTCTCTGTGTAGCCCTGGCTGTCCTGGAACTTGTTCTGTAGACGAGGCTGACCTCAACTCTTAGACATCTGCCCGCCTCCGCCTCCGCCTCCGCCTCCGCCTCCGCCTCCGCCCCCGCCCCCGCCCCCGCCCCCGCCCCCATCCCCGCTCCCGCCTCCGCCTCCGCCTCCCTACTGCTGGATTTAATCCAGCTAGAAAAGTGTGAAAGAGTCCATAGCCGAGTTCAAGGTATTCAACGAGGCCTTACAGTGGTTGAGGTGGGGGAGTAGGGAGAGGGTAGCAATGCTGAGAGTCACTGCAGATGCCTAGAGGAAATGCTAGCCCAGCTAGAGAGCCACCGCATGACCACGGCCAAGCTCGGGGTCAAGCCAGGCAGCAGACTGAGATGAACTATTGAAATAGGGTGCAGAGTGGGGAGACAAAGTGCAGGACCGATCTGGATGGATGGACAGACAGAAGGGCAGATGGAAGCTTGAGTGGGCTGTGTCGAGCAGCGGCATTTGTTGGACCCTTCGTCGGTCTTGTGTATTTAGTCAGCTCCGGGCCTAGCTTTTGTTGTTTTAATGTGTTTTTATACTCTTGTGTGCTCACATGTTCCCAGTCCACTTTGGCGTCCTCTATACGGAAACATTTTTCCTGCTAGGAATAAGTACCTCTTTATTCCGAGCCTCGTGGGTGATGCTGGACGCAGGGTGGCTTCTAGGTAGGTGCACAGTGAGGTGCATGCTGCCTTTCTGTCTGCACTCAAAATGGAGCCGGATGCCATTTTATAAAATGGAGTCTCTCGGGTCAAGATACAGCAAGAAGGCTACTGTTATACACACTAGGCCGTAACTGACAGCAGGGCACAGCCTAAAGAAATGTTCAAAAACTAGATAAAGTGGAAGGAGGGGGAAAGAATTCAGTGATGGAATGGGGAAGGCAGGGGGATGGGAGGAAGGAGCAGGGTGTGTGTGTGTGTGTGTGTGTGTGTGAGAGAGAGAGAGAGAGAGACAGAGACAGAGACAGAGAGAGAGAGACAGAGAGACAGAGAGAGAGACCACAGAGAGAGACAGAGAGACAGAAAAACAGAGAGACAGAGAGAGAGTCAGGGAGATAGAGAGATAGACAGAGACAGAGAGAGACACACAGAGCAAGCTAAGAATATTAGCCAGACAAAATGAAGTATTATGAATTTGCCACAGGGAAACCTGCTACCTTATGAGCTCATTGAAGCCAAACAAAATAGAAAACAAAGAATTGATGGTGATAAACAGTGAGATTATCTGGCAAGTGACATTAGATGAAAGTGTGCATGTGGTGTGTGTGTGTGTGTGTGTGTGTGTGTGTGTGTGTGTGTGTGTGTGTGATTTGTGTAATCCTGTGTGGGGTGATTTATGTAGGTCACGGGCTCCAACTGGAAGACAAATACTTCTGTCTTCTTTGGCTGCAACAGAACTGTCATTGCTTAAGAAGCAATTATCTAATGAAAACTACATTTTTTTTTCTTGCTCTCTTAGAGACAACTGATGGAGTTAGGTGAAGGGAGAGAGAGCTTGAAAAACTCACTTTAATTCAAGTTTGGGGTCCCTTGACTCTGCTCACAGATTTCTCTTTCTTATGAGGTCTAAACAGATGAAAAGACAGACATATCTTGTCAGTTTCCCCAATTCCTAATTACGTGTCTTTCCTCCAATCTTTGTCTAATCCCAAGACAGGTGAGTGTTAAACAAGTAATCAATCACCCTCTAGAAGCAGCTCAGACTACCACACGTTGTAGCATAGAGCCACAGCCCTGGCACAGGCAGTGAGGGGCTTGCAGGGGCTGCTTAAGGAGCCAGTCAGGACAGCAGACATGTGTGTCTAATTCTCTGTTCAGCGACCTTGAGGGGACACACTGACACATGCCATACGAGGAGGAAGTGTAACGCATACATTGACCAGTCAGAGTTGCCCTGTCCCCTACATGGTTTTCCTTAGCAGCATGCAGTTGATTGGACACCAAGAATCCTTTGGCTTTTTTTTTTTCAGTCATCTCTAAGTGATTTTAGGTGACAAATAGGACATGAGGGCTTGGACCGCTGGAGAAGTCAAATGTTTTTTAATGTTGTATCAATACAGAGAATGGGTGCAGTCGCATAAAA
The DNA here is from genome assembly GCF_011064425.1 of Rattus rattus. Lineage (NCBI taxonomy): Eukaryota > Metazoa > Chordata > Mammalia > Rodentia > Muridae > Rattus > Rattus rattus. Next base: position 270,019,905 of record NC_046154.1, on the reverse strand, counting down.
CTGCTTGTCTCTACCAGTTTTGATTTACAAAAATGGCCATAGCCATACGTCTCGTGTATTGTCCGATCTAATAAACAAGTCTGAGTAACAGGAAAACGTACGATCAACAACACCTGGAAACAGACCCTCTCCCTCACAGGGAGGAATCCAGAGTCAGCATCAGCTGTGAGACGTTTGTCCTTCCTCAGCTGATCTTTGCTCTCTGAGTCAGGGTCACTGATGTCTGCTGTGCTCTCCAGAGACAGGACCTTTGACCCCAGCAAAACAGTAGGGAAAGACAAAGCGTTTGCTCTTTGGTTTTATCCATTTGTTTGTTTGTCTGTTTTGCATATCCTCACCCAATAGCTTCCGTTTCCCATGGCTCCTCTCATACTAAGATAAACAAGAATACCAGTTGGGCTCAGACCAGTGACACTCCATCTCTGACCCCAGGGTTGGTGTCTGCTCACGCAGGGAGGAAGAGGCTTGAGCAGCTAGCTACTTGCAAGGACCTGATCTTCAGAATACTTTCAACAAACTCAACCCACTTGTTCTCTGGTTGTGATGCATCAGTACATTCTGGGGTATTTGTAATCTTTTAAGCCAGTGGTTTAGCATCGTGCCAAGCTATTATGCAGCTTAGAAAAGCACGCGGCACAAAGGACACGTTTTATAAATGATGCACAATTACAGCATAGAACTTTGTCCTTAAGTTCTCAACCGTCGTACTTGGGCATTGCGTGGCCCACTTCTCATGTGGGGTAAAATGACTAACCTGACATCTTGGCCTGACGAACATTGGTTAAAAAAACAGTGTTGAGGGGCTGGGGATTTAGCTCAGTGGTAGAGCGCTTACCTAGGAAGCGCAAGGCCCTGGGTTCGGTCCCCAGCTCCGAAAAAAAGAACCAAAAAAAAAAAAAAAAAACAGTGTTGTAAGATAAGACATGTTATAAGATATTCTGAATGGAATCCTAGCGTTAGTCTTTTGGAGGAAACCTGAAGGAGTAAATATGCCTGAGTGGTGATATCTGCATCCTTTAAAAGCCCTGACAAAGTATTTATCTACCTTAGCATTTAAAGGTCATGCTCTCCCAGTGATTGTAAGCCTGGCTTCTGCCACAACGGCAGGTCAGCTGTTACTGACTCAATCAATAAACAATCCAGGTTAAGTGTTGTGGATGGTCTGTCCACCTGATGACATCATTACAACAATTAGGAAAGTCCTCTCCCCAGCTCCTGAGTGTGCCCCACCGAGAATTACACGCAGTGTGTGTATCCAGTACGTGGCTTTAAGGTCCTTTTGGCCACATCTGTGAACAGGGCCTTCAGAATTAGATTCTTAGGTCTTACTCAAGAGTGGGTCTTAGTTAACTCCAGATGCTTCCCCGTCGAAGGCTCTTTGCCAGGTTGCTGATGAGATCAAAGGAGGCCAAGTAGCAGAGCACTTCCCCGAATTAAGAACATAAGTGAGCGACACGTTCCGGCTTCCATTTCCCCGGCCTCTACTTCAAGGCAGCTCTCCTGCACTGACGGTATATGTGACAACGGTTCCTTTAATAATCGTAATTGCAATGTTTGTCGTAGTAAGAGCAACAGTGCCCACTCTGTGTTGGGGCAAACCTGGGACAACCCAGTCTCATGCCTGTTCTCTGTACTGTTCTTACACGGTCGTGGCGTGTGATTTTACGGTCTCGTTTTCCCATGCAGCCACTATGCCTTCCCTCGTACGTTGTCTGTGAAAGAGGACGGAGCTGTGAAAGGAAGCCCTCCCCCTTTACGTAGAGATGGAAAACAAAGGCTCTGAAGGCCGGTCTATAACCAAGAAGCCCAGGTGGTTCTCATTTATTTCGCTGTCTTTATTGAATATTCCGTACGAAAGTCAACATATAGGAGCACGTGGATACAGGTATAGATTCCCCAAAGGTCAATTAAAGTGACAAACGGGACTGCCTTCACATTGGCTCCTTGACAGATACAAAACCATCGCTTTTAACTCGAAATCTAAGCAAGCGGAAAGCTCAGCGACACATCTTGAAACGTTAGCATTGAGCATATCTGTTCAAAGTGTAGAGCTGTGGGTACTTAAAAGTCCCCTTTCCTATCGAGAATAAAACTATAATTTGCATGTAGTGTCAAACACTGTTTACTGCATTTTATGCTCTAGGTAAACAGTTGACATCCGTTCGTGCATTCTGTTTGATCACTGAACAAATACGTTGACTTGTTCTGAAGTATCCATTCTTTAATTATATTGACTAAGGATTTCTGTAGGCGCTCTCGTAAGTTTTTGGAAGGCCCAACGTTTTGTCATTGTCTGTATCACACAACAGTCTGATTCCTGTGTCCTTTCAAAGAGAGCTCATTGGACTTTTGCGTGTGCCGGGCACTGAAAGCCTCTTCTACCCCAACAAAGCCTAAGGAAAAAAAAATTAATTAAATCTTGCAAGAAGGGGTTGGGGATTTAGCTCAGTGGTAGAGCGCTTGCCTAGGAAGCATCTTGCAAGATGTCCACTAGATGGCGCACTAACAACAGCGATTCTCTAGCTTGGGGGAACAAAATTCCATTTTTGAAATCTATAGAAAATTAAATCAGTGGATCGAGGGAATGTGCTTTTATGTTGGTTTTTTTTTTATTATTTTTTAAAAATGTGGTTTATGTGTGTGTGTGTGTGTGTGTGTGTGTGTGTGTGTGTGTGTGTGTGTGTGTGTGTGTGTATTCTAAACTCAGCTTCTTGCTTGCCCCACAAACATGTTAACGACTAAGCCCCAGTGCCTACGTCTCTGTTACTGAGCAAACCTAAGTGTCGAAAGGTTGACTATGGGACTTGCAAGATTATGGCTCAGAAGGTAAAGGGGCTCACCTCCAAGACTGACAACACGAATTCAATGCTCAGAACCCACAAGCCGGAAGGAGGGAAGCTACTCTTGCAAGCTGTCCTCTGACTTCCACACATGTCTATAGTATGCACATGCACATGCACACATAAGCTCATGCACACCACACACACACACACACACACACACACACAAAAATAAATAAATAAAATATTAAAGATTAAAGTTGACTGTAGATGTGAATTTCCATGAGGCAAATTTCCTTTTCCCGTTTATTCCTATTATAAAGTCAAAAGATTTCCCTCCCCCAAATATAGGAAATGTTGATGAAGGAGAGGTAATAAATTATCACGGAGGAGAGTAACAAATCTTTTATACTGACTTATTTGAAAGGAAATTCTATTTTTGACATGTTAAAGGGGGTGTCAAAATGTCACCCTTGAAGGCTGTGTGGCGAAGATTAATTTACGTTCAGCGCAATGTCGTACTAAAGAGGAATAAATGACATTTTCTCTGCCCTGAATAGATGGGTGAAAATCGCCAAGCTGCGACTGTTGGGCTGGAGTGAATCCCAGCAGTCATGGAGGTAGGGATGGGGGAGCGGGGAGCAGGGGGGATACTGAGGAATTCAGAAACAGATGGTCAGGATCAGAAGGAAGGAGAAGAGTCAAGAACCTCACAGGCAGCAATTAACGTGGACGGCAGGCAGACACCATCCCCAGCAGTTCTCTGAAAGCCCACAACAACCGACACGCCGACTGACCGGGGACTTGGAAAGGCTGTGCGGGTTTCATGAAGAGCTCTTAGTGACACAATGACTCCTCTTCAAAACCATGAATTTTCTTGTTAGGAAGCCATGTGGGAATAAGAACCAGATTCATTGCGGAATTAAATGAACACTTTTTATTTTTTTTTTTTAAGCTGCAGGTTGGTTTCAACATCATTGTTTATCAACGATACCTCCTCAAGGTCTGATTCACGGCTATCTCAAATAAAAGTAAAATTCTCAATAGTGGGCACAAGTTTCCCTCGAACTAGCTACCTCCCCCTGTCTAACTATTTTCCTCTACCGGAAGCTCCATTTATCTCTTCAGACAAGCCTGCTTGCTGTCCTGGGTGTGGTTTATTTCTCTCCCCTTGTACTTGGCTATAGTAAAGATGGCGGGTGGACTGTCTTTCCAACAGCACACACTCTCGACCTGTTTTTCTAAGCCCCACCCCTCTCTTGCAACCAGATGGGGCTCTGAATAATTCTTGTTAGTGGAACATGACTTGAAGTAAGGACGTGCTCCCTGGGCTTCACCCTTACCAGCTGCATGGGGCATGCTGGATGATCTTAGAGGCCCCATAAAGAAATTCCTAGAGACTCCTGCTTTAGAGTTTCAAATGTCAGTCCAGGTCAGGGCTTCCTCCGTCCCCAACCCACTTGTGCCGCTAGAAACACTTGTTTCAGTTTTTATGTGAGTGAGAAATGAACTTTTATCGTGCTAAGACCCGGGCTTCTGTTTGCCTCCCGTTTCAGACCAATCATCTATACCCCACATCCAAAGGGAATGGCTGGGCACCGGGAAGACCCTGGGGCTTTGACAGGACTGAAGAAAGGCAAGTGAGTGAAGCAGAAGGGAAGGGAGAGATGGGTAAAGGAGAACTCAGCCATGAGAATGGCTGCTGATAGACCCACGGGGAAGCCTGTTAGGTTTCGTAAAGGATGTTTGATACAAAAGATTCTTTCAAAGGTTTGTGTGGAGAGCCTTTGGGACCACCTTGTAGGAATTTGGCAGGAATTTGACCTTGGGGTAGCACAAGGAAGTAGGCTCAAGCTGAGGAATGTGTTCTTTGTATCTTGATGGATTTTGCTAAGACTCTGAGTGCAGCAATCGCAGGACCTTGTTTATGCGCTGTTTGTTCTGTAACTGCTCTGTTTATGCCTCAGGGCTGACCATATTCTTTGTATGTACATAGAATGGTACAAAAACTGACTGGAAAACAAAAACAAAACCAAAACACTTCAGCTTCAGAACTGGCCCGGGTGGTGTTACAGTGTTGTCTAATTGTCTTTTTCTTTTCAATCCCCCTTCCTTCCCTGGAGACCCTGTTGACTGACTGACCTGGCTTGGTCAGGTTTGTTCTTATTTTTCTGTGTATGTCTGTGCCCTTTGGGAGCCTGTGAGGGGATGTTAGATTCCCCGGAGTAATGGGTGCTGGGATCCAAACTCATGTTATCTGGCAGAGCATTGAGCGTTCTTAAACACCGGGCCTTCTCTCCGGCCTCCAAATTCGGGTTTTCACTTGCATCCACACCAGGTGGAATTTTCAAACAGTATTTAAGTCTTTTTCTTTCTTTCTACTCTCAGGTTTCCTCCTCAGCCCTCTGTACCTCCAGATCTGTTTTAGATTTCGCATTGTGTTCCAAGGTACATCTGTTTAAAACACAGTTCCTTCTATAAATACGATTCTAAAAGTAGGTTCTTCAAACTCAGGAGAGACTACATTTGAAAGAAACAGGGATGTGGGTTTTCCTGAAGTCCCCATACCTTCCGGGCTCCCTTTGCGTCCAACATGGATGCCGTGTCTGTTCTGCAAAGCTGTCTGTCTCCGTTGTGGGGTTAACACAGGCAAGGGAGGAGCAAGCTCATTCATCCTCAAATTTCTGGACATCAGATTCCTCGGGTCTCCAATTTTCGCGGTGAACACCATCTCAGTTAAAACTAGTGCTGGGCATGATAGATAGCACACACATTAACCCCAGCTCTGGGGAGGGAGAGGCAGGTAGATCTCCATGAACTCAAGGCCAGCCTGGTTTACACAGGAAGTTCTAGGACAGCCAAAGCTACATAGTGGGACCCTATCACCCCCAGCCCTCCACCCAAGAAAGAGAAAGGAAAAGAAACGGACCGAGTAAGAGGTCTGTGGACTGGAAAGGGCTGTCTCTGAGTGACTGGGATTCTCCTCCAGCAGTGGAAAATTCCATCATTCCCAGTATAAATTCTGGCTGTCTCCTTTGGGTCTAATGTGACTGCAAAATGAGCAGAAAATTGCAACAGTGGGCTCACGAGGCCTGGAAGAATTCCCAGGCATCCTGTGGGTTGATCAAGCCGCTCTCTGAACAATGAGGGGACGTGGGAAGCACAGCGGCCACCTTACAGAGCATCGCTGTTCAACCCTGAGCTGCCTTCTGTTCAGTGTCGACGCACTTGAAAATTCATGAAAGCGGGTCATCTCAGGCTAAAGAGGGGACACTGAGTTATCTCAGACAGACTTTCCCGATTCATCTCTACACAGAGTGATAGCAGCAGAGTATTACAAGTATTTCCCCCACATGAAGAGCAGGGAGGAGAAAGCCGCAGAATAAAACTCCCATATTAGAAGTGTACCAGGAGGCTAACAGTCTTTTATCCAACCTTCTCATGAATCTTAGAAGGTAGCAATCACGGTTCTCACAGACAGACCTACCTAGGAAGTAAGTGGCTGACTCGGTGGTTAGAACTTTTGTCTCCATGTCAGTAGCTTAACCATGGGCATGGCCTTCAGAATGCTTCCTTCTTATTTATTTGAGAGAGAAAAGTAAAGCAACAATAGAAAATATAAATATCAGTTGCGTGGGGGCACATGCACACACACACACACACACACACACACACACACACGGGAAACAAAGCCCTAATGCGTTATCTTCTGAAGATCCATGACTTATTTCTCTATTTAGAAATGAAGTAGTTCTCAACCTGTGGGTCTCGATCCCTTTGATAAGCCTTTAATCTCCAAAAATATCTTCATTGCCATTCATAACTGTATCAAAATCACAGTTACGAAGTAGCAATGAAAATAATTTTATTGCCGAAGGTCACCACACATGAAGAACTGTATTAAGGGGCCACAGTGTTAGGAAGGTCGGGAACCACTGATAGAGAGAAATGCAGTGCTCTGTAGACTTCCCATGCTGCGCTTCTCATGAAAATATTCATTTCTTGAGACAGGATTTCTCTATGTAGCCCAGGCAGGCCTAGAACTCACTAGACATCTCTTCTCAGCCACACTGGAATATAGGATCAGTAGTGCTTTAGATCAATACTTTCAAGATCAGTGCTTTTAGACAGAAGAATACTTTCAAACATTTAACCTCGCTAGGGTCTCTGAATCTGTGTAATCACGATGCCCCGAGTCATTATCTGGAGTCGTCAACAAAGACGTCTCAGGCAGGTGGGAGGTGAATGGAGGAGGTGTAAGGAGTGCATCTGAGCCGTGCTGGAGGGCATGTGAGGCAGAGGGCACGAGAGGAGAAATGAGCAGAGGTGGCAGAATAATGCCAGTCTGTGGGACATCGGGGCACAAATGTGACCTGTGGGAAAGGCACACAGAGTAGTTGCCAAGGCCTAGCTATGCAGCTAAGAGCTGCCAGTATGCAGCTAAGAGCTTCCAGTAGCTCCGAGACCCTTGTGAGCAGCTGGCAAATCTCACCCCTGAGCTGAATCCCGAGCTGCTCGCCCTCCCTGGGCGATCAGGGAATTTACTCAGGAAAGGGAAATCAGATGCTCAGGGAGCATGGCCGTAGTAATTATGACTGTGAACAGTCCTGTTAAAGAAGTCTGACCTGATGATCTCTAATTCGTTCGGTGAGCTGAGTGCCGTGTATGTATTTCTAGGAAACATACCTGTTGCCCACCTTCGCCGTTGCTATCCCATGGGTCAGAAACAGAAGCAGCAGGTCAAGGGCAAACGCATCAGATGCCAAGGGTGTATTCTTTGAGGATAGCGATAAAATGGGTATGTGATAGATGGGAGAGAGTTTGCACTAATTAATTGTTGTGACAGGACGTCACAGGCTGATTGGCTTACATGACAGGATCTGTTTCTCATAATCCAGAGGTTGGAAAGTTTAAAACTAAATCAGTTTTGATTTTTAGCAAGGGCTTGCATGATGCCTCCTCTCTGGTCTTCAAATGTTAAAGAGAAGACAGCACCCTCTTCCTCTTCCTCCTCCTCTTGCTCCTCCTCTTGCTCCTCCTCCTCCCTCTTCTCCTCCCGGCATCATCCCCATCAAACTGGACTCCTCCCTGTGACCTCGTTTAACCTAACCACCCCATACATATTCTACCTCCAACACTAGGGGTTTGGCCTCCATATATGATTTTGGGGAGAAAACTCACTTCATAACAAGCAAAGGTTTAGTCACGGCCACTGAATCAGTCAAGTGAGATTGTTTTGTTAACTCTGACTTCCGGAGACTGTACGGAAGAGAGAGAGAACTACAGCAGGTGATAGCTTTTCTCGTCCTCTCTCTACATTTGTAAAACGTTCCTCAATTTATGAACTGATAAAGATTATTCTTCTTCTATGTTGAAATGATGCAAACCATGCTTTCTATCTGGAATGGAATGGAGAGGTCGGCTGCCATATTTAAGTCCTTCCGATAGTGTCTATCGGATGGATCATCACGCATGAGCTAGGAGTTTACGTATGTCGTCCATTAAGCACTTCCATTCCACACAGGAGGAGGAAAACCAAAGTGCAGAGAGTTTAGCTGATAGTCCAAGAAACTGCCAGATTTCAAACTCAAACTTGGCTGATGCCTCAGCTGAGAAATCCCATTCTTGCTATTCATCTTTTTTTTCTTCTTTTTTTCCCCAGACAGTGTCTTGCTATAGCATCCCCTGCTTCCCTTGCCTCTGGAGTGCATGTGCCTCCCCCTCTAGCTCAGGACCTCGCTGTTTTTGATATCCTATTGTCCTGTGCTCCATTGGGGATGTAAAAGATGAAATTGCTGTTTACAAAACACAAGACCTTGAAAGGCAGCGATCATCAGAATCAGTGAGGGAAATTAAAAGCACAAATACTCACATAAACTGAGTCAGGGGTGCAAAGGTCAGCTCGGGAATGAACGGGGTCAGAAGTGAGTCCCCAGACATACATTCACCCCTGATCTACTGAAGCTCTCAAGGGGACCTATATCGAAAGTCTTTGAAGGTATATTAAGCATCTCAAGATCAGCTCCTCCTGGTCATCTGTGTGGATGACCACCTCAATGACAAGTGCACTTATCAAGAGACACAGAACAGAGGCCTAGGAGACGGCTCAGCACGTGACATCCTGCGTGTCGTAGTGGGAGGAGGGGGCCCTGGGATAAAATACAAACAGGGAACAGTAGAGGAGACATCCAGGCGAGTTGGCCAGTGTCCAGTGTGTACACTGGGCTGGTCAGTACCTTGGGTAGCCATGGAAACTGTGGGTTGGTCAGTACCTTGGGTAGCCATGGCAACTGTGGGTTGGTCAGTACCTTGGGTAGCCATGGCAACTGAGCAGCTCTCTCCTACAGCCCCCTACGTGCTCTTCTCACCTCCACCTCACTGCACAGTCGTTTAAAGCATCCTGTCAACATGCATGTAGCATATATAGGACACGAAAGTAAGAAAAAAATACATAAAACAAACAAACAAAAGCCAACACCTCCACCAGTAACATCCGGGCTCCAGCCTTTGGATAAGAATCCGCTAGCAGCCTGCTAGCATGATAAACTGCTTCTGGTAAAAGATCCTGACTCTTGGATTAGGAAGCCCGAAACACGCGGTCCTGAGTTTGGATCCTCAGGTCACACATAGAAAACAGATGTCCCTGCAGTCCTGACCCCGAGGCAGCAGAGACAGGAAGGCTCCCAGAGCTCCCTGGCAACACTGGCTGAACTGATGAGCTCCATTAACAGTGACAAACTCAGTCTGAAAATGTAAGGTAGAGGGCAATAGAGAAAGACACCTGACTATCTTCTACCGGCTGCCTGGACGTGGGCACGCATACACATGTAGACACAGAGTGAAGGACCCTGGGGGCTTTCGCCAACCTTACACACACCACCTCAGGCCAAGATTAGGCCAAGTTCCATTCTCTACCCACAGTTCTTGGGAGGAGCAGGGACAGTCTTGAAAGACCGCAGAATGTATTGACTGATACCGGACCCTCTGGTCCCAGTTAGAGTTCGAATGCATGTCATATGCTTGCTAGCCAATAGATTTAAAGGTCAATATGCTTAGCCAGTAAATTTAAACCGTAACCTTGCTGGTGTAACCTGTACCTCCAAAGTATAAAAACTGCTTGGTATAGCCATTCGGGGTTGCCTTCTAGTCACTCGCCATGAGGGGCTGATCGAGGGGGATCCCAACGCACTGGAAAAATAAACCTCTTGTGTTTGCATCGAATTCTGTTCTTGTGTCTCACTTGGGGGGAGGGGAGTGTCTTCTGGTAGTTAAGACTCACTTCAAGCCTTACAAGAAACAGAGAGAGACAGAGAATAAGGACCCTCTGCTACATGCCAGCATTGGCATGCAGCAGAAGCCGTAGGAAGAGGTACTCTACCATCATCTTCCGTTCCCTGTACCTGTTACTCCCATGTGGGCTTCTCCTCCTCCTGGGAGACAAATGGTGGAAGTCAACAAGGAATGCTTCTACAGTTAGCATGGTGATGAAAGCCACTGCACCGTGGTTGTGTTGAACGCCATATCAATTACTCTTTTTCTTCTCACTGTTTCTTTTCACACCGTGTCATCCTGTAGAAGCCCGGAATGGGATCTGAGTTGTCCTACAATCCGAGTTCGTTCAACAAAAAATGTTAAACTTTAGTCCTACTTTACGGCCAGCTAGGAGAATATTTACGCTGTGTTGAACAGACGCAATTCTCACTGTAAGCGAGGCCCTTAGAGATAATCCTTCCACACTGCCTCACACATTGATTAGTTTGATTTCTTTCCAGCCACAACCACATGTCTAAGTTCCAGACTGGAAACCCATAAGTTCCGTCCAGGGTCACTTGCCTTCCCTTATGGATAGCTGGGAGCAGGCTTCGCTTTCTTTCCCTGGACTTGCCTCTCTCTCTGTTGACAGCCCTTCCACTTGTCCATTTGACCGAGTCAGGAACCGGAAACCTTTGGTCTTTGGTTCACATAATCATCTTACCAAGGTCATTGGTACATCCTTCTGAGAGAGCCTTGTGTCTGTGGACACAAAACCGGCTCTCATCTCAAAGGGAGTAAGAGGGAGTTTATTCTGGAAGGAGGAAAAACATGACGGTAACTCTGAAATATGGAGCTCGGTCACCTCAGGTCCCATGAACCAGTGCAGGAGCACGGCCATGTTTTATTCTAGCAGAGTGAGGAAAGCCACAAGTCAGTGTAACTTAAAAAAAAAAAAATTGATGGGTGCATCAGAGAGGCTGCTTGAAACCAGGCAGGTGAACTCGCTGTAATTTTTTTTAATTATTTATTTTTATTTTATGTGCATTGATGTTTTGCTTGCGCGTGTATCTGTGTGAGAGCGTCAGAGCTCGTGCAGCTGGAATGACAGACGGTGGTGAGCTGCCGTGCAGGTGGTGGAATGGAACCCTGGTCCTCTGGAAGGACAGACAATGCCATCTTAACCACTGAGCCATCTCTCCAGTCCCTTGGAGGGCATTTTTAACCACCCGGTGGATGGAGATCAGGATTTTGTTATCACATTTCTGTTTGCCAGGATGCTTCAGCTCTGTCCACTACTTCCAAGACCTGACGCAGAGGTAGGCAAGGAATAGCCATTTGGTAGCTGAAGAGCCCCTGAGAGAAACTGGGGTTTGGCTCTGAAACGGCAACAGTCCAGCTTCTCCACATTCGCTGGGGCTTTGTGCAGACACAGCTTCTTCCCAGGAATTTTGGTTTGCAGACCCTACTAGTTGGGTCCTGTTCAGCCTGCCCCATTTTTCACCACCTTGTCACAGATTCACAGTCTCGCCAGTTCAACGTGGGCCCCAGTTTATCCTCTACGCAGGAACTGGAGTTCTAACATATTAAACCCCCGATGGTCCCAGATTATTTTTATGAAACGCGTGGGGTTCTATTTTTTTCCATCAGAAGGAGCTTGCCCACCATGGGCTAATATAAAAGTTGTTATGCAAACCTCTTCATCCTTCCCACCTGGTAACATTTTGTTTGTAGAGAGCCCTCCTCCAGCATTTCCGGAACTTGATCGCCAAGAGCAACCAACCTCTTCTCCCTTTTCTTGATTCTCTTTGCCCCAGTTCCTTTCAAACTCTCCAAAAGAAGAAAGCTTTCAATGCAGGCAACGGGGAAAAAGACACAGTTGCTATCTGTGTTAGAATAGAAACTAAGTGAACTCTCCTGGCTACTACTATCCGCTGCGCTTGCTCGCCTGGTTTGGGTCCTGGCACACACACACTCCGCCCCCTTTTTCTTTTGCAAAAAGAAATTGCCTTGTCAAACTACTTTCGCTTTGTTTGTGTGTTCCTTTGTCCAACGCTGAGATCATTCTTTGTTTCTTTGTAATGTTTAGCATGTGGCTAGCTGTTGGAATCAAACCCTCAAACATCTGACTGTTTAGCAGAGAAGAGGCTACAGATGAAATGTGCATAAATCAGAGTAGGCTACACCCTAGTCTACCAGGTTACCCCTGCTCCACCAGGCTACCCCTAGTCTATGTTCCACGGTGTATGGTGCGCGTCCCTCCTCTACGTGGCTCCAGATGGTTCAACCCATCCCACCTGCTTTCATATCACAAGAAGAGAAAGAGGACACATTCCTCCTCATGAGAATTCACTCCTGAAAGTGTTCAATGCATTTCTGGTCACCTCTTAATGGAAAGAAATTATTTGCGTTATCATACCCAATTTTAAGGGAGGGTCAGAAACGCATCCTTTATTCTGCATAATCATACGCTGAGCTGAAGTTAAGATTCTATTGTAGCCGCAAAGTGAGGAGTCTTACAGAAGATGTTGTGATGCCTAGAACCGAGTACGTTATGGTCCAACGAAATGGAGTTTAATTTGGGGGTGAGCGAACTCATTTTTGGCCAGACTTTCTTCAGTGTGGCTGTAAGGATCGCAGGGCACCTTCAGCATATCGGCTCGAAGATTTTCACAGATGTTTCTATTCTTAGGAGCAGGAGAGGAACAATGGCCCAGAGGTGCATGGGGTGATCTTATTGTCCAGGCGCAGAAACAGACAGAATCTCTTTCCACCAGCTGGTCCTCAGCAATCTCACAACAGGCAATGCCGTGAAATCCGTCTTGGCCACAAGCCCAAGCAAGAGAGAGTGGAGCCACGGATTCCCACCTCACACAGCATCCAAAGCTTTCCCGTGACTTCACTGACTCAGGCTCTGCCTCACTGCTTTCCCTGTCCAAAGCTGACAGACTCCATTTCCACCCCAGGGTCTTTGCAACTCCTGCTTGTCTCCTGACTGGCCTGTGTCTCCGTAGATTCTGTACTAAGAAGGTTCGTCCACACCAGTGTGTCTACACCTTCTCTATCATCGCTCTGGTCATTCCTGAGCACGGTCAGGTCGATTAAGTCTCACTTTTTTCTAAGATCCATCTCCTGTTTGCCAATTTACTTACTCTCTGGAGAAAGAGAACCGCCCACTCGCCATACTTGAAAACTTGGCACAGGAGGCATACGACAAGTACTCCTGGGTTTAGTTAACTGCCCAGGGTAGAAACTGCCTTGGTCCCCACTCTTACAGTTTGTGTTTTGGGAAGAACATTTCCCAGACACCTGATGTTTGCCTCCCTAACTCACAGTCTAAGGGTGATTTTGTGCCCATTTCCTGGAGTCTTTAGGACTGGTAAGGTGGTATAAGTTTTCATGTACAGTGTGTGCCAACGTGGACAGTGCCCTCTGACATGCGTGGGCCGTTGCTGGTCACACCCACCCATGCTGTTACCCACCATTGCCTGTTAGGAACTAATTAAACCTACCAAAGGAGGACTCCTTCCTTCAATAACATGGTCTTCAAATAATCCTTAATTTTTAAGTTTCAAATAGTGGGTGTGTCTCTCTCTGTGTTATTTATCTGTGTCTGTAAATGTCTGTGTGTCTGTATGCATGTCTGTGTGTGTGCGTGTGTGTTCATCTGTGTATGTCTGTGTATTTGCCTATTTGTCTGTGTGCATCTATCTGTGTGTCCATGTGTGTCTGTGTCTTTCTGTGTGTCTGTCTCTGTGTGTGTCTGTATGCATGTCTCTCTGTGTATGTCTGTGTGTTTGTGTGTCTGTGTGTGTCTGTATGAGTCTGTGTGTCTCTCTGTATGTGTCCATGTGTCCCTGTCTGTGTGTGTCTCTGTGTCTGTGTGTGCATAAACTGTACACTATAGCTGAGCTGCTGTTGCCACAGCTGTAAAGTAAGCATAGCCAAATTCTGAACTGATTTTCATTTATCCAGATTCCCTTGGTTATAAGGGAATATCAGACCCCGGACCTCTGGAGCACTTGTCTGATTGCTATAATATAACAGCTTAGAAAATTGCAGCCATTCTTCCAACATGACGTATTGGGAGAAAGCAGGACAAAGCCCCCTGGTAACAACCTGTGCTGTGTCTAATGCATTATGGAACGCGACAGGGATTTCCACTTGGCTTTTACTTTCAAATTAAGAATGCATTCCATCACACAGTTGACAAATTACCTGTGCAGCTCTCCAGCTGATGGGGCCAAGCAGAGGAGACGTAGTTAGGCTGGTTAATCTAGTAAATAGGAGCATTACTGGGAAAGGCCATAGTCGAAATAACCCTACGCAGAACCAACCGGGGAATGGCTCTAGAATACCTACCCAGCCTGAGAATTCCCCATTAGTAAAGACGTTGAAGCAATTGCTTCGTAAATAAAGGTTCATTCTATTTGCACTTGCGGTGGTGATTTGAGACATAAACCTTCCCTCGAGTCTTCAGTATAAATATCTTGCTCTGGAATGCTATAAAGTAATTTCATAGGTGGAGAATTGAGTTACCCAGAGGCGAAGCAAATGATATTACCTCAGACGCCTTCGCTTCACACTCGTGGGCCGTTCATATTTCCTGTCCGACCTATCCACAGAAGGTTATGGGCTACATGTATGATGCCTCAGACGCGGCTTCTGCAGAAAAGAGTTGGGATTTCTGACAGCTGTACCCTGGAAGCTCCATGAAACTGTATGTAGCGGGGCACACAGAGTTTTCAGGTCTTTCTCTGAGCCCACCCCTCCTCAGCGCTAGTCAAACTGCTACCCAGTGCCACCGGCTTCTGTCTGGCTGTTAGCCGGGGCACATCGTCTCTGAATGGGCACAGAAATAGAACTGCTGATTGGGAAGGAGAGGAGATGGCAGGATGTTGGCCACCTCCGATGTTGTGTCCACTTTGGGGGGCGGGGAGCTGCTCTTCCCCATCAACACCACTGGAGTTCTGGGATTAAAAGCATTGGGGAGTCAGCTTTATTCTTGGTTGGGGCAGTTGTTCTTGCTGGTCCGATTCAAACGATCATGTGATGTCATCCCAGAACCTGTTTCTCCATTGTTCTCCGTTGGTGATCGGTCAGTGGAAAGTCCAACTGAACTTTGACCTATATCTTTAGCTTACAGCATCAGGACCAGATTTTTTTTTATCTTTTGGCATAGTCTCATGAGCATTTTAATAAGAAGTTAGAAGGAGGGGATGGACCTCCCCTGGGACCTGATTTGTTCCCAGCACACACATGGTGGCTCTTACAACCACCCCTAACTTCAAGTTCCAAGGGATCTGACACCAATTTCTGTCCTCTGTGGGCACAAGGGATCCAAGCAGAGTGCATGTATGAGTGCAGGCAAAATGCTCACACACATAAAATGAAAGTCATAAATAAGAAGGAGAAAATAGAAGGGTGTGTGTGAGGATTGCTGTTTTGTCCAGCTTGGAAGGGTAATCCGCTTGATGGATTTATTATTGCTACAGATGGCCCATTAGGCAGAATAGTTTTAATCTATCGGAATGGAACCAACCTAATGGCAGAAGAGCCACCTTCAAGAGCCCAATCTCTCTGACCATTAGAGAGAAAGGAAGCTAGTTATTATCCAGCCTAAACCCTCACTTTAGTTGAAGAACCTGATTCCGTAGAGACCACCTGATTCACCCAAAGACTAACGGGGAGATTCGGAGAGCTGGGCGGGAGCCCTACCCATGGGTTAACATAAACCCGTGTCTCTTACTTGTCATTAAGGGCATGGAAGCAAGGAGAGGAGAAAGGGTTGGGAAGACTCCATGCCAAACACGAGTACATCTTTCTTCATCATGGCCAATTGAATGCCTGCTTTGGAGTGCACTCGTATAAATAAAAATAAATAAATAAATCTTTAAAAGAATAAAACAAAACAAAGCTTTCAAAGAAATCGGAAAAAGAAGCAAAAGAAAGGAAGAAAGAAAAAGAAAGAAAGAGAGAAAGAAAGGAAGAAAGGAAGAAAGGAAGGAAGAAAGCCTGCTTTATTATTTACATGCCAGTCAAGAGTGTTGCTTTTGAGCCACCACGCAGTTGCTGGGATTTGAACTCTGGACCTCTGGAAGAACAGTCAGTGCTCTTAACCACTGAGCCACCTCTTCAGCCCCCAGATAGACCAATGGAACAGAATTGAAGACCCAGAAATGAACCCACACACCTATGGTCACTTGATTTTTGACAAAGGAGCCAAATCCATCCAATGGAAAAAAGATAGCATTTTCAGCAAATGGTGCTGGTTCAACTGGAGGTCAACATGTAGAAGAATGCAGATCGATCCATGCTTATCACCCTGTACAAAGCTTAAGTCCAAGTGGATCAAGGACCTCCACATCAAACCAGACACACTCAAACTAATAGAAGAAAAACTAGGGAAGCATCTGGAACACATGGGCACTGGAAAAAATTTCCTGAACAAAACACCAATGGCTTATGCTCTAAGATCAAGAATAAACAAATGGGACCTCATAAAACTGCAAAGCTTCTGTAAGGCAAAGGACACTGTGGTTAGGACAAACGGCAACCAACAGATTGGGAAAAGATCTTTACCAATCCTACAACAGATAGAGGCCTTATATCCAAAATATACAAAGAACTCAAAAAAGTTGAGACCGAGGGAGACAAATAACCCTATTAAAAATGGGGTTCAGAGCTAAACAAAGAATTCACAGCTGAGGAATGCCGATGGCTGAGAAACACCTAAAGAAATGTTCAACATCTTTGGTCATAGGGGAAATGCAAATCAAAACAAACCTGAGATTTCACCTCACACCAGTGAGAATGGCTAAGATCAAAACTCAGGTGACAGCAAATGCTGGCGGGATGTGGAGAAAGAGGAACACTCCTCCATTGTTGGTGGGATTGCAGACTGGTACAACCATTCTGAAATCAGTCTGAGGTTCCTCAGAAAATTGGACATTAAACTGCCTGAGGATCCAGCTTATACCTCTCTTGGGCATATACCCAAAAAGATGCCCCAACATATAAAAAAAAGACACGTGCTCCACTATGTTATTGGCAGCCTTATTTATAATAGCCAGAAGCTGAAAAGAACCCAGATGCCCTTCAACAGAGGAATGGATACAGAAAATGTGGTACATCTACACAATGGAATATTACTCAGCTATCAAAAACAACGAGTTTATGAAATTTGTAGGAAAATGGTTGGAACTGGAAAATATCATCCTGAGTGAGCTAACCCAATCACAGAAAGACATACATGGTATGCACTCATTGATAAGTGGCTATTAGCCCAAATGCCTGAATTACCCTAGATGCCTAGAACAAATGAAACTCAAGACGGATGATCAAAATGTGCATGCTTCACTCCTTCTTTAAAAGGGGAACAAGAATACCCTTGGCAGGGAAGAGAGAGGCAAAGATTAAAACAGAGACTGAAGGAACACCCATTCAGAGCCTGCCCCACATGTGGCCCATATATACAGCCACCCAATTAGACAGGATGGATGAAGCAAAGAAGTGGAGAAGTGTAGATCGCTCCTGAGAGACACAGCCAGAATACAGCAAATACAGAGGCGAATGTCAGCAGCAAACCACTGAACTGAGAATAGGACCCCCGTTGAAGGAATCAGAGAAAGAACTGGAAGAGCTTGAAGGGGCTCGAGACCCCATATGTACAACAATGCCAAGCAACCAGAGCTTCCAGGGACTAAGCCACTAACTAAAGACTATACATGGACTGACCCTGGACTCTGACCTCATAGGTAGCAATGAATATCCTAGTAAGATCACCAGTGGAAGGGGAAGCCCTTGGACCTGCAAAGACTGAACCCCGAGTGAACGTGATTGTTGGGGGAGGGCGGCAATGGGGGGAGGATGTGGGGGAACACTCATAAAGAAGGGGAGGGGGAGGAATTAGGGGGATGTTTGCCCGGAAACCAAAGGGAATAACACTAAATGTATATATAAGAAATATTCAAGTTAATAAAAAAAAAAAAAAAAAAGAAAAAAAGGTTGCTTTACTAAACCAGGAATTTTGGTCTCTAGTGACCAGAATGCATTTCCATCTGGGGCAACTCCTGGGAGCTTTGAGGTAGGTAGGAGATCACTTCAGGAATTCTAAACTGACAGGAAGACTGTGGATAAAGGGTATGGAGGGGGTTGGGGATTTAGCTCAGTGGTAGAGCGCTTGCCTAGCAAGCGCAAGGCCCTGGGTTCAGTCCCCAGCTCCGAAAAAAAGAAAAAAGAAAAAAAAAAGAAAAAAGGGTATGGAGGTGAGACTCCTGCTTTCCTCATCCCCCCAGAGCACACGCATGACAATGCTTTGATCCGTGTCAGTCAGATTCTTCACAGGACGTACACTAACCATCCCTGCCTTGTCACTCCTGGGCTTTCTCTTTCTATGACTCACACCAACTAACCAGTTTGGTTCCTGAGATCTGCGTCCAGTTGGGTAAGTAAAACTGACTAGATCCTCCCCTCTCACTGGGGTCCCCTCACCAAAGCCTTGACTGGAGTTCCCATTGTTGTCAAAGCCTGTGATGGTTGATCTCCGTGAGGACCAGTTCAGCTCATTTCATGGCTATGTGGCTACCTCTTCCCTTCTAGAGGACAGATCTTCTTGGTCCCTTTCTAAACTTTAGGCGTAAATTAAAGTTTATTTGTTACTCCCAGTTACCGTGACGAGATTGAGTGGTGGAGCGAGTTTACATCATGCTGTCTATGAGTAACAGAGGCTCTGCTTCGGAAGAGAGCTTGGGAGACGTCTTACTCAGAATGCTTCTCACTTATGGTTGAGTGGATGCCCTAGAATCTATGGCTGATGTCAAGAACGCAAAAACATGGAACCATGGCACAGGAGTGGCTCTGAAAACTCACTTTGGCTGACAATTCTAGACAGCCAGATGCCCAGCCACATGCGTTTAAACACAACCTTCCAAATTTAACTGCTTTCTTCAAAGCTTTCTGTCTGATTTTTTTTTTTCTTGGAGAGATGTCCAACTGAAGAAGAATACTGAAGGTGTGTGGGGCGAGTTACAGGGGGATGGAGACCAAACTCAGGCAGATAGGCAATGGCTGTAGCTTGGATGGTGTGGCGGGATGAACTCAGAGTAAAGACAGGAGTCATGAGGTCAAGAGCAGAGAAGACTTAACGGCCAAGCGGAAGCGGCTCTGTGTTTCACACACGTATTAGACAAAATTTCCAGGCATTCATTACCTTAAGTAAAGAAACCAGAGGTGAGACCTCAGCATTGGTCTTGATGGGAAAGGAAGGCTCTCCAGGGGGCAACCCCGGGCTTCTTCCCGCTCCACAGAGCACAGACTGCCTCACAACCTCTTAAACGTTCTAGAAGGTTCTCTGCCACAGAGAGCTCGCCAGGGTTGTACGTGAAACGTTCCAGACACCAGGAAGCTGTGAGACCACCTCAGTGAAGCAAGGCTATTTTTGTAATTAACCTCTCGGTCAGTGTGTTCCTACTCTAAAGTCTTCTAGGGAGAGTTGAGAGGCAATTTTTCCCCGAGTCTGGCTTTCCCCAGCCTTCTGAGCTGGTGAAATGAGAGAAGCACACGTCAGCAGGAGCAGAGACAGCTGCCCCTTCTTCCTTTCCCTTTCACCTCTGACCTCAGCAGCCATCCAGGTTAGATTTGAGCAGTTATCCGCTGAGCCCAGGGACATGGCCCGCTGCTAAGAAGGCCAGTTCTCCACGTACAAGAACAGCCTGCTCACTTCTCTAGGCTCCCTGTCTGTCACCTGTTTTATGTTAGATCCTGGAACTGTCCTTTATGATGCTGGATACCCTAAGTGTTCAGAGCTCTAAGCCCCGTACTTCCCCCTGA
The DNA here is from genome assembly GCF_011064425.1 of Rattus rattus. Taxonomy (NCBI): domain Eukaryota; kingdom Metazoa; phylum Chordata; class Mammalia; order Rodentia; family Muridae; genus Rattus; species Rattus rattus. The sequence goes on along the minus strand of NC_046154.1, from coordinate 270,000,043 downwards.
AGTGTATGCGCTCTCCCTGTCTCCCTCTCTCCCTGTCTCCCTCTCTCCCTGTCTCCCTCTCTCCCTGTCTCCCTCTCTCCCTGTCTCCCTCTCTCCCTGTCTCCCTCTCTCCCTGTCTCCCTCCCTCCCTGTCTCCCTCTCTCCCTCCCTCCCTCTCCCTTTCCTTCTGCCTCTCCCTCTCCTCTCTTTCCTTCTCCCCCTCTTTCCTCTCTCTCCCTCCCCACCCCTCTCTCTTTCTCTGGGACAGAAAACTAAGTATCCATATTGTGCTGTGACTTAACAGCCCCTAACTTACGATCCTATCCAGTTCCTAGTCCTCCATGCCCCTTGTCACATAAGCTTTCCCGTATTAAACCGTGCGGTTTCAATTCCCCACGACCACTCCCCCGAAAGGCTGTGAACATCGGGACATCTCTGTCAAGGCTGTCTTCTGAGCCTCCCTTTCATGTTGCCCGCGGAAGCTATCTCTCTTTAACCTTAAGGCAGTGTTTCACAACCTGTGTGTGGTGCCCCTTTTCGGGGGTGGATTCACATGTCAGATATCCTATGTATTAGATATTTACATTATGACTTATAACGAGCAAAATTATGGCTACAAAGTAGCAATGAAAATGCTGTGGTTGGGGGTCGCCGCAATTTGAGGAGCTATATTAAAGGGTCACAGGTTGTAAAGGCAATCAGTCCTCTCGAGACACTTAAGGCTGGGACATGTCCTCTTGGATAGGGTGCAGGGTTCTGGTGCTCTCCTGCCTCGAGGCCTCCGTCAGGTTCCTGTGGTCACAATCCCCTCTCCCCTGGGAATGCTTACTTTTGAAAGGTCGTTTGGTGTCAGTTGCTTTCCCACACCGACTACTGATCTCTTATTTTTAATTTTTTATTTACCTTGCTGAGAAATGAGTTTTTATTTCAAGATGGATTTGCCTAAAACCTGGCCCCTCATGTCACTCTGTAAGTGTTGGGACACAGGAGACGAGAGACCCATGTTTGCAACCTCAGTCATACTGGAGATGGAAATTAAAGCTACATTAGGGTTCCAGCTTACTCCGGTCAGAACGGCTGTCCTTGGGGAACAAGAAACACAAATAATGGGGAGACTGGGTGCATAGAGCCCTTATGATGGGGTGGTGGGGATCCCTTAAGTACAGGTGATGGGATATAAGTTAGAGCAGATGCTACTCAGGGGCATTTTCCTTTCTGACTCTTCAACCTTATAAATAAAAGAAGTTGAAATAGACTCAGAAGGAAACCCACGGATGATTTTACTAGAGTTTGAGAGAAAACTAAGTAAGCTCGTAGGCCCCAGGGAATTCCGGAGAGGGCTGGGTGACCTCTATCAGTGGCTCTATCTCTAGGGACATTCCAGGTGCCTGGTAGGCCTGGAAACTGTTGGTGGGGGAGTCTGGAAACTGCTGCTGACCCATTGCCCTTGCCTCAGGTCAGGTGACAGAGCAGCTTGTGAGGCCTGGACTTGCCTGGACTTGCCCAGTTCTTGTCAACAGGGACAGGCCTAGTCTCCTGAACTGCCGATTTGAAGCCTGTCATGGAGTCAGTCTGGCCTGTCTCATTGCCTTAGTAGAGGAAATACGTGCCTGGGGGTGGGCTTTGAGTGTATAAAGCCTTCTGCTATTCCCAGTGCGATCTCTGTTTCTGCTTGTGGTTCAGGGGCTGGGGTCTTTGCTGCTGCTCCAGCTGACGCGCCTGCTGCCTCTGCTCCCCTCTCATGGACTCTGGAGCCATAAGCCAAAAATGAACTCTTTTTTTTTTTTTGGCCATGATGTATCATAGTAACAACAAAGTAACGAATATAGCTGGCTGTCTCGCTATTTCTTTTCCTCCCACCCACTGAGCTAAATCCCCAACCCCTATTTCTTTTCCTTTTTTTTTTTTCTGGTTCTTTTTTTCGGAGCTTGGGATCGAACCCAGGGCCTTGCGATTGCTATGCAAGCGCTCTACCACTGAGCTAAATCCCCAACCCCTCTTTTCCTTCCTGATGCTCCCCTTTCCTCTCTCCTTTGCTGCCACAGCGATTCCTGTCCTTGGAGCTCCATGGGGGAGGGTTCTAATGTAACAAGGCTCTCTCCGGAATTCCATAGAGGTTGTTGCTTCCTGGTTTGCTTGCTGCCTAAGTGACCCGACACCTGCCTCCTGCCTCCAACCCCCAAGCCCGCACAAAGCACTCTCTAGACCCTCCGGGCTTCGGCAGAGGTGGGAGATCCCACCTCAGGTCGCCTCCTTTCTGCTAGATTCCTTAGGAGATCCGCTCACTGTTTCTTATTGTGAGACTGAGGCAAATCCAGTGGGGGAAGTTAGGGAGGGGAACGCAGGGGAGGTAGGGTGGTGGCACAAATGAAGGTCGAATTGGATGGGTGAGACAAGGCAGGCTCTGTCACGCCCACCCAGCCGAGAGCTAAGGAAGTGACACCAAGCACAGCATGTCTGGAAACAGTGGGGTTTAAGGCTACAGGGCTGAGGAACGCCTGCAGGGCCTCGGGCCGTGGTAGAAACTTTCCCAGCTACTGTGCTCAAGGTCACACTGCAGAGCGGCGTCAGTGTCTGTAGTACACCATCAGGTACATGTAGGTGCCCGTACCTCCATCTCACTCCAGGAGATAGATTCTCCTCTTTTTTTTTTTTTTTTTTTGGTTTTTTTTTTTTCCGGTGCTGGGGACCCAACCCAGGGCCTTGAGCTTCCTAGGCATGCGCTCTACCACTGAGCTAAATCCCCAACCCCCTGCAACCCCCTGAGGACACCTTCTTAATATGATGCTGGGACTTTCAGGTGTGGGCAGGACTTTGAGAGGCTTGGGGTGTAAGCTGTGCACAGGGGCCTTGGGAGCCTTCCACATCATGGCCCACCACAAAGCACACATTCCTAACAGAGGACTCCCACGTTTTCTTTCCTGAGCTTTCTCTGTGTACTATAAACCCCCTTCCCCCTCATCACACAGGTGAGGCTCCATTCCATGACATCCTCGGGGTTAGGACGGTGCAGGAAGAGGATTTGAGAGCGAGACCACATTTATGGGACTCATTATAAAAGGGCGAGATGCTGCACAGTTTCCTCCATCCTGTATTCTGGCTAAAGCCATTCTGGTTTATCTGGAATTAGATCTGCCTCTCTCTGCTCCAGGTGTTTTCCCCATGGTATCTCCCAGACCCTCTCCTCATGGCTGAATTCTCCCTTCCTCTTTCTCTCTTCCTCTCCTGGCTGGCAGCAGTCCATTAGCCAATCAACTTTATTGATATATTAGAGGACAAATGGGGAGCAATGCTTTCACAACATTGAGACTGGAGATTCTTAAAATAAGTGTTGTAATGTTTGGATTTCAGCAAGACATGCGGGGACAAGGGGATCAGTGTTTAAACCATACAAGGATAATCTTTACACAGGGCCCGTGACGCCCAGCAAGGTCTTTGCTTCAAAGCGGGATCCTCGTCAGGCAGAAGTGCACACTGAAAACTTCACAGAAGAAAATATATTTAAAGTGATCCTAGGAAGGCAGGAATGGTAGCAAGGATCTTGGAGTAAAATTGACTCTGGGTTGATTATCTGAAGGTGGGTAAAAGGCAGATGGGGGCTTAAGGCATCGTCACCCTGCTTTTATGTATGGTTTTAAAACTCTAAAAAGAATGTGACCATCTGGATGCAAGATGGCAACTTCCTGAACACGAGGCGACTGGGTCACAGGCACAGTCAGGGCATAGCTGTGGATTGTTAAGTCACTCTGCAGAGCTCTGGATTCATGAATGAAAAGATACACACACACACACACACACACACACACACACACACACACACACACACACACACACCACATCTATATTTAACTTGCCCTAACTTGCTCAATGGCTAGCCACTTCCAAACCTTCCTATGGCTAGTGCACACTCCCCTCTCAATCTATGTTTTATCTTTGCTGCCCTGTTTCCTCCCATAGGGCTGCTTTCCCTTTGCACCTACCTTTCAGCCATCTTACCCTCCTGCTTCTTCATGGCGTGGTTCATCCTGTACCCTTCTCATGGCGGGATTCCTTTATCTTCCTTTCATCCCTTGCCTGGGAATCCCACTTCTGTCTCCCAGCCCAGCCATTGACCATTGACAAATTTATTTCCCAATCAGAGCCAACTGGGGGCAGGCTTCCCTTAGCCTACATGACCAGGCCAGTTTCAGGAGGTGTTTGGGATGTCTGGGGAGCAAGTCAGACTGCATGGACTTGGGGATGGTAGTGGTGAGGAAGACAATATACGAGGGTGTCTGTTTTAAGCAGGACAAAGAGTTAGGAGGGAATTTGTGTTTAAGACTCCCCATAAGCTAGAAACCATGGGAACTGTTGTAAAACCATACAGGAGAGAGTCTCAGAGAAGCAGAAGCAGTCTAGCAGGACAATGAGTCAGGGGTGAATGACACCCGGGGAAAGAGGGGGAAAGGGAGGTGAGAGAGACGGAGTTCTAAGGAAGTGACAGAAACTTAAAAATAACTGTTGTAGAGCACACAAAGGTTAGGTGTTTGTATCATGTCTGTTTGACACATCTGTCTGTCTGTCCCGGCAGCTGACTTGTAGTAGCTTGTGTAGGAGCTCATCTATGGTAAGGCTATTTTGCATTGAAGTGAGGTGGAGCCCAAGGCAGGAAGATCTCCCCTGTTGCTTTGGTTCCTTTCCCTTGAGTCTTCATACAAGTACTTTATTGAAAAATGCTCTCCCCACATTTCCCACAGAACATAAGCTATAGAGCCACATTTCAAACTAAGAATGTTCCAGACTGTGACAAGTCCCCAAAGCAGTGGTGGACCAATCACATGTGCCGTGCAGAGAGTGCCGAGAACAAAGGCTTCAACAGGGTGCATCCAGATACATTGAAGTTTTATCTCAAGGGGCTAATGAGATGTGTCACTGATAAAGAGCATTTGCTGTTCTTCCAGAGAACCCCAAGTTCGAGTCTCAGCCCCCAAACATCTGTAACTGCAGTTCCAAGGAACCTGACGCCCTCTTCTGGCCTCCCCAGACACTGCACCCATAGGGTGCATAGACATGCACGCAGATAACATCTAGACACAAAAATAAAAATAGATAAAATTAAATAAAAATAAAATATCGTGAGCATCAGATGAAAATATGCCTCTGTTCCTTTTACTCTAATTCATGAACTATTCACTTGAAGACTGAAGGTTGGTTCTGTTGCCCGGTAACAGGTGGGAACAGAGGGATCCTGGGAGATCCTGAAGGCCAGGTCCACTTTGATATGTTAAATACGCACCTCAGCTCTGTGTCCCGCTTAGAAACTTAGCACACTGGATCAGATAAAGGGCTTCGGCCGCCATCACAGCCTTCACATGTGCTCCTTTCCCTGTGAAGGTCGGACAAGCCATCTGCAAACAGAGAGAACTTCGTGCAGAGAGTAAGTCCCAGATAAAATAAACAACAGAAAGCTCTCTAGACGGTGCCGCGACCAAAAGCTCCCCAGACGGTTACATTTTATGTTAAACCGAGGAGATTAAGTTGATTGCAAGCCCCAGAGTGAGAAAACCTTGAAGTTATAATAATGTACACCAGCAGCCCTTGGCAGGGAGACAGCCCTGGCTGCTTGGTGGAACCCCTCCCTTAGGGGCCAGGCTCCACGTCTCAGCACCTGCCAGCTCCCAGTCACACAAACGGACCGTGTCGCCACACTGGACACTTGACGGGAGCCTGATGTTCTCACAAAGTACAGACTACTAATTTAGGATCCTGGCAGCGCTGTTAGAAGATCTACTAGGGTCATCTTGATGGCTCCGGAAACTTTCCAGAATCTGCTGCCAAAGGCTTCCCAAATAGCTAAGGTAACTTGGGCGCTCCAGGACAAAGGCCAACTGACCCAGGGCTCGGCCCGGGTTCCCTGTAGTGCTTCAGTCCCTTAAAGTTCCAGGCACACTTCCTATTTGAACCAGGCCATGGCAAGACCTGAATACAGGACAGACGGTGGAGAATGCAACATATGCGGTGCACGCTGACCACCAAAACCCAATCAGGAAAACAAACACCCCAGCGATTGTGGAGAGGGCGCAGGGCGTGATCCAGTCAGCGTCACGGTGTGCACCGTGAGAGTCACTCTCCCCACCGTCTTCCTCTGAGAAACGTTCCTAGCGCTGAACGGCAGATTTTAACCCAACTTTGTTCTACACAGGTTGGGCAGGTTTGCCTTCGGAGCTTGTCTTGGGCAGCAACGCACAGGAAACAGCATAGCTCTGCTGAGAAACTTCTAGACTCTCTAGGTATCAGGTTCCTGTTACTCCTGGGCATGCGGCTTGCATATTCGTGCGCAGTATTGCCCAGAGTGCATGCTGGGAGTTGCGCACCGGTGCACCTGTTAAATATGGGTCACCTACTATCCCTATACAGGCAGGCCCTGCATGCTGTCCTCCTCCGCCGACCTTCAGCCAGAAGCGTCTGTCACGTAGTCAGCATGTGCTGAAGGACTGCTGTTACTGCAACAGAAATATCCCACACACATCACAGTTTCTCCGACACTTCTGCACGCACAAACTCGAGCGCTTCCGGAAGAGATGACCTTAAGTAACTTTTCATTCCTGCAGGGTGGCATTAGTCACCAAGAACAATCTTTTTAACCAAAAGAAAAACTCTGGACTCAATTATTGCACAATCTAAATGAGACAGTGAAGTTTGAATCAAGGTTAGTTTTGGTGGTTTTTTTTGTTTGTTTGTTTTTGCTGAAAATACATCCATATTTATGGTTGATAACAATTAAAACCAGAGTAGACCTTTCAATATTGTTTCCCCCGACGTTTTCTCAAAGCTTGGGATAATTTTTAAACCACTCTAAGCTTTGGTATCCTCCCAGAGCAAGCCACGGGTCAGCGAGGGAATCCTGTCTTAAATCCAGCTTTCTTAGCAGGCTTCCTAGAACAGCTCTGAGTCAGAGCTCCTGCCCGGGCTGCCTTTCAAAGGCCATCGGCAGAATTGCTGAGATGCTGGACTATGAAAGGTTCTCATAGCAGGGCATGGCTGTTACTTCATGCTGAGTGACAGAGAGTCACCATGGATATAAGTGGGACAAAAATGTCACAGAAGCTGCATGCCATCTTGGCCCACGTCGCTTCACAATGAAACCAAGGAAGCCCACTCCACGTAGAGCTAAATCATTTCAGCCTCAGGGAAGGCAAAGACACAAGTTCCCAGAACACCCTATGCACACCCCCTTGTCAAGTGTAACTCCTGCATATTTCATGGTGCAATGGAAGCCAAGAACCATAGCTAGTCTTAGTGCAAACCCCTTTCAGTGTGCCCTTGGCAGAAGCCTCCATCTTGGAGACAGTTCCCAATCCCACTTGCTGGCTGCCCCCGATTGGTTGGTTGTATCAGCCACCGACCCTCACGAGGTAATGGCCGAGTTTCTCTCGGGCAGTCAGGAAGAAAAAATAAAAGGGAAACTGATATAAGTCACCTGGCAGAATGTGTTGAAACTCTATTTCTAGAACTCAGAATGCCTAGGGACCTGGAGGGCACCAGGGATTCCCACTGGTTGGTTTGGTCTGAGTGACCTAACTGCAGCTGTGGGCAACCTTTGACCACACATGGCTCAAGCAGCTGCATAGTCCTGAGTATCGAAAATAGTTTCACTGCGCACAAGGAGAGTTATCCTCACCTCCACCCCCAACCCCCACCCCCGTCTCCATGGCTTCTTTATACGGACATACAGGAAAAAAAAAAAAAAAAACCAAAAGCAGATTATGTACAAGGTCTTTGTCAATCTTCAAGTGAATAGTTCATGAATTAGAGGAAAAGGAACAGAGATGTATTTTCAGCTAATGCTCAAGGTATTATACTTAAATTTTATTTATTTTATTTTATGTGTCTAGACGTTATCTACATGCATCTCTATGCACCCTATGGATGCAGTGTCTGGGGAGGCCAGAAGAGGGCATCAGGTTCCTTGGAACTGCAATTACAGATGTTTGTGGGCTACCACGTAGGGGCTGAGACTTGAACTTGGGGTTCTCTGGAAGAGCAGCAAATGCTCTTTACGAATGACACATTTCTCCAGCCCCTTGAGACACAATTTCAATATATCTGAATGCACCCTGTGAAGCCTTTATTCTCGTCACACTCTGCATGGCACATGTGATTGGTCCTCCACTAGACATCTCCGACTGACAGCAAGTCCTGTCTCTAGGCTGGAAGTCACACATAAAAGACAACAGGAGAGCCAGGTGTGGCACGTGCCTTTAATCCCAGCCCTTGGGAGACAGAGGCAGGTGGATCTCTGTGAGTTTGAGGTCAATCTGGATTACCCAGTAAGTTCTAGAACAGCCAGGATTATGTAGAGAGACCCTGTATCAAAAACTAGAACGAGCAAGAAAGAAGGAAGGGAGAGGGGGGACAGACAAACACAGAGACAGAGATAGAGAGACAGAGAGACAGAGAACAGGAAACTGGATGATAGTTCCTCCTGCTAACTGCTTATAAGAGAGGGAGCAACACCTTTTCTCTCTACCCAAGATGCATCTTGAGAAGGAATGTTGACTGAACAGGTCTAGCGCCCAGAGCAAAAAAAATTGAAAGTTTTATGTCAACAATGTAATGTAAGCATTTTTGTAAGTTCTGTCAATGAACACACAGTAGGAACCTAGCTACTTAGCAACTTATATTCTATTTTTAATGGTGTGTGTGCATGAGTGTATGAGCATGCAGGTGTCCTTGGAAGTCAAAAGAGATGTTGGGTCCCCTGGAACTAAAGTTAGAGGTGGTTATGGACCACACTGCACGATGCCGTTGCTGGGGACTGACCTGGGTTCCTCCGCTCTTCACCCCCAGACCCCTCTTAGTCACCCCCACCCCACATTCTAATTGTTTGAATTAATCCCTTTTTTAATTCTTTAAGATCGACACTGGGATTGCAGATAACTATTGTTCCCTTTCGTTTCCCAACATTCCCCCACGTAAATTAGTCTATGTATCAGCAGGTAAAGTGAATGCAATTTTTTTTGAGGGCACGTTCTAGCCGACAGTCGTGAATTCTGTGCGTAGGAGTAAAGTCTCATGGGAAAGGCAGAGCCTCCACGTTTAACCTTGATGTCCACAGGAGCTGACTACTGGTGCAGGAGAAATTTCTGTTCCTGAGAGATGAGGTTTGACTCATTGAAGACTGGAATTTCTTAGAAATCAATCACCCTAATGCCTTAAACTAGACAACGGTAATGGGCAAAGTTATCAACCTTCAGGATACGTGCAGAGAACATCCCCTCCTCCTTCTCCCCTCCCCTTCTCTCTTCCTTCTTCCCTGCCATCCCTCTCTTCACTCCCTTTCATCCTCCCGTCTCTCCCTCTCTGGTGAGTCTTCAACCAGGACGTTGACATGCAGCGAAGGCCACCTGACCAGCTTTTCCCTCTTTGTTTGCCTCTCCTCAATCCATTCTCTATTGTTCATCTCCCAAGAAGCCAAGCAGGTTGGGTCTGTGCTCACCATGATTTGTGAACTTTTAAAACACTATCCCAGAGGTTTTTAGAGAGAAAAAGCTGATTATTCCCAAATTGTCTCCGGGTAGGATGGTTTGTGTACATGTGTGGGGATAAGACGCATGTCTCCTCTGGAGGAAAAGCTGGTGTTGATTTTCTTTGTTCCTTGAGGTAAAACGTTTTTTTTTTTTTTTTTTTTTTTTTTTTTTGGTTCTTTTTTTTCGGGGCTGGGGACCGAACCCAGGGCCTTGCACTTCCTAGGTAAGCGCTCTACTGCTGAGCTAAATCCCCAGCCCCGAGGTAAAACGTTTTTTAAAATCATTCTGAAGACTATCCCATAAGGGCTCATGCTAACCAGAACAACACTCGAGCTGTCGTTTGTTGAATCCTCAGGTGAACAGGGGCTTGGGACACAGGTCTGACCCATCTGGAATGACTGCCACCGTCGCCCCCACACCAGTCTCATGTCAAAGGCTCCCAACTTCGCTATCCTGCTAGATTCCCTGCCCTTTACAAACTTAAATTCACGGCGGTCTTCTGTCTTTCTGATCCCAAAGCAGTGTTGAGAATGCTTTCATGTTTGTTTATGTGCATGCACATGTGTGCGTGCATGTGTTGTATGTAGTATATATTCACATGTATTCATTACTTTTGAAAGTTTATTCTTCCTCTGCATAAACTCTATTTTTCCATGTAAATCTATCAAAGGCTCCTTTCCCATGTGAACCGTGGCTGTGAGACCTGGAGTTTGAGGACGTTCTTTCCGAAGTCTTAGGAGAGCCCCTCAGTGAAGATGCTCGACGCTCTAGGCTTTACTTTCATTCCAAGACGTGCACTGTGTCTCTTTGTTGAGACGCTGGGTCTGACCTGGCATATGCTAGGTGAACCATAGAAAGTGTCTGGGGTAGAGATGACATCACTTTAAACTCCAGCTCACCCTTGCTGGCCCTGGGACACACTTGGGGTTCAGGTGCTTCGATCCCCTTCCCTGGAAGTCATCACAGTTGATGAGTCCTGTGAATCTGCCCTTTGAGGCAGAGGCTTCTGTTAGCACAGGACGAAGAGCTGCCTTGCGGAAGCAGGTTTAAGCAAGTTGAGGCAGGGGGCTGGAAAGATGGCTCAGTGGTCAAGAGTACTTGTTCTTAGGATTCGAGTGGTTCCCAGCACCCACACCAGGTGGCTCCCAAGGGTATGAAACTTCCAGTCCCAGAGGCTGAGGCAGGAGGATAATCCTGAGTTAAAGGCTGGCTGGAGATGTCCACACACCCTTTCTCAACAAGCAAGAAAGACACTGCCTTCTGGCCTTGAAACTAAGCCTTTCTCACAGCTGGTTAAACTCTACTGACTAGACAGAGACGACAGTGGGAAAGACCTCCTTTCTTCTAGCTTTAGAACTGAATTTAAATGTTGATACAAATGTAGATTCCCCCAGAGCCTGTGGGTTTATTGTCTTAAAAGATCGATTTCTATGAACAAGTTCTACAAACAGTAAGGCTTTTTTTTTTTTTAGGACAATGTATCTATTCTAGACACTGTGTTAGTTATACGTGAAGTCATTAAACAAACTTACCTCTTTATGTCCTGATAAATATTAAAGCACATACGCTTTTAAAAATAGAAAACATTAGTAACTGTCATAATTATTTTGGTTACGGCAACACGGGCACTTTTTTTTTATGCTTCTCTCTTTATTTCTTTACGACTTCCCCAATGTGACACGGGGACACTTGGGTTCCCAGCAGCTCTTTCCTTACTGCCAGCTGCCTGCCTCCTCACATTTCACGAGCGGCTGACTCAGGCCACTGCCCATCTTCCTTGAAATGCAGCTTCTGCGGACATGCTCGGTGTGGCTATTTTTATAAGACAAATCGGCCCACCAAGTCATGAGCGCTGATCTGGTTATTCCACACACACGGAAGTGAGTGTCGCAGAGGAGAGGGGGAGGCAGCCCATGCCGCGTTAGGGAGGGGCCGCTGGTCCAAGACTCCTAAGAAACTGAGCCTTGGATCACACAGCCATTCTTCTGAGGATGCGGTGGGAAAGACTCTGATGCTGGAGATTTATTTGTTATTGATCTATTTATGGCTATCAGGAAAAGCCAGCGCTAACGTTTTCACGCATTGCTTTTTCCTTCGTTCCTCCATTTGTCTGTGCCAACCACTGAACACTCAGGGAGAGCTGGGCTGACAGAAACACTCTGCAGTTCTAACCCCCAGAGAAGAGCGAAACATGAACTTCCTCGGTGGGCTGAACTCCGATGCCTGGGAGCTGTGTGCCTCCTGTTGTCCCCGGACTCCGTGCACATCGTTTTCTGCAAAATGCTGGCAGACCTCACCATGCAGGCCAGGGCAGATGGCTGGAGGTGCGGCCCAGGTTCCTCTAACTGAAAAATAGTATCTTCCTGTGGTCTGAAGAGTTAATGGATCTGCATAGACAACCTTTGCATAGATACTGAGTCTTAAAGCTACTAAGTTGTTTTGGATTTGGGAGAGTTAACATTTTTACAAATATACCCCACCTTTACCCTAAAAATAATCATTTCAGTAACCAAGGTTAACTTCATAGTCAGCTAAAATGACTGGTGGGTCAGGAAACAGCTCAGAGATTTTGAGGTCAGAGAATGTGTTATATTAGGGAATTCTGCTGCAGGTGACCTGCACACCTAGTAGGTGACCGCCACATCGAGGCCTCTTCATTTCAAAAAGATTTAAATTTAAGTTTAAAAAATGTTTAACTTAAAATTGAAATATTTACTTTTAAATTTACCATAGATAAACACGCCCCTCTTTTAAATCCTAACACCGCCGAGCTACATTAGCATAAGTTACCGAGTCACTTCATGCGAAGTCATACAAAGCGTACGCTGTCGACTGCAGCCTTGGAAATTTGACACTAATTTGAACATTTGATGCTTTGAAGTATTTCCTAGCCAAGTGGGGAGCGTTGAAGAGCAGGAGCGCCATTTCGAGTGAAATAAAGACAATTCACAAAGTTTCCCGTGGCCCCGCAAAGTCCACTTTCTTAGCTCTGGAGATGAATGTGGTGTGACAGCTATGGAATTGCATTAGCCGAGAAAGCCCAGGGGTTACGGGGGGCGGCGGGGAAGCCTTGAGGTTGGTGAGTTCTTTGAGATGAAGTAGCAAAAGCATGCAGGTTGACTCACTATCCATCCATGAAATTGGCCAGGAGAAGGTTGTTAACGCCTAAATGCTGTAAGAGGAAAAGACTCCTATGGGCCTAACTCGTTGCTTCCCTCTCTCTAGGCCCTCTAAGCATGCTGTTGAAATATAAAATCTGCTGCGGTTGTGGTAGTCTGGGGCTGCCATCCATCCAGAGTTGAGCCCTATAGATGTTGGGGAATGAAGTATTGAAAAGTTGTCCCGTAGAAGAAGAGAGAGCAGGGGACAAGGGCTGATTTTCTGGTCCACAGTGACCCCTTCTTGTGGTGCCTGTATCCACTTGGTGCCTGTAGGTCTCTGGTTCCTCTTCCCCATAACCCAGGTCTATGCCTGTTCTCCCACTGCCCTCCCCTTTGAGACAGATTCTTACCATTTAACTCAACTGACTTTGAACTAATTCTCTTTCTGCCTCAGCTAAAGTCTGGGATTATAGTCCTGTACCACAACGCCTGACCTTGGGGGGCTCTCTCTCTCTTGCTCTCTCTCCCTCTTTCCCTTCCCCCTCTTTCTCTTGCTCTTACTCATGCTCTCTCTCTCACTCTCTCTCTGCACTCTCTGCACTTGAGTGTGTGTGTATGTGTGTGTGCACACGAATGCTGCATATATGTGTGCGTGCATGTTGTATGCTGGTGCATGCAAACTGCATACATGTGTAGAGGCTAGAGAGACACCTGACCTCTGACTTACTCTTTTCAGAGAGATTCTCTCGCTGAATCTGGAGCTGGATGTAGTGGTCTCTTTTTAAAGAGGGCTCTTCTCTCATGATGCAATCAGTTTTTAACCACTCGCTAACCAGCATTCTTTGAACTTAGAGACGCTACCTTGTGCTAACAAAATAAAAAAAAAAAAAAAAAAGACTGTGATACAAGAAACACAGGATGGCTGTCTTGTCAGTTTTAAATGAAACATAAATGACCAGGAGCACTCACACTGAGGTCAATCTGACCAGCGCATAGTTCGTATTTACCCCGGGGACTAGGAAAGAACAGGCAGAGCCAGTCACGTGATTGGGATGTGTAACACCCATGCTGGCATCATGCCACACAGATCTGCTTAAGGGGACACACTGGACAGGTAGGCTGGGCATCCCACTTCTGGCTACTTGACTTATGTGGCCAACTAAAACTGAGCATGAGAGAGAGAGAGAGAGAGAGAGAGAGAGAGAGAGAGAGAGAGAGAGAGAGAGATGCTCTGCCATGGAGAACAGTGGGAGGGGTCAACCGGAGGGCCAAAAGAGCACAAGGATTTCAAAGGGCAAATGAGGAAGGTTACAGAAATGACCTGTTAGCAAGGGTTCTGTACAGGAACAGAACTGACAGAATGAGAATGTACTGGAGAGAGTTTATCAGGTTACATGATACTTACATGATAGAGCTGAAAAGTCCAACACTGGCTGCCCTGTACCGGATAGGCTGACAACCTGGTAGCTGCTCCATCCACAGAGCTGGATGCATCATCATCATCATCATCATCATCACCACCACCTCCATCATCACCATCATCATCACCACCACCATCATCACCATCATCACCACCACCACCATCATCACCATCATCACCACCACCACCATCATCACCATCATCACCACCACTACCATCATCACCACCACCACCATCATCACCATCATCACCACCACTACCATCATCACCATCATCACCGTCACCAGCTCCACCACCAGTAGCAGCAACAGCAGCAGCAGCAGCAGCAAAAATGAACTCACTTGTTAGAATGAAGACTAACAGGAAAAATAACAAAGGTTTCTTCTTTCATGACCTTTTTCTGGTTCCCTACAAGAAGGAGACACCTATTTAGCACAGGTTTTCGCACCTCAGTTGATAACCAGGATGGTGCCCCACAGACACATCCACAGGACAGTGCCCCACAGACACACCCACAGGACAGTGCCCCACAGACACACCCACAGGCCAATCTGATCTAAAGAATTCCTGGTTGAGACTCTCCTTCCTGGGTGATTGTGTCAAGTCGACAGTTACAAGTGACTGGCTTGGGTTATTTTGTAACAATTATCATCAGTGTTAGCATTAATGACAAGGGTGATGTCAGTCCAAGCTTGAAAGGCAGTTCCTGTCAGGAAGCTACAAAGCTGGCCTCCCTGCAAGCACCTCATTGTGAAAACCTAAGGTGGTCCTTGTGCATGCTTGGAGCCTGGCTGTCTTCTCTTGTCGGGGGTTATGTGTGACAAGATGCCTTCCTTCACGAATGCTTCCCTCCATTTTGTTTTCAGTCTCATCTAAGTGACTCCATTTTTATGCTGACAACTTTCAGGTTTAGATATCATAGTTCAATTCCCTTAAAGTGCAATCTTCCTCCCTTTGTTGCCAGTTTTTCGGTGACAGGAAGTGAGCAAGATGTGTGGTCTGAAGATACAGAACGCCAAGACAGGGCTGTGTGATGCTCACATGCTACAAGCAGAATTCAAGCAGCATCTGGCCCCTAAGGGCCAGAGACATGGACCAATATGGTGGGTGGCATGCATGTACTTGGTCCAGAAGTGATTCTCATTGTGGAAGCAAATCCTGTGAGGATGTGGGAGACTTCACTTGGTTTCTCTGCGTTCCTCCCCATGACATGGTAAACACTTCAGGCGGATACTGAACGGTCTTCCTTGACTGGAACTGAAGCTAGGTGCTTAGAGAAACCTAGTCGAATATTTTAAATTAGGACTCTCTTTTTCTTCTCAGCCTAAGAGCTGAAGTGGCTATTTATGTAGTTTTATAAATACAAAAAAAATTGTTTTAACATTCTGATGATAATTATAGCCAACCTAGCAGGAGAGGAAACATTTTAAAAAGCTACACATGCGGGGTTGGGGATTTGGCTCAGTGGTAGAGTGCTTGCCTAGGAAGCACAAGGCCCTGGGTTCGGTCCCCAGCTCCGAAAAAAAGAATTAAAAAAAAAAACAAAAAAACAAAAAACCAAAAAAAAGCTACACATGCTATTGAAAAAAAAAAAATAGGTCCAAAGATTTAACATTTCTGAGGAATCTCATTCAGGAGGAAGTACTGTAAAAATATTTAATCCAGGCTTTCTACCCCACCTTCGATCACAGAGTTTCGGGATAAAAGACACACAACCTTCATATTTATAATAAGCCTTTGTCAACACAAATATTGGGCAGATATCTACCCTCTATGCTATTAAAATCTATTCCCTAACGATAACCCTGACTTATTACTTATTCTGTTTCATCTGGGCTCCTCTTAACTCCAATTGGCCAGCCCTCAGCACCATGCTTTCCTGACTCTTAATCCATGACATCGTTATCCTCTCTCCGCCTTCTTCTCTTTCCCTTCATGGTCTCCTCCAACCCCAAAGCCAGGAACACCAAGCCCCGCCCATATCAATTCTGCCCAGTTATTGGCTGTTGGTCTCCTCATTCCCCAATCAGAAATAACTTGGGGGCAAGGTCATCACTTGGGTCTGTGTGCAGACTCTCTCATTTCTGGGGCAACCAGGTCTTGGGGGCCTGCACTTAGCGTCGCAGTGCATAGCAACAGACCAAGCCTCAACAGGGAAGGGAAAGGCTGACACCCTCATGGCAGCCAGGGGAGGAATTCAACGCCCAGGAAAAGATTTCACCAAGTTCTGACCACTTGACAGAATGACTTTCAGGAGAGACGGAAGCTAAGGCAGGGATGGGCGGAGATGTCCCTCAGCCTGAAAGGCGTGGCCATGTCTATCTCTTGCTCTCCATTAAACCCACTTCCATTTCCTGAAGATGGACCTCTTTGTTCCTCTCCCAGTGTGGCCACACTGAATAAATCTGTCTTTGCTTTCTGTTCACCGTTGCTAACTTGCTTATGTGTGTACAATAATGCAAGCATGTCTGTGCAACCTGGACACACACACACACACACACACACACACACACACAAGCATGCATGCATGCACAGTCACACTAGCATGCACATATATATGTGTGGCATGCAGAGGTCAATACTGAGCTTTTTTCCTCAATAGATCTATACATGTTTGTTTTGAGACAGGGTCTCGCTGTGTAGTCCCGAGGCCTGGAACTTCTGTGTAGACTATGTAACTCCCAGAGGTCCACCTACCTCTACCTCCCAAGTGCTAGGATTAAAGCCATGCACTTCCACATTGGCCTCTACAATTTTTTCCCGGTGTCTCACTGAACCTGGAATTCATCAGTGGCTCTCCCGACTGCCCAGCAAACTGCCTCCTTATTCTTTATATGGGTTCTGGCATTGAATTCTGGTCCTCATGTCTGCTTAGCATCCACTAGACCAAGGGAGCCATCAATCCAGTCCATTACCTTTTAACTGTTGCATCGTGAGCAAGTTGCCAAATCTAGCTTGTTGGGGGCCAGAGCCCAGAATCTTCAATAGCAAAACTACCTCACTCCAAACTGGAAGATGGTTGATTAGACGATGCAGAAGAGATATTCCAGTCAATATAAATTAAACCCCAAAGTAGTGAGTTTCTTTTCCTTAGACATGCTGTAAGGGTTCTGCTAACAGTTTCAGCCTTTCTTGGTGATTCGGGCAGTCTATGTGCTTCTCCCTGCCTGAGGGGATGTGATTCCAGTTCAACCAATACACGTAACTGAGATGACCTACTCAATGTCTTTAAGGCGAGCCATGGTGGCGTGGGTTTTTAAACAATGAGGCCTCGTTTGCTGGGTTGTCTTTTGACAGCCAGGGAAAACATGTCAAGCAGTGGTTCTCAACCTTCCTAATGCTGTGACCCTTTAACACAGTTCCTCATGTTGTGGTGACCCCAACCATAAAAGTATTTTTGTTGCTACTTCATAACTTTACTTTTGTTACTGCTATGAACTGTAATGCGAATAGTTGTGTTTTCTGATGGTGTAAGGCGACCTCTGTGAAAGGATCACTAACTCCAGAGAGTCACAACTCAGGATGAAAACCACTGGTCTAAAGACACATCTGCTTTGTCCCAAATGGTATCCTGTTGAACAGCCTCATTGTTTGAGCTAGAACTGTAGCCTGAGCTAACACTGTAGCCTGAGCTAGCACTGTAGCTTGAGCTAACACTGTAGCCTGAGCTAGCACTGTAGCTTGAGCTAACACTGTAGCCTGAGCTAGCACTGTAGCTTGAGCTAGCACTGTAGCTTGAGCTAGCATTGTAGCCTGAGCTAGCACTGTAGCCTGAGCTAGCATTGTAACCTGAGCTAGCATGTAGCCTGAGCTAGCACCGTAGCCTGAGCTAGCACCTCATCTCCCTCTCATTCCTCCATTGCTCTCATCTCTATACTCTAAGAAGAAAAGAAAACAAACATTTCGGCCACCAAGTCAAAGGTAAATAGAGTGAATTTGGAAACAATTGGGCGGTGTGTTCTTCTGCATGATAAGTAAGTGAACTTTGTATCTCTGGCTTCTGTTGTCCATTCATGGAGATGAGGACAGTAATTGACTCCTTGCCATCCAGGATTGCTGAAAGAGCCTGGGAAGGGGAGATGCTGTGGTTTGGACATTCTTCAAGATTCCGGTCGAGGTTTGGTCTTCAGCGTGGCAGTGTCAGGAGGCAAGGACATAGAGGGAGTTTGGGTTGCGGGTAGAGCTCTCACCAAGGCAACACTGCCTGCCTTTCTCTCCTGCCTTCTCGTTTCCCCAGGACTCACCCCATCACCAGGAGGGTGGCTTGTCACGGAATGCTGAAACTTCATCCTGCAGCTTCTAAATCCTGTCCTTTATGACCACCAGAACCATGAGTCCAAAATGACCTCTTCTTATTAATTTAACTGTCTTGGGTGTTGTCTTGTTCCAACACAAAAGGGACAAGGCACACTACTGGCACCAATAGCTGGTGTGCTACTGGAGCTTTAGTTGATGTGGTACGGAAAGTTTTGGAGCAGGATAAGGGAAGACATCGAGAGGGTGAAGAACAGGCTATCAAACGTCCATCCTGGAAATGGGATATTAGATGCAAAGCGGTCTCGGAGAACAGAAAGGCCACGGAAGCCTGGGACTTCTCGGAGAGGATTTTGGTGACTTCGAATAGATGCAGATAGAGCTTGGGACAGTAAAGGGAACTCTGATGAGGTCTCAGGTAGCAAGCAGACTGCCTTACTGGGGATTGGAAGAAAGGCCACTGGGGTGAGGTAGTGAAGGCCTTATATTCATGTACAGGGCTCTGCGGAAAGCAAGTCTTAATGGTAGCAATCTAGGATGTCTTGTGAGAGACACACCCAAGCAGCAGCAGCAGAAAAGGAGGGGGGAGAGGAGGAGGAGGAAGAAGAGGAAGAGGAAGAGAAGGAGGAGGAGGAAGAGGAAGAGGAAGAGGAAGAAGGAGGAGGATGGGAAGGAGAATGAGAAGGAGAAGGTGGAGGAGGAGGAGGAGACGGAGAAGAAGTAGAAGAAGAAGAAGAAGAAGACGAAGAAGAAGAAGAAGAAGAAGAAGAAGAAGAAGAAGAAGAAGAAGAAGAAGAAGAAGAAGAAGGAGAAGAAGAAGCAACAGCAGCAGCAGCAGCAGCAGCAGCAACTGAGAGTGTGATTCGTCACTGTTTGTGCTGAGATCCTAAAGTGAAGTGATTAATTACCTGCAGGTGAAATGCCCTGCTAAGGGGTAGCTGAGCTTTAAAAAGGAAACGATTCTCAGCCTGGCTATGTAAAGACTGGAAAGCCCTACAGAGTGTCGCCAACCTGCTGGGCACTAGGAAGATTAGCACTGGCAGGGGATCAGGCAGCTGTCATCAAGAGGACATGGGTGCACCTGAGTGCCCAGCCTTGCCAGTGTGCATGCACACACCTTGTTAGTCTGCAGACTGTACCTACCTCCCAAGCCACAGGACATGGTGTCCTCCACCCAGCTCCCAAAGGACACGTCCCGACAGTGTGTGTCTGGGTGGACATCCCACCTCTCATTCCCTGAGCCCCGCAGGCTTTGCTTTGGCAGGAACTCCTGCCTTGCGGTAGTATTTTTCTTCCTGGGCTCCCAGGGCTTTCTCTGCTCTTGGGTTTCCAAGTCCCCAGTACTGTAAGGCAAAATGAATCGAGTTCCTGATAGAAGCAGGTGGAGAAAAGTGAAGATTCATTCACAGAGCCAGCTCTCCTGTTTAGTGTCCCTCCTCTTCCTCCTCTTCCCTTTCCTGCACGGCTGGAGTTGAACTTGGGGTCTTACCCATGGTGGGAAAGTGCTCTACCGTTTGTGCCCCAGCCCAACCCTCTCCTATTGTTCTTAGAGCCTCTTCTAGTGATAACAACATGGCCCATCTTTCTCTCACAAACAGAAATACATGAAAACAACAGCAGACAAAACAAAAACCAAAAAGAACCAATAAAAACAAAAACAAAGCAAGATGGAGGAAATAAAACTTTTTTTAGATCTGCTTCAACTCATGCTTTTTGAAATTTACATAAAATTTTAATGACAGGTTTTCTTCGTTGTTTTTTTTTTTTTCAAAGACATTTTTGAGGAAGTATGGTGTGGCTTATCAGAATTCCACTGGATTTGATCGGCCCTCTATCTTATTTATCATAAAAGATCCAGCAGTTTAACAGCTCCGTGGTTTGGTGATATGCTTCTCTCACCAGCCAGCCCTGTTTGTGCTCGACCCAATATGTCTGCCTAACTCAGAGGGAGTTCTGCTGATATGCAGTGAGAGAAAGCAAAATGCTTCTACAAACACAGCATTCCACAGCGGCGAGATTATCTCCTGAAAGGCTTAAAAGCCCAGCAGATAAACTACAAATGGCTAGACAGCATGGAAGCTCGGGAGCCTAAGAGCCACAGATGTCCCACGGATAGTACACAATCATTCCTCTCGGCTGCAGGTCACATGCTGGACTGGGGTTGCGTGAATCATCCTCCTCGGCTTATCCTATGGGAGGGGAGAGCTGCTCTTTTAGCATAGCAAACAATGGCGGACGAGATGGATTTTTAATATATGAGTCTCCGAAAGCGCCACTCCTAGAAAAAAAAAATGGGGAGAGAAGGTTTTATTTATGTCTAAATCCAACCAAGAAATAACCACCGTGCAACAGCTTTAAAACGGCATGAAAATGAGCTGTCAGTGCTTGCTTCTCATTAAGATGCATTTCGGAATGCCTCCCATTGTTCTCTGGGCACTAATGAATCCATATTTGAAACGTGCGCGCAGAAGCATCTCTCTCGCTTCCGAGACAATCGCTGTAAACGGCACCATTCTGCGCTCTGCCTAAGTGGAGTACGATTATTACCAAACTGCACAGCCTTTTTATCTGTACCAGCGCCGCAGGAAATCTCACTGTGTGTGTGACCTGAATATATACTACCGAGTGGAAAATTCCGGGGGCGCACAGCAGCCCAGAGCACCCAACAGCTACTTTACTTGTCTGTTTCATCCTATCCAGCCCACCCACCCACCCCCCTGCCCCCACCCCACCCCCCACCTTCAACACCCCAGTCATCAAGCACAGGGGATTACTGAAAACTGTTTTCCAAATCACTGGGTCTCTTCACATGCTCTGTCATTTTCACCTACCAACATGAATTCTTAAGCGGCATCATTCAATTGCTACGGTTCATCGCTGAACAATGTAAATACTGAAAGGATTATGAGACTGCATTTTCCAATGGCGCACACTGAAATGGGTAGCTGAATGTCAAGTGCTGACGTCACAAAGTAGCCAAGTAAGACTGTCCTTAATAGGCTAAATCAGAGCTCACAATCAAGGACCGCAAGGACCTTTGAATGCGCTGACTCAGAAGCACTAGGCTGGCGGAATGTTCCGAGCGGAAGGGAGTTCCAGTTGCTCTCTCACCTCTCAGCTGGACTCACAGGACAGACGGTTGGAGGCAAGGAGACACAAGGTGCCGTCTGCAGATCGTTGGAGGAGATAATGTGTCCAATTAGGATCCTGTTCAGGCTTCAAGGACGACTTAGAAAGTCACCCTCACGCACAGCTGTCAAGAACTTGTAGATGGGGGCTGGAGAGAAGGCTCGGCAGTTAAGACCACCTACTGCTCTTGCAGTTGACCTGGATTCTGTTCCTTGCGCCCACAGGGAACCTCAAACTGCGTTTTAACTCTAGATCTGGGGGATCTGATGCCCTCTTCTGGCTTCTGCAGGCACTGCGTGCACGAGGTACACATAGATGGGCAACATATTTATACACATAAAAGAAAGTAAACCTTTTTGAAATTTAAGACCTTCTAGGCAACAAAATTCTTTGTTACCTACATCAGCCGGGACCTGCCTCGTTCTCTTTCTTCTCTGGCTTCATTCCTACACACATGCTCACTGCCGTCTCTTCCTGAACACTCCACTCCTTTAAGTTTGAATAAACACTAACTTAAAGTTAGATACAGCCCTGTCATAGTTTAAACGAAAAAAACTCCCCCCATAGTGTAGGGCCCTTGCTTGCTTGGTCTTCAGTGACTGACACCATTTGGGGAGGCTTAGGAGGAGTGGCCTTGCTGAAGGAGGTCACTGGGAGTGGGCTTTGGAAGTAAAAATCTTCACACATTTCCAGCGTGCTCTCTCTGTGCTTGCCATTCCAGATGTGAGCTCTCAGATTTCTGTTCCCACTGCCATGCCGTCTCTTTGCCAACATGGACTCTTACCCTCTGGAGAGATAAGCCAAAATAAATGATGGATTCTACAAGCTGACATTAGCTGAGACATTTTTATCAATGAAACAGAAAAGCGACTAACCCAGTCCCTAATCACATCCTAAATTCTATCCATTATGAAATTTATATTCTTTAAAAAAATTCCTTTGATAGAATCATCAAATCCAATGGCTTTGAGTAGAAGAGTGCATCACCCAGAATGTGGTCTCATTTGTGTGTAATTGGGGGGTTTTGAAGCAGCTTAAAACCCAATTAGATACAATTAATGCAGTTGCTTTTATTTACATAATTTGTCCTTGAAGAGAAGACTTGCCGGCTACCTCATGTAGGCTTGTGGGTTGGGGAGGGGATGCTAGTAGGGAAAATGACTGACAGAAGAGGTGGGGGATGGCTCAGCGAGACAGCTCGTGCCTGTCATGCAAGCATTGAGGACCCGAGTTCAAATTCAAGACCTCTCGCCTAACAAGACTAGCACAGTTGTGTGCGTGCAACCCTGGTACTATTGGGGGCAGAGACAGGAGGATGACTGGGGTTTGCTGCTGTGCCAGCCTAGCTCCACATTCAGTGTGAGACCCTGCCTCCTCAGGGGAATCAGGTGGAAAGTGACAGAGAAAGGCACTCGATGTCCTCCCCTGGCCTTGATGTACATGCATGGGCATGCACACCTGCACACATACAGACAGATATGCCCCACACACCAACCAAAGAAATATATGAGTTATAGCGACAGTGGAAGAGACTCATGATCTAACAGCAACTTTGATGCTAACACTTCCGTCAGGTTGAATACACATGGCCAGAAGCTGTGGAGGGTTGTTCTGTAGAGCTGCCTGTATCCAGTCAGCTGCTACCTGATGGGAGACAATGTATCTAAAAGTCAGACTTCTGAGTCTCTAAGATACAGTTCCACACATCTCCAAGATGTCCTCCATATACCACCTCACGTAACCGTGCATCTGACTCCTGAAGATTGGCTTCCTAAGAAGTCAAATAGGCAACAGAATATCAGTTGGCAAGCAGGTAGATGAACATTTGCTAGTCACCAACATACCCATTTTACAGGGATGACAGCATATGGGACAGACTGATGACATCTCTTCCCTGATGTTCATGTTCAACTCGGCCTCAGCATCCTTGTGGAGGTCCTTGAGGGCACTGACCTCTGACCTCTTTCCTGAAATAATACTTTTTCCTTAGTTATGCCAATGGAATCACTGATCACACAAGTTATGGGTTTGGTCTTTGTCTTAGTTAGGGTTTTACGGCTGTGAAGAGACGCCATGAGCACAACATCTCCTATTAAGGAAAACATTTCCCTGGGGTGGGCTTACAAGTCAGAGGTTGAGTCCACTGTCATCGTGGAGGGGTGAAGTAGGAATTTTTGGTTTAGTGGGAGAATCAGTTGTGATCTTTTTCTAGGAACTGCCTTATGAGACGATGATGTTTTGCTGAGAGCAGACAAACGGTGTTTTCCTGGAAGCTGCCTGGTGAGGGGGCATGTGATGTTTTGCTGGAGCGGACACTTGAGAGGACACGTGTTGTTTGGAAAGGGTGTACGTATAACCCAGCAGACGGTGGACAAGGCTCTGACATTGGTTTGCCTCGCTACTCTTTGCTGATTGTCTGTCGTGACTCCGTAGAGAGAAATGTACCGAAGAACTCCCAGTGAGATTTCTGGCTGCTGCTTGTTGTTTCCACGGACTAGTGCAGACATATCTGTAGAGCCTTGAGGTTTATGGTTTATCCTGGTGCTCCAGATTTGCGTTTGGTGTTTGCCGAGTGGACTGGACTGCTAACGATGAAGACCGGAATCACCTCAAAGAACTATTTCTAACCAACTCCACAGCCCCCATTTCTGATTAACCTTTCTTTTCCCTATCTCTGGAGAGTGATGGCAAGAAGGGAGTCAAAGATCCATTATTAAAGTAGGATTTGAAAAGGCTAAGCCTGCAGAGGGAATTGTGGCGGAATTCAGGTAGACAATATTGCCGGAGAAGGAGCTGGGAGGAGTTCTTGGTCTGTAGGCAGCAGGGAGTGAACTGGTTTGAGCTTCTGAGAAGACTTTCCCAGTTCATTCATGGCTTGTATTTGGGATGCTTATATCGAGTGTCTTTCTCTGTCACTTTCCACCTGATTCCCCTGAGGCAGGGTCTCTCATTGAATGTGGAGCTAGGCTGGCACAGCAGCAAACGCCAGTCATCCTCCTGTCTCTGTTAGTTTAGGAGGTGTTGGTTAATTACATGAAAAGGCTTTGGCTTAATGACTCTCCTTATAGTTTTTTGTTTTTTTTTTTTTTAAGATTTTATTTTATATATGTGAGTATACTGTAGCTGTCTTCAGACACACCAGAAGAGGGCATTAGATCCCATTAAAGATGGTTGTGAGCCACCATGTGGTTGTTGGGATTTGAACTCAGGACCTCTGGGAGAGCAGTCAGTGCTCTTAACTGCTGAGCCATCTCTCCAACCCCCCTCCCCACTCATACGAAGTATTAACACCACATTATTGGTCACTTATTGAGCATTATCCAGTATTTCCATGATGATTTATTTACAATTTGTTTTCAATGACTTGTTTCTAAATTGAAAACAAAAACCTGTCAGGAAAAAGGCTAACAAAACAAAACACTCAAACGAACAAACATTTTAAGCTCTTATTTTAAGTCAGGGGAATGCTTGATTTTTCACGACAGGAAAGACCCATGCATCATTCCTGTTAGGCTCTCGAACTGTGAGGCATCCAGAGTAATAATTAAGGGTAAGAAAGCCAACTGGGACCTTCACAATTGGTTGTTCCAATATCATGGGAAAATTACAAATAAACAACCATAGCAACTTCTGGGGTGACTTCTAAATGTCCCTTGGCTCTTTACAACTGCCCCGGCATGATAGTCATTTATATTCAAAATACTCTTACTTGCTAGGCCAAGAAGACAGAGGAATATGCATGAGAATAAATATAATAAGGGGAAATTTAAAAAAAAAGAATTCTGGAGTTTAGTTAACTCCTTGTAAGAATTGGGGGATAACTCCTAATAAAGAGGGGGTGAGGAGAGAGGGAGAGAGAAGAGGGGAGGGTAGAAGAGAGGGAGAGGGAGAGAGAGAGAGGGAGATGAGAGAGGGGAGAGGGGAGGGGAGGGGAGGAAAGGAAGGGAGGAAGAGAGAGGAAGGGAGGGAATTACTAGAGACTTCGCTGTGCTCAACACACTGTGGGAAGGGCACTGCCTCTTAGAGACCAAATACCCAACAGCTCTAAGCTTTAGAAAGCTGTAGGAGCAGCAACCTGCTTTCCTGCTGTGCCCACTTCCGGGTCCGTGGCCGTCCTGGCAGAGCTAGTTAACGAAGCCACTCCAAGAGCCAAGGTTTACTTATGATGGGTGAAGGCACTGGCAGGAAAAAGGAAGGTGACCACACAGTGACCCCCGTCTTAGGTCAGAGACTTGGACAGAAAGGAAGGGAACTGTTGCTGGTACTTCTTGCTCCATCACACAACACACGCAGACATGCACGCACACACGCACGCACGCACGTGCGCGGGCGCGCGCGCGCGCGCGGGCGCCCTCCTCCACCCCCGACTCACACTCATACCGAGCTACACCTTTTTCATGGCTGCACCTCACGCTCATCCATCCTTGGCTTTGCAGCTGGAGAGTGCTCCTGAGACCGAGGACACATCGTGGCTTCAGGTGTTACTCAGGACATCCACTGGGTGACTTATCTCTTCTGCCTGAATCACTTCCTCTGAGTGTCTCGGCGACCCCGTGCTACCAGGAATTGCTGGTTTGGGAATTAAGATGACTTGGACTCTAAAAATTCTGGGAAACATCTATAGAGGCTTGGATTTTTCCATCTTCTATCTTGGGTTTAGTCCAATTTTGTAATGACTTTCGGCTCTTCCCATGGTGTTCCTTCTGCCACTTAAAGTTTATGGATGCTTTTAAGTAAATTTTTCATAGACTGAATGTGCAATATGTACACCAAATCCATCAGAAATTAAAATCTATGGTCTTTAAAAATGTTTAATTACTACTCGTAATAAAATAAAAAAACAGAAAAAATTAAAACTCATAATTGCGCCATCCAAGAATTAGTAAGTATTTATCTACTCATGTTTGTATGTGTAGGCAGATCCGTGTGCAGGTGCACGTGTGTGTGTGTACATTTATTTTATTACTTACTAATGCCTGGTCTTTCCATTCATGCTAGACGACTTGACTCAGGGATCAGTCTCTGTCACTGAATCCTGAGATGACAGGAGGCCACAGTGCCAGCCCAGGCTTTCTGTGGGTATAGAGATTAGAACTACAGATCTCACCATTCTGCCTCTTTTGGAGACTGGGGATTCAGAACCTCTCGTCATGACCACAGTCCAGAGGTCCATGCTCTCTAAAAGGTAAGCTTACCCACAGAACTGCAGACTCCCTCTTACCCCCACACTTCTAATTAAAGTCAAAAGGGCCTATATGCGGCTGCTTCATTAGCCCAGTACATCATGTTCTGCTATAAAGAGTAAAACCCACAAGGCACGCCGAAGGATAAAGTGTGATTTGAAGAGACAGCAAGAACAAGAACCAGACAGAGCAGGGAGGTTGGACCTATTAGGCAGGAATGTAAAACAACTAAAATTAATGTGATGAGGGATCTAATGGATAAAGCAGACAGCAGACAGCAGACAGACATAACTGGGTGACCCAGGCATTGAAATGGAAATCTCAGGAAAGAGTCAAGCACAAATTTCAAAGAATGGAAAGGAGGAGGAGAAGGAGGAGAAGAAAGAGGAGGAGGAGGAGGAAGAGGAGGAGGAGGAGGAGGAGAAAGAAGAAGAGGAGGAGGAGGAGGAGGAAGAAGAAGAAGAAAATAAGAAGAAGAAGAAGAAGAAGAAGAAGAAGAAGAAGAAGAAGAAGAAGAAGAAGAAGAAGAAGAAGAAGAAGAAGAGGAAGAAGAGGAAAAAGAAAAAGAAAAAGAAGACGATCACTGTGACAGAAATGAATAGTACTGTGATGGGCCTGCCAGTCAGTCAACTGGACAGAGCCAAGCACAGCCTCTGAATTTCAGGACCGGTGAACAGAAACACCCACACAACACAAAGACAATGGAGACCAAGGAAATCAACAGGCTATCTAAGAGAGGTGGGGAAACATCGAATGGTGCAAACCACGCATGACTGCAGCACCAAAAGAAAGAGACAATGGACTAAAAATAACATTGGAAGCCATGACGTCTGGGATACATCAGATACCATGACATGGTGCCGTCTCACTCAAACACGGACTTGCCGACTTGAAAATGTATGTGTGTTTCTGGGGGACACAAACCACGTAAACTTGGAGAAAATGAAAGTAGGATGGGTACAACCTAAGCAAAGTAAGCCACAGTGCCATGCTGTGAGTAATCAAATGATGAGAAAAGTGAAGATAAAAGAAAAGTTATTAAAGGGGCCTTATCTATAAACACACCAAGGCAGGAAGGTATCAGTGTCTCCGTGTGCACAGGAAGTGGAGTGACCGACATATTAAGGGTTGAGAGTGAAATCCAGCACTAACCTAGAATTCTACATCTTTCAAGAGCATCTCCTGAGAAAGCAGTAAGGAATGAAGACCTCATCAGCAAACAAGAGCTGAGGTGTGTTGCCTGTAGATCTGACTCGAGAGATGTTACATGAAGGGCTTTGGGAGCTGGGGACATAGTTTAGCTGTCAAGTCCTCGTCTCATATTCAGGAAGCTCCAGGTTCAACCCCCCCTACCCTCACAGCATATAAACTGGGTATGGTAGCCCCTGTCTGTAATCACTCCCAGTAAAGAGGGATAAAGGCAGGAGGGTCAGAAGCCCAAGGTCATCCTCGGTTACTTAGCAAGTTGGAGGCTAGCCTGGGCTACACAAGATCCCATCTTTGAGGTCTCATGTATATGTTTAAGTCTGGGCAGTGTGATCTAGAGTCTCCTAGCAGCCTTCCAATCAAGATGTAGAACTCTCAGCTCCCCCTGCACCATGCCTGCCTGGATGCTGCCATGTTCCCACCTTGATGATAATGGATTGAACCTCTGAACCTGTAAGCCAGCCCTAATGAAATGTTGTCCTCATAAGAGTTGCCTTGGTTATGATATCTCTTCACAGCAATGGAAACCAAGACAGTCATTAAATACCGTGACATGATACAGTCTCACTTGAAAATAGACTTATGGCTTACTCCTTGTGTACTCCAGTGCACACATTTAAAAGGTGTGGGGATGGGGCATGTATAAAACGATATACTAAGAAAAGGAAGAAAATACAGGCATGTAGAATACTCAGTTGAAACACAATACCAGGAAATGCGCACTGGTCATTCCAGCCCTCGGGAGGCAGAGGCACAAGGATGACAGCAGGTTCTGGCTAGTGTGATCTGTCTGGCAGGTTCTAGGTGGTTTTGAGCTCTTTTTTCAAAAGCAACAATGACAGTAAAACACTTTTTAAATTCACATTAAGTGAAATCAAGTGAAACCAAAACCAGGAACGAAATACGCAGAAAACAATGATGAACTCAGTAAGTACTGACTCGGTTTCTCAACAGTGGCTTGGGAGTCAGTGTTCTGAACACACCTACGAAAATGCTGGCCAGTGGGGCAAAAAGAACACGTGACCTTGTGAGCAAATGGCGGTGGTGGTAGTAGTGGTGGACGGGATGGGGGAGAAGTCTTAGTGGACCAAAGAAGGTTGAACTTGAGCAAAATCACTTTATATGCAGGTATAAGATTCTCAAATTAAAAAGAAAAAAGGCCATCTATCAGATACAGTGGAGCCTTAGTTCCAGGAGGAGCTGGGGGAAGGAATTGTTATGTTAAAGACGTTGTAAGAAATTCTCAGAGAATAAAAACACTATTCGAAAATAAACACAAACACTACAGATAACATCACGATCGACAGTTCAGGAGCAAGGAAAGGACTTCCCAGCTAAAAACACTCCTTCTCAGTATCCTATGGGAGTCTTAGCTTACTCCCTGGGACAGCAAATCAGGGAAAGGCACAGGTACTGGAAAGGAAAAACATCCATTCACGGAAGCCGCAGCATCTACATAGAAAAGTCAAGGCATGGGGCGTTGTAATGCAGCG
Source organism: Rattus rattus (assembly GCF_011064425.1). Taxonomy (NCBI): domain Eukaryota; kingdom Metazoa; phylum Chordata; class Mammalia; order Rodentia; family Muridae; genus Rattus; species Rattus rattus. The sequence continues at coordinate 269,970,769 of NC_046154.1, read as the reverse complement.
GAAGAAGCTTGCCTATACACAGAAGATGGTGGTCTCAATCCCCAACACAAACAAACAAACAAACAACCAATAAACAAAACAACAGGCAGGAGGAAGAAGGAGATGGGGAAAGAAGGGGAAGAGGAGGAAAAGAGAAAGAAAAGAGGATTCCAGGAGGGGCTTTCCTATTTAGTTTGAGGAATGTTACTAGCCCTAATGTCTCGTTATTAATGAGATCCTGCTAGCCAATCAAGCATCTTCCAAAGCCGGCACTGCCTAATCGACACAGGCAAATGAGCACAGCAAGTCAATGACTGGGGTGCGTTCTTGATGGTCAGATAGAATCTGCTAATTAACTTATTCTACTTAGCGACTGCAGCTCATGGTGACTGAGAACCTGGGGAACACCAAGAATAGGGCTATGTATTTGTGCCGGTTTGGATAAGAATGGCTCCCACGGGCTCATATACTTGACTGCTTAGTCACCGGGGAGTGGCACTCTTTGATGGGATTAGGAGGGATGGCCTAGTTGGAAGAAGTGTGTCACTGTGGGTGTGCTTTGGGGTTTCAAATGCCATTCTCTCTCTCTCTCTCTCTCTCTCTCTCTCTCTCTCTCTCTCTCTCTCTCCCCCCCTCTCTCTCTCTTCCTCTTTCTGTCTCTCTGTCTCTGTCTCTGTCTCTCTCTGTGTGTCTCTTTCTCTGTCTCTCTGTGTCTCTGTGTCTCTCTGTCTCTCTGTCTCTCTGTCTCTCTGTCTCTCTCTCTCTCTCTCTCTCTCTCTCTCTCTCTCTGTAAGTCAGGCTGTGATTCTCAGCCACTGCTTCAGCTCCATGTGTGCCACGATGCTTCCCGTATGTTAATAATGAACCAATCCCTCTGAAACTGCGAGCCAGCCCCCAATTAAATGCCTCCTTTCGTCAGAGTTGCCTTGATCACGGTGTCTCTTCACAGCAAAAGGACAGTGACTAAGACAGTCTTATCAATAGTACTAGCCAGTGCGGTTTATTTGCTAAGGAAACAGAGATCACTGAGGGTGAAATAAGCAATAGGAAGACTCAAGTCCAAGATTGGTGGATGAGGATATGGAGGAATTTCAATCCAGCAACATGGCTGCCCTGGTCACATCCAAAGACCTAGGTCTGTGTGATCAGCTGGAATGCAGTCACGCCACACACCTTTAATCCCTCTGGCTGGAGTACAGACCTGCCCTTACTATATACCCTTAAGGTAAAGTTAGTTTATTGAAGGAAGCAGCCATGTTCGAAAGTGACGTCTAATAGAGGGGCAGACAAAGTGATGGATCAGAGGAGAATTTGACAGTGTGAGTTAGAGAAGGGATATGGCCATTTCTCATGGCACAGGAAAGAGGCAGCCTAACAGGGTAGCACAGAAAAGAAGGGAGAGGGGCAGTTTTTACAGAAACAGGTTGCAGTTGGAAACAGAATGAGCCAGAGAAGGAGAAGGAGCCAGACGATTAGAACAAATTTCCAGAGTTAGTCTGAGGCCAAGCAGAGCAGTTCAGTGAGGAGCCAAGAGAATCCAGATTGAATCAGTCAGGAGGAAGAGGCGTCTGAGCCGGAGCATCTGAGTTGAGCCAGCCAGCCACAGTTCAGAAAGGGCGAGCTCATTCATCATTTAGCCTCTAAGGTGACAATTACATCAGGGATATAAAGGCGACTTTTACAGTAGGGATTTGAGTCTGGCACTTGATGCCTGGATCTCTGTTTGTAAGCCTGCCTTACACAGCCTCACGACAGTAGACGGAGCCCAGTATCACCATCTCCGTTGCATATATAAAGCTTTTTATTCCAATGGGCATCAGATGGTCCTGTGAAAGAGATGCTTCTTAGGCATTACTGTGACCTGTGGGTTCCGGAAATGTCGATCGAGAAGAGCGGTGCACACACGTGCTCTGGTGACGTCTCTCTATGCACAAAAGGGTTTCCGTGATCCTACCCTGAAGAACCTGCACTCAAGTGTGTCCAGCGCCTATAACCTATTCAAAAATGGCTCCCACTTCAAGTACTCGAATTCCTTAGAACAATTCAGAGACTTTAGAGAAAAGTGGTGAGCTTATCTGCCTGAGCGGATTTGAAAACAAAGGAAAAGAATGGATTTTTTTCTCTACATTTACATTTAAATCTGTGGCCGATTTTGAGTTTCTTTCTATTTCCCTTTCCTTCTCTTTTCCCATATTCCTGCCTCCTCTTTTGAGATAAGGTCTTCTGCAGCCTAGGCTGACCAAGACTCATTATGCTGCCAAGATTGACCTTGAAATCATGGCCATCCCCCTCTCCCAAATTCTAAGATTAGAGTCATCAGCCAGCACAGGGGAGTTCTTTATTTTGGAAGAAGGCATAGTCCTCACAGTTCTTAGAAACAAGCTGTCTTAGTTAGGGTTTTACTGCTGTGAACACACAACATGACCAAGGTAAGTCTTATAAGTACATTTAATTGGGGCTGGCTTACAGGTTCAGAGGTTCAGTCCATTATCACCAAGGCGGGAACATGGCAGCATCCAGGTAGGCATGGTGCAGGAGGAGCTGAGAGTTCTACATCTTCATCTGAAGGCTGCTAGTGGAAGACTGACTTTCAGGGTCTTAAGCCCACGCCCTCAGTGCCACACCTACTCCAACAAGGCTACACCTTCTCCCTGGGCCGAGCATACCATAATACAAGTATATTGTTTGCAGATGCATAACCCACCAAGTAAGCGAAGTCCAGTGCATGGCGAGGAAAAAGACAGCTGTAAAACTAACTGGAACCATTACAGGAGTGTTGGGAGGGGTGGCTGTTAGGATAATATTGTGCACTGTGTAAAGACTGTCTTTCTATTATCCAAATGCAGATTTCTCTGTCAGCAGAGAACTGAGTACAAGCAGACATTGGTATTGTTATTAACGTGGCTACATTGTAGTTTGTAAACGCTCCCTCTTTCACCTTCTGATTGGCTCATCAAAAAGACCATGGCGGAAGTAGAAGGTGGGACTTCCTGGAAGAGTGAAGAACTCTGGGAGATAGTCAGGCCAGGGAGGATTCATCAGGAAGATGGAACCCGCCTAGAAGGAAGGAGAGATAACTAACCAGTTACCTGGTAAAACCTAGATTAGTGTAAATAGGATAATTGAGTTCTGAGCTAGCTGGGAACAAGCCTAACTTTAGGCCTAGGCATTCATAAATAAGTATGTCTCTGTGTCGTTATTTGGAAGCTGGTGGTCCCAAAGAAAGTCCCTTACAAGTGCTATTGGAGAGAGAGAGAGAGAGAGAGAGAGAGAGAGAGAGAGAGAGAGAGAGAGAGAGAGAGAGAGAGAGAGAGAGAGAGATTATGTTCACCAAACCTCAGTTTTTTAGTCTTATCCTCTCAGACCTGCCCAAACCGCCTTTGAGTTGATAAGGACATAATAATATCAGATACTGACGTCATTTTGAGTTTTATAGAAATCCCTGCCTAACAATTGCATCCCCCCACCCCCTCTCCCGAACCCTTAATTAGGCCGTGCGTGAGTGTTTCCGTTTGATTGCTAGGCTGCATTCTGGGTCGCTTCCCAACAGCCTAGGTGACAGCTCTTCACGGGACACCTGAATAACTGTGAGGTGATGAACTGTGAGACCTCACATGATACACAGTCTTTAAAATAGTCAGCGTGACATAATGCACCAGCTATGACCCAGGTTGTGGTGGAAAGTATCTGGAGAGGAAAATTAGGATCAAGATAGTTGAAAGATAGCCAATTTAGAATCTAGACCAGGGTAGGGAAGACTAAGGTCAAGGAAACTTTCTACCCTCCCACCCCTCTCTCTTGGCAACAGTTCTGAAGCCCCCCGCAGTGTTCTGTAAGGTGCCAAGGACAGAAACAATACAAAAGGAACCCGGGGTTTGCTAAAGGACATCAGAGCCCCAGGAAATCTCCTGGCGGAGAAGTTGGACAGCTCTCTTGGTATTTATCCTGTTTCCAGAATCTTCCACGTTTATCTCAAACGTTTCAGTGATTGCCTTGTACTCCTTTTCAGAATAATAGACCATGTTTTCCGGAGATCTGACCTGCAACTTGGCTGTCCCGGCGCCTGTTTCCAAAATGACTGTGTGGGAACGCAACGCATACCCGCTCCCAACAGTAGGTGGCAGCACTAACCTTGTTCATTTCGCTCCCGCATCTGTAGGAGCAAGCCGAATTTACTCAGTGGCAACGGTTTAAGGACAAACCTTATTTAATGTTATTTCTCAAGAATATAGGCAAGTAGGTGAGTAACTTAAAAACCAGACTAAGCTCTTGGCAATGAAGAGACTGGAGGAACGGCCCACATTTAGACACGTTGAATTGTGAAGCAGAGGCCTGACTCATTTATACTAATTTTTCTTCTTCACCGAAGTCTCAGGCAAAGCTAGTTAGTAGAGCATTTCCGAAGAAAGTAAGTGCTTGAAGTCAGACACGAAAATTCTTATTTTAATGTGAAATTTACATCTCAACATTTTAAAGTTATTTGCGCTCCGGGGGTGGGGAAGGGGATTCAGGTGGAGGTCAGAGAACGACTTTCAGAAATGCGTCTGGCCTTTCACCGGGTGGATTGGAGGCCGACTTTAGGTTGTCAGCCTTGGTGGCAAGCGCCTTTACCCGCTGAGCCCTCTTGCTGGCCCAGGCAGCTTTAATTATGCTTTAAAAAACAAAACAAACAGCAACATCAAAAAAAAATCAAAACAAAACAGATTTTCCTTTTAAAGAGCAGCCTTAAGTCAAAAGCAAAATTGAGATAAAAGTGCAGAGATCCCCACATGTGCTCTGGACTCCCCAAGACTATGAACATCTGCACCAGGATACTGCCGGCTCCTGCTGCTCAACATGGATATTTTCTCAGCTTCCCAAGGGCACAGTTTACATGCGTCTTCCCTTGGAACGGTGCGCTCTGCTCTGTGAGTTTGGAACTATGTACAATGCGGCGTTTTCTCCTACACGGCATGCGGAGCATTGCCACTGTCCTAAGTGCCTCCACTCTCCATTCGCTCCCCATTCCTTTCCTCCAACCTCTCGACTCCTGAATGTTTTGCCTCGGTCTTCCCAGAATGCCACACATGGGTGGGTTCTTACAGTGTATTCTGTAATGCGATTGGCTGTTTCACGTGTCAATCAACTTTTAGGCCCATGCGCTTCCGTGTCAAGACAGTTAATTTTCTTTAGTGCCGAGTGCAAACCTGTTGGATGGGCCACGGTCTATTCTCCTGTTTACCTCAAGAACGCTTGGTTGCTTCCAAGTTCTGGATCACGTACAAAGCTGCTATCAGCACCCATGGGTAGGCATACGTTTCCGAGTCTTTTGAGTAAATGTAAAAGCTTGATTATTATAAAACGTGTTCAATTTCGTCAGGAGCTACCAAACCACACCCATATTTGATGACGTTTTTCAGATCCCCAGCAATGGGTGAAACTGCTGCTCTCACCTCTAGAACTGGGTGTTGGGTTTGGACATTCAAATAGATGTGCCAGGGGGCTGGAGAGATGGCTCAGTGGTGGTTAAGGACACCTCCTGCTCTTCCAGAGGACCCTGGTTCAAATCCCAGCACCCACATGGCAACTCACAACTGTCTGTAACACCAAGATTGGGCACTCCTCGCATAGACATACATACATGCAGGCAAACCGCCAACGCACACAAAATAAAAGTCAAAGGAGAGCTCTAACAGATGTGCGGGAGGGTTGCGGTGGTTAGCTCAGTTTGCACTCCTTAGTGACATACCAGATAGAACACGTAACCCTGTGCTTGCTTACTGTTCTTCTGAATATCTCCTTGGGCGAGGTGTTAAAGTCTTCGCCTGTTTTGTAATTGACTCGTTCGTTTTCTTACTGTTGACTTAAGAGCCTTGGTGGAATCGTGTCAATAAGATAAACCCTCTAGTGCCCACCCCCTTCCCCCAAGGACAGCCAAAGCGAAGAATAAGCTATCACATTCTGACAAAATAACCAGAGAGTATTAGTGTACATCCGCGGACTGGACATTGACACCTTAGACGCTAGCACCTAGGACACTGGCACCTTGCACACTGACAGGGTGGCCATTATAGACCCAACATTATAGACCCTGTAGTCCTCACCTGGGGGGGGGTCACCATTCCCACCACAAACCACTATCCCTAACCCAGAAGCTATCTCCAATTCATAACACATGCTAATGAACATTTTGTTTCTTCCAGGGAGTCTCACTGGGGAAACAAACTACTCTTAAGCGTAGGCTGCGTTCCCAGCAGTGGATGGACAACAAAATGAACCCAATGGCACCTTTGGGAATTCTTGTCTCATAACATCATCTCAGGACTCTTTTTAAAAGTTATCTGTATTACACATTACACACTACATATTGCATATATTGCATATATTACACATATAACACGTTATATGTTACATATCACATATTATATGCTATAATTTCACAGAAGCCTGTTTGCTTTCTAATGATAGGAAGGGGATGGATCTGCATGGGAGGTGAGGTGGGATGGATCTGGGAGAAGTTGAGGAGAGAAAACCATAATTAGAATGTAGTATGTGAGAAAAAAATCTAATTTTAATGAAAGTAAAAATCAATAATAACAATAATAATAATGATGATAATAGTAATAATAATGATAAGGATAATAATAATAATAATAAAAATAATAATAAAAGTGAGCCACATATGTTGCTGAGCAGAGATTTGCAGGTGATGATGGCTTACCATAGCTGCAGGCAAACTCTCACCAGAGTGTCCCTACAGTCCAGTCATTCCCGTTCCATTTCGTCCATATGTCTGGGCTACACAGGACTCTCAAATCAGCCTTTCAGCTTAGGGAGCTCCAGGTCATCTAACTGCCCCACCCGCATCTCTGTCTCTGCACACCACAGTAGGCTGCGTCGTGTTTTGAGGATGGACTTACTCTGGACAACTCACACAGCATGGGGGTTACGCTTTAAATACTATAAGGTCAATGCTTTCCTGTGGTGAACTAGGCCTGTCACTGTTCGCTAACCTGACCTCAGTCTACCCAGTCTTGCTGCCCAGATAACTTAGGAAGTCCTTTAGGGATCTCACTGTGTTTGCCTTTGACATTTTGTTGCTTGTTTTGTGACTCTACCCACTGAAACAGCAACAGGTCTGTCAAATCAAAAGTGGAAGCCTAAGCACACATTTAGTTTACGTTGTTACATCTCTCAGCAAACTAGGACAGAAACACTTCACCCCAGTAAAAAACTCTCACATCTCGGCTTCTGTGATTTAACAAGAATCTAATTTGGGTCTTTGTCCCTGTATATTCTCTATATCCGTTTTCAGAGCAGAGCTTCTAAAACTTGACTTTTTGGAAAGAAGTGTCTTTATGTACAATACTGACGTGATTGATAGACAGATGAAACCCTGGATGGCTTCAATGAAGGGGCTGGTTAGCCTGAATAGGAATGTCCCCTTCAGGCCATGCAGGGGGTGGGTCTGATGCTAAGGTCCTGTTTCCCAATTGGTTTGTGATCTATCAGTAAAGATGCCAGGAGCCAATTGCTGGGTGGAAGGAAGGAGGCGGGACTTCCGGGTCCCAACAGGGGAGATGGGGAGATGCCAGGGAGGAAAGGAACTTTCGCCAAGCTTCAGAGGAGGAAAAGGTGACCAGCCATGTGAGGTCTTAGGTGGAGCGACCTTAGGCTGCTTCTCCAGGCAGGAGATTAGGGTGTTGAGCTGGGACTGAAGGTGGTAGAGCAACTGAAGTTGAGTCCAGATTTAGGGTGCTGAGCTGGGAGTACTGGGAAGGGCACGCTAGCCGAGGTAGATTGGAGGGGCTCAGCAGTTGAGCCAAGAAAGCAGGTTGAAATTGAGCAATGTGTGTGCGTGCTTCATCCGCAGATCCAATACTCTATGGGCGGGGGCTGGTCGTGTGGCCTTGCCAAGAGCTTAAAGTGGGGGTAACAAAAGCTACAAGAAGCAAAACTACTTGGTTCCCGGTTGGTGGGGTGGCGCTGTTTGGGGAGGCATAGGAGGTGTGGGCTTGTCCTAGAGGGCTATTACACTGGAGACAGGCTCTGAGAGTTTAAAGACATTGCCATTTTGAATTTACTCTCTCTGCTTCCTGTTTGCTGTTCAGGATGTGAGCTCTCACCCTCTGCACCAGCTGCCATGACGACAGTGGACGCGTATCCCCCTGGAACTATAAAGATTCTTTGGTGGTGGTATTCTAACACAGCCATAGAAAAGAAAGACACCATGGAACCAACTATCCGATCAGAACTTTCCCGACCCGAAGGAGCTGAGGGGAAATGAATCACTGATGGACCGTCACCTGTGATTTGGTCAGTCATGATTATGCGTTGATGTCTCTATAAATACCCACAGAGGGGTGATATAGAGAGCGTCTGGGTTGCTGAGAGCATGGAAGGGATTGTACTTCAAAGGACATGGAGACTTTATGCCACTTCCTCATATCTGACCATTGGTACCTCTTCTCTCTGGGTGTTGTATCCCTTTCTATTAAATGGGTAAATATAAGTAAACTGTTTGCTGAGTTCTGTGGGCCGTTCTAGAAAACACCTGAACCAGGCAGGGGTCATGAGAAGTCCTAAAGTATGGCTGGCTGGTTAGAGGTTCTGAAGTCCTAAGCTAGCGAGTAGCATTTGAAATATAGGACAGCCTTGAGCCCTTAAACTGTGAGGTCTGACTCTAACTCCAAGTAGATAATGCTAGAATCTAATTAAATTATATGACACCCTGCTGGGGTGAACTGTCCACTGTGTAGAACTGTCTACTGTGTAGGAAGAGCACTTTGCACACTCTGGTGTCAGGAGGGAAGTGCTAAGTGTTAAGGTACCTGTGTGAGACAAGGGAAAATTTATTTTTTTCTACTGCTACAGATAATTGGCTTCTAACAACCAGTTTGGGCTTGCACAATGAGCCACACTCTCTTTTTTTTTTTTTTTTTAACTTTTGTAATTATATTTATGTACAGAAAACTTAAGTGTACATTTAACCCAGCTTAGTGGCGAAGTTCTTTAGCCTTTGCCTTTTCCAGCTTGGCAATGCGAGCCACAGACTTAGGACCCAGGACATTGCTTCCCCAGTGGCGGCGGATCTCACCATATCTGTCATTATAATTGGCCCTAATAGCTTCCACCAGCTTAGCCAGAGCACCCTTGTCTTCCGAGTTCACCTGTGTGAAGGCAACAGTGGTGCATGCCTTCCTGTGAACCAGGCGCCCCAGCCTGGCCTTTCCCTTGATGATACAGTAGGGCACCCCCATCTTTTCTCGACACAGGGCAGGCAGGAAACCACCAGCTCAATGGGGTCTACATCATGGGCAATCACCACCAGCTGAGCCTTCTTGTTCTCCACCAAAGTGGTGACTGTATTGACCCCTGCTCGGAGGACAGGGGGTCTCTTAGTTGGGACGCCCCTTTTGCCAGCAGCTTTCTTCTCAGCGCTGGCCAGCAGCCTCTGCTTCTTCTCCTGCTTTGTCTCTGGCCTGTACTTGTGGGCAAGCTTAAGCAGCTGAGTCGCTGTTTGCCTGTCCAGGGCCTGGGTGAACTGGTTGATGGCAGGAGATACTTTGAGCCGCTTATAGAGGATGGCTCTTTGCTGCTGCAGCCTGATGTAGCGGGGCCATTTGACCGCTGCCGGAGATCTCTTTTTGGCTGGATGTCCTGCCCAATGCAAGTTCTTAGGCCTTTTCTCAAACAAAGGATTGACCACCTTTTTGGCCTCTTGTTTCTTGACCACGGCGGGGGCCGGGGCCACCTTCTTCCCCTTGGCCTTCTTTCCTTTGGGCATCTTGCTCGGCTGGAGGAGAGAGAGCCACACTCTCTTTACCGCTAAAATGTTCCAGAAGGAAGGAGACAAACACCATACGATACTGTGTAAGTGAGGGTGAACTTAAAGAACTCCAGAACATTCGGGCAGTCCCCGTGTATGGCCTGTCTCTCTGTGGGCCACAATCGGTTCTGCCCTGGTGGCTTCCATTTCTAAGCGTAGAGGATTTGCTCTCTGACCTGGTCAGCTAAGCTTACCTTTTCCCTCATCGAGCTCCACGCACGCACGCACGCACGCACGCACGCACGCACGCACGCACGCACGCGCTAATCTCTTCTACTTGTTATTAGGATCCTGGGAGTCTGTCTTGACAATATTCCTCTGCCGTCCCTCAATCCACAGCTAAGCTAATTGGGAGCTTCTCACTCGTGGCCAATTATAAGTTAATTAAATTTTAATAATTTGATTTTTCAAAAATATTTTTTTCATAATGTAAGAGCTCAATTTAATAAAAGAAACAATGTCTTCTTTCTCTCCTATTAAGTACAGTTTCCCTTTAGAGGATTCTCTGAGACATGAACCCGACTTATTTTCTTGTTTTGTAAAACTGCAAAGGGCTTCTCAAATGATTTAAGCGGTTCTACTCCGAGTCATTTTTGGCCGTTCATTTAAATTTCACAGTCACCGAATCCCGGCCAGAAGAATCCTAGCGGGGACCTCCGCTAAGAGCACAGCAAAGCACGCGATTTCTGACACTGAGTGGATTAATTCACGAAGCAGGAGCTCCTTCTTCCGCACAGGAGCTAGCTCTAGGGAAGAGAATCTGCTGAAGGCATTTAGAATACAGCTTCTACTGCAGGAGACTCGATCCTAAGAGGAAAGTTACAGTTGGCTGGAGGGTGTGTGTGTGGCGGATTAGAGAAGAGGTGAAGAACAAGGGGAGACTTCTCGTAGGAGGACATACGTACGAGGGTGGAGAAGTCATTTTAGTAGACAGAGCAATGCCACCAGAGGAATGGGGTGGGAAAGAGAAGACCTCCTCTCGGAGGCCAAGCTACTCGTGGGACGGTGTGGGGGTGGTGGGGGATGACTGGACCTGCCATTTGGCTTCCATCATGAGCATACTGTACCCAGGCTGATGAGCATGTACCTGACTCTACAGCGTGCACGTAGCCACAGGGACACCAAATGCAGCCCTTCTATGAGGAACGGATGGTTTCTACATTTTATGTGGTTGGAATTTTCAGAAAAGGAAATAATCTGTGACATTTAAAAATTGTATGGGACTCAACAGCACATGACGCAAATATTGAGCGATTCTTGTAGCCAAGCACCGTTTTAGGCTAATGGGATGCATAATAAAGATGTCCGCTCCTGGGGTTGGGGATTTAGCTCAGTGGTAGAGCGCCTGCCTAGCAACCGCAAGGTCCTGGGTTCGGTCCCCAGCTCCGAAAAAAAAAAAAAAAAAGATGTCCGCTCCTCTGGACCATGTTCACTCTTAACAAAGATGGGCGACTTGGTTCTTCTCTTACCTGCCCTGGTTTTACTCTGAGGGTTATCCTTACATTGTGGGAAGTTATTGTGGTTAGGCTCGATGACAGTAATCTTACCTTGGAGTTATACTTTGCTAAATCCAGGGGATCCTCCTCTGGCACGCCACTCTCTCTCCAGGCATCGGGTAAAGTTGGCTGTGGACCAGCTAATGGCTACTACTGACTTGAGAGAGGGGAAACAGCCAATCTTGTTTCTGGTAACAATCAATTTGATTTGTCCAAATTTGCCTACAGATACCAGTCATGGAAAATGTCAAGATTTTTTCCCAAGTGCAGAAAATAATAACTTCTTTGGCCAATAGCAGAATTATGTTCTCTACAAATTCTGATGGGCTCTCCATAAGGGAGTCCCAAGCACACATTGTAAGATAATGACGCATGGTGAAAAGTTACGTAGGCAGACATCCTGAAAGTCTTTAGTGAAGTTCACAGATAAAACCTCGTCTGTACCAGCCTGCCTTTAGATGGACTCCAAACTATTTATTTATTTTCCATTAATTTTCCAAGTGATCGAAATAATGGGATTCATGATATCATCATCTGCATGCACATATATGAATCTTGGTGAAAGTATCCCGTATTTTCAGTTAGGACATTGTTTTCTATCATGTTGTCCTCCTTGGTTTGAATGTGAAGTGTGTCCCCTTGGAGAAGAAAGGACAGAGAGCACACAAGGTAGGGATGAATCTAAGAGCGATCATATGCCGTCCCCTAGGGAACTGAGACTTGACGTGGTGTTAAATTTAGATTGTGGTTGTGATGTTTTTGAGAGGGTCTCTGGGGCACTGGAGGAGAGATGCCCACTGGAGAGGGGAAAGACTGTCCACGTGGGTGTGGGTGGTCTTAAGGGAAGGAAGGGGAGGGACTAGAGATCATGGCCAGAGAAGATGCTGTGTGGTTGGAGGAAAACTGAGAGCTTGACATGCTATTGAGGTCAGCAGGAGAGAACGTTGAAGGGCAAGACTTAGGGCTCAAGGGTCCTCCCTGACATAGGAGGAGTGTCCTGAGGAGTGTCCTCAGGATCAGCAGTAAAGAGCTCGTGGTCAGGCAGGCCAGCAGTGTCCCCACTGCCAAGCCCATGCAGCCAGAGCAGTGAGTGGGAAGGAAAGGAGTGGATGCCGAGGGCACATGGCGTCAGGGAAAGCCACGACCTTCCCATATGCCTGCTACATCACAGGAATGAGAGAGAAACCAGCAAGCTCTCTACTCTTGCTCTCACGGAGAGCCTAAGCGGGTGATGCTAAGGCAAGCCGGAGGTTTTCAGAGGTAGACATGTGAGGAGAACATTTAAAATGCTGGAAACTACCCAGTTAGTGGAGTAACTGGGACAGTGTGTTTTGATCTGCATTTTAGAAAAATTAGCTCAGATTAGCCCAGGCACTCAGGAAAGGGAAACCTGGAAGCAGGAACCATGAAGAGGGAGCTCGGTGACTCTGTGTGCTTCCTTGTCACTGCCAGGCCGTCTTGTCTTCGGAGCCCTTAAGAGCACCGCCATATAAACCCATCCGAATTCTCTTCACACAGCTGACCATGTGGAATGCACCAGGAGCAGCGATCCTGCAGCTCCCTTTGAGACAGCTTTGGAAGCTCTTACTATTTATTTACATCAGCCTCTACTAACTTGCCTTTCCCTGTACTCATCCACGGGGGCAGAGACATGGGCAGCGAATACAGACCACGGCCTAACGCGGTGTGCAGCACATATATTTTTAAAGGATTGATTTATTATGTACACAGCATTCTGCCTGCAGGCCATTAGAGGGCATCAGATCCCATCACAGTTGGTTGTGATTACTGGGAATTGAACTCGGGATCTCTGGCCCATATATCTATTTTTTGGGGGGGTTCTTTCATCTCTCACAGTTCTCCCCAACTCACCCAACACCCCCACATCAAGTAGGAGAGACAGGTTAGTGTGGAGAGGGGGCATTGAGGTCTTTTTAAACTACTTCCGGATGGCTGTGGCCCTGAGTCCCTTGAGGCAAGTCCAGTCTTTGCCTCTTCAGGGTATGTCCCGAGGTCTTGTCTTTTTTCTCGATCACTTGACAAACCAGCAGCTGCAGGAGCAGGAACCAGCAGTCGGAACAGCCACGCCCCTCTCTTCTTTCAGATCGCAACCTTTCCTCTCCGGGCTCTGGCACTTAATGTCTCTCCAGAATCCTCAGAATTAAACTATCCCTATCTGGCAAAGGTCATGCCCCTCCCAGAGCTTGCACCGGGAGCACCCAGAGCGGAATAGTCAGCTGCCGGGGACGATCTGAAGCAGCCCCGTATCCCACACCTGGGACTAAAACAAAAATGTGTTTCCATAACATAGCTGAAATGTTTAAGACACCAAAAATCTTGCTCCAGTGGGCGGAATGGTTCTCTGCTCTCATTGGCTGTTGCCCTCAGTGGTTCTCTCTGCTCTCCTCCTTCGCTGTTGCCCTCAGTAGCTCTCTTCCGATTTCTTCTTCAGCTTCCGGCCTTTTCAACATTTCAGATAATATTTTTTGAAAACTTTTGTCTCTGTCCTCTCTGTCATTAAAGTTTATTCTTTTACAATAGGACCTTATAGAGAACTAATTTTATTTTTTAAAATAATCTATGAGAACATCTATAAAGAAGAAAATGGAGTGTGTGTGTGTGATATTCCTGACGTACAACTGAGGAGGGATTTACATGCATGCGTATAAAAGTCTCCGTCCACTGGGCAAGGTGGCACACACCTTTAATCACGGGCAGAAGCAGGCAGATATGTGTGAGGCCTGGTCTATAGAGAGAGTTTCAGGACAGCCAGGGCTACATAGAGAAGCCCTGTCTGTGTGTGACTTCTGAAGTAGCTGTTTGGTCTTCCGTAACAAAATATTGCAGACTGTGTGGCTTATGAGTAAGAGACCTTTATTTCTCAAAATTCTAGGGACCATGGAGTCTGAATCTATCGAGGGCTTATTTCCTAGATAAATGTGTCTTTGCTGTCTGGCCTTGGTGGAAGGGCACACTACCTCTTTGGTGTCTCTTAGACTATTTATCCCGTCTATGAGGGCATGATTCTCATGACCTATCATCTTCTAACTTACTGATTGTCTGATGTCCCCCCAGGAAGGTCGGGTTTCAGCATACGAATTTAAGAGTGTTCAGTCTGTCATGTTCTTCCCATGGTCCCCAAACTTCATGTCTTTGACCCAGTAGCCTCAAAAGTATTAACTCACTCCAGCATTAGATCAAAATCCAAAGACCACAGTCTCTGATTTCATCTCAGTCAGACGAGAGTGAGACAAGTGGGGGTTTGGTTTGGGACCGAAGCACACTTCAGCTATGAACATGTGAGATCAGCGGTGCTGCCCACATCCAAACCACAGTGACAGGAAAGACCGGGGCAGAAAGTCCGATTCCCAACTAGAAAGGAGGGGCCAGATCCCCTAAAGACCAAACCTCCCTTTCCGTGAAGTGTCTTGCTTGGCTCTATGCTCTGTGGTCTAGGCCCCTGGTCGTCGGGCCTGGCTACTTCCGGGTCCCATGGCTTTGGGCAGCTGACCACCCGCAGCAGCTGTCTGGCTTCTCGTTATGCGAGAGTGCAGTTCACCTGTGCTTCGGGCTATTGCTCAGGGTGCCGTGCGCATCTCACGCACCACGGACTTCGTCTAGACTATCTGGGGCGGTCTCATTCTTAAGGTACAATCGGCACAGCGGGAGGAACCGTACAATAGCTTATCCTCCGTGGGGGGTTTTATGCTCAAGACTTATCGTGGGACAAGCAGCTCCACCGTTTTCTGAACTGCCTTCCTGGTCATTCTATGTTGTATTCTGTCTTTGCTTCTGTTAGGTGGATTTTTAATCTTATTAGACGGTCTTTTCAAAGAGGTCTTCTCCCCCTCCTCCCATTTTCCAATCTTGCTACAGACTTCTTAAATTCTACCACACAGCTGTTCCTTCAACACCCAGCCATTCCCTCAAACAAATATCCATCCAGTTCAGCAGCTCAGAAGTTCTACCTTTTATAAAAGGTTAGGACATGAATATATTTCAGCCATTTTTTTTAAAGCTTCCATCTGTGGTCTCCTTGTACCAATTTTTTAAAACGTATTTAGTATGTTTTGGTATTTTGTCTGCTTGTGTTCCTATGCCTGCTGTCCAGGGTGGCCAGAAGTAGGTGTTGGACCCCCAAGATCTGGAGTTACAGTTGATTGATAGTTGCCACGTGGGTGCTGGGATTTGAACCCAGGTCCTCTGGAAGATCATCCAGTGCTCTTAAGTACCGAGCCATCCCTCTAACTCGTCCACATTTCTTTAAAGCAGTGTTTTTCAACCTGTTGGTTACGCACCTTTACGGGGTCAAATGACTCACAGAGGCTGTTTAAGACTGCGCATGTCAGATATTCATCAGAATAGTAGCAAAGTTGCAGTTATGAAGAAGCAGTGAAGATAATCTTATGGGGGGTCCCACAGCATGAGGAACCGTATCAAAGGGTCACAGCAGTGGGACGGTTGAGAGCCGCCTCTTTAAAGCCTTTAAAGGGTGTTCTCCAAGAAGACTAAAAGTTTCTCTATGATCTCTTCTCCACATTCTCTGTCTTTTCTTTCCTCTCCTTTCTCGCCTCATTCCTTTCTTCCCTCCTAAATCTGACAAAAATTGCCTTTCATTCAGGCAATGCTGACTTTTTTCTAACACACACCAAAGACATTTCCGGGCTTCCCCATTCCCCAGTTCTGCAGCCACCTCCGCAGTTTTAGGTGTTTGTTACATCAGTACGCCCTTGGTAGTGATTTCTTCCTTCATCTGCGTGAGCTGCTGTGGCAAAGCAGACTGGAAAGCTTACAAATATTATCGAGCTAACTCTTACAGGTCCGGAGGCTGGGGAGTCCGAGCTGGGAGAGTTGGTACCTGGTGAGGATGTCTCTTCACGGTCCTCACATGACATCACCCACATGACTTCATCACTTTTCAAGGGCTCAGCCTTCTTATTCCGCCCGCCATCTTGGAAGTTTAGACATTTGCATGGCTTGAGGGAAAGGCAGAAACATTGAGATGATATCAGTTGGGGGAAACTGGGATTACAGGTCTCTTGCCTTTTATAAAGGGAGGGAGGGATACAGTGAGAGAGGCAGAAACATTGAGATGATATCAGTTGGGGGAAACTGGGATTACAGGTCTCTTGCCTTTTATAAAGGGAGGGAGGGATACAGTGAGAGAGGCGGTGTGGGGCGGGGAGAGAGAGGGAGGGGGAAGGAGAGTAAGGGAGAGTGAGAAGGGGGGGTAGGATCTGACCACAAACTCATAGAAACTGAACAACTCATTACTGAATGGGAAAGGGATCAAGACAGAAATTAAGGGAATTTAAAACTTTTTAAATTTGGATGAAAAGGGAAATACAACATACCCAAGCCTGTGGGACACAATGAGGCAGTTATAACATGCAAGCTCATAGCACTAAGTTGCCTACATTAGAAGGAGGAGGAGGAGGAGAGAAAAGAAAAAAAGAGGCAAGATCTCATAGTAACAACTCGATAGCTCACTTGAAAACTAGAACAAATAGGAAAAATACCACCCAAAGTGAGTGAATGGTAAGAAATAAACTCAGAACTGAAGTCAATGAAACAGAAGCAGAAAACAGCAGCAACAACAAAAATTACAAACTATCAATGAAGAGTTGGTTCTTTGAGAAAATCAGTAGGACTGATGAACCTTTAGTTAAACTGACAAAAGATGGAGGAAGAAGATAAAAATAATAAAGTTAGAAATGAAAGGGGGGTGTCAACAGACACCGAAGGAATCCAGAGAATCATAAACACATACTTTAAAAATCTTTACTCCACCAAACTGAGAAACCTAACAGAAATAAATTTCTTAATATATATAACCTACCAAAGTTAAGTCAAGATCAGATCAGCAACTTAAAAAGACCTACAAACTCTAGTAAAATAAAAACAGTAGTTAAACATGTCCCAACCAAAAGCCCAGGGCCAGAAGATTCAGCTTACAATTCTACCAGATTCTCAAAAGAGAATTAACGCCAATACTCCTCAAATTATTCTTCAAAATGGAAGCTGAAGGAGCATTGTCTATTTCTTTTTATAAGGCTATAATTATCCTTATATCTAAAATTCACAAAGAACAAAGAAAAGTACAAACCAATATGCTTTATAAACATTGAAGCAAAAAACTCAGTAAAATACTTGCAAGCCAAATACAAGAACACATCAAAGGTTATCCACCATTATTAAGTTTGCTTTGTCCCAGAGATACATGGATGGTTCAGCATATATAAACCTATAAATGTAATCTGTAATCTGCCATATAGATAGACTGAAAGACAAAACTACATGATTGTCTCATTAGATGCAGTAAAGGCCTTGACAGAAGCCAACATCCCATTATAATGAAAGTCCTGAAGAGAATAGGAATACAAGGGAAATGACTCAATATAATAAAGGCAATATACAACAAGCCCACAGCCAACATCAGGCTAAAAAAAGAAGAAACTCAAAGCATGCCTACTAAAGTCAGGAACAAGACGACACATACTCAGAATAGTACTTGCTGTCTTAGCTAGAACAGTAGAATAACGAGGAGATCAAGGGGTTACGAATTCTTTCTGTCTCTCTTTCTCTCTTTCTCTCCTTTCTTTCTCTCTCTTTCTCTTTCTTTCTTCCTTCCTTCCTTTCTTTCTTTCTTTCTTTCTTTCTTTCTTTCTTTCTTTCTTTCTTTCTTTCTTTCTCTGTTTTGAGACATTTTTCTCTGTATATCCCTGGCTGCCCTGGAATATAGGCCATGCTGGCTCCAAAGTCAAAGATCAGCCTTCCTCTGCCTCCTGAGTGCTGGATTAAAAGTGTGCACCATCTTTTAGCCTACAAATAACTTTATTTGCACATGACATGATTTTGTATATGAGACTATCAAAACTCCACCAAGAAACTTCTACCACTGATAAACACTTTTCAGCAAATTAACAATTAGATAACAAAATCAACTCAAAAACCAGTAGCCTTCTCATATACAAATGGCAAATGGACTGAGGGAGAAATCAGGGGAAAAACAACTCTCAACAATACTTTGTTGTAGCCCTAGCCAAACAATTGAGAGACCCGGATATTAAAAACATTAAGACATTTGAAGAAAGAAGTTGAAGAAGATATCAGAAGATGTAGGCATCTCCCGTGCTCATGGGTTGGTAGGATTAATACAGTGGAAATGGCCCACCATAAGCTATCTATAGATTTGATGCAATCCCTATCAAAAGTCCAACACAATTCTTTTTTTTTTCTTTTCTTTTTTTCCGGAGCTGGGGACCGAATCCAGGGCTTTGCGCTTGCTAGGCAAGCGCTCTACCACTGAGCTAAATCCCCAACCCCCACAATTCTTTACAGAAATTGAAAGGACTATTTTCAGCTTGAACGAATGATGCTGGGCTGACTGGATGGCTGAATGTAGAAGAATGTAAACATCCATTCCTGCCACCCTGCACAAAATACAACTCCACATGGGTCAAGGATCCTGAACCTTATAGAAGAGAAAGTGGGAAATACTCTTGAACTCATCGACACAGAGAAAGACCTTCTGAGCAGACCACTGATAACACGGGCACTAAGAACAACAGTAAGTGGGACCTCAGGAGACCGAGAAGCTCTAAGTCAAAGGATACCATCATTCCAACAAACTGGCAGGTTATAGAATGAGAATATATCCTTACCAATGATATATCTGATAGGGTTAATATCCAAAATAAATTAAAAAAAAATCTAGACGCTAAGAAAACAACCCGATTTTAAAAGGGGCCCAGAAGTAAACAGAGAGGTCTCAAAAAGACGAGACACAAATGGCTGAGAAGCACTTAAGGAAATGTTCAACATCCTTAGTCATCAGGGAATGCAAATCAAAACAGCTCTGAGATTCCACCTCACGCCAGTCAGAACAGCCAAGATAATAAAACAGATGACAGCTCACGCTGGCAGGGATGTGGACTAAAGCAATACTCATACCCATTGCTGGTGGGAGTGCAGGCTTGTCCATCCACCACGGCACTCAATGTGGTGGTTCCTGAGGAAGCTTGGAATACATTTACTCACGACCCAGCTGTCCCACTCGTGGGCACGCACCCAAGGGACTCTACATCCTATGTCACAGACACTTGGACATCCATGTTCATGGCTGCTCTTGATCAGAGCCAGAAATCTGAAACAGTCTCGATGTCCCAGCAGAGGAGTGGACAATAAAAACGTGTTATGCTTTCACAATAGAACATCAATCAGCTTTATAAACAAAATCATGAGATTAAAATAAAAAAGTGAAATCACAGTCAGTTAATGAAGCTAGAAAAGAAATCGTCCTAAATCCAAAAAGACAAACATGGCCTGTGCATTCTTATATGCGATGTTAGCTTTTAAGCCTTCAACAGTTATGCTTCAATCTGTATAACCACAGAGGTTAGGTAGGGTAGGGGACGAGGGGAGGAGAGGAACGAAGAGGAAGCAGAATAGTTAAGAGACAGGGAAGACTGGGACGGGAGGATTCAAAAGACAAGGGGTAGGAGAACGTGGGTAAGGGAGGGGAAAGGAGGGACAGCTAACACTAAGGGCAATTTGCCAGGCCATATGGAGACATAACACAGTAAAAAGACTATTCAAAACATGTACCTACATGAAAAAACATAGGTGTAGCCAGCGAATAAAGGTGGAGACAAAGCCCCAGCTAGATATCTTTTGCTGCAAACGTGTGAGAGACCTCGGAACACTCAGTTCTAAACTGAACATCTTCATCAACTGGACACTGTTCAGAGAGTAGGAGACCTTGAAACACTCAGGCGTAAATGGGATGTCTTCATCAAACCCCTCTCCTCGGGGCTCAGGGAACTCTCCAGAAGAGGAGTTGGAAAGACTGTAAAAGCTGAAAAGATAGATGATACCAAGGAAATTGTGTCTTCCAGATGCAACAGGGCCGACACATGAACCCACAGGCACTGTGACAGCATGCACAGGGCTGCACAGGGCCGCACAGGTCCAGACCAGACAACGTCCCTGTGGTCAGACTGGAGAGTAGACAAGAACCCCCATCACTAAGAAAGAAGCTATCCTCCCCTGACATCTACTTATACGGGAAAATTTGTTTTCTCCAATGGAGTCTCACTGGGCACACAAACCACGCTGGAGGTCAGGCCCCATGCCCAGCAGTGGATGCCCAGCACGAGACCAGCTCAGTGGCCTCTCAGGCGGTTGTTTTGTTTTGTAATCCCGTCTTTGGGCATCTTTGGTGTGCTCTCTTGCAGGTGTGTTATGGTCTCTAGTTACGTACTTTTACAAGTTTCACTTTGTGTTCTTTTGTGTGTTTCTTAGGCTTTTTCTTTCTTTTAATTAACTAATTATTTTTTTTTGCCTGTCTGTCTTCTAAAGAGAGAGAGGAGGAGTGGAGTTGGGTGGCTGAGGAGCTGGAAGGACCTTGGAGAAGAGGGAGGGGAACAATCAGGATATATTGTGTGTGAAAAATTATTTAAAAAAAAACTCTACGCAAAGGGAATGCAGAAGACAGCTTCTGTGATTGTTAAGGATAAACCCCGCTCTCCTTCCTAGAAGGGAGGAAGGTGCGCTGAGGCGGGGCCCCACCATCAAATTTAGACAAAGGGTGTGTGAGTAATGAATAAGCTTATACAGCTAGCTTTATCTAATTTTTATAGGTGTGTACATTAAATCCCGTGTATTTTAAGGTAGCAAGAATATCTCTTACATCGAAAAAGAATCCATGTTTTATTCCTTTGGGGGAGTAGTCTTGAAAACTGCCTGTTCTTTCGAATTCCCTTGGCCCTTAGTACAATAGGAATTAAGCACATTAGTCATCAGATACATTTGTTGAACTGTACCACTTAGGAAACGTGGCTTTTTTCAAATTATTTTCTGAGGGAAAGGATTTCTATAAGTGGAATTTCTTCTCTGTTTACTTTTGTTTAAAACCAAAACAAATCATTCCGTTATCAGGAGATATAACAAGTAAATTTTACCGCTACCCATTACAAATAAGTAAGACCCTTCCTCTCCCAAGCATCCCTGAGTAGCAGTGCATGAAATTGTCAAAGAAGCAACCGGTGTTGATATTGTCCCCATGACTGGCGTAGAAGTGGAGACAGAGAGAGACAGCAGCTGCTTGAACTCCCTCGGTTCCTCCTGAGTGACCGCTTGGACCTGAACCCATGCACTACGCTTGCACACGATCTTAAGCAACTCCACAGTCACCGGCCACGGCTGTCCTGGTACCCAGTCAGCTCAGAAGCCTGTGTTGTTGTTCATACTTGAATGAATAGTGAGAGTTACATGTGCCCCGTAGTCCACCAACCCTATTCCAGGTCTGATTCATGAATGCCTGCGAACACAGTGTGGGCATGCTTGCACACACACGCAATGTTTGGTCCCGAGTCAATTACCCCAAAGTATAGCTTGTGTTTGAAGGCTGCGCTTTGCCAAATTCCTTGCATCTGTAATAACAAGGCCTGGGATGCTTTGTTAAGCCTCCCAGCTCACTCCTCCCAACCTCTCCAGTCCCTCACCACGTAAGTGGATGACGCTGCCCCGATGTCTCGTTTCTAGTTGCCCACCAAGTCCTAACTGTCGTCACTTCTGCATCAAAAAGACCTTTATGCTATCTCCTCGTTCTTCCGGATCTGCTGTACACTGATTCTATGTGCGTCTTTCCAAACCGCCGTACCGAGCATCACATTAAAACATTGTTCGTGGGACTGGAGCGATGGCTCAGCGGGTAACAACAGTGCTTGCCGCTCAAACAAGAGGACCTGAGCTAGGATCTGAGCATGATGTAAAAAGCAAGGTGTGGCTGGGTGCTTGTCACACAAGTGCTTTGCTGGGAGGAAGGGGGAAGTAGGAGGGTCATCGGGCTCACTGGCGGCAACTAGTTCCAGGTTTCACGAGAAACCCTGTCTCAAAGAAATAAGGTAGAGAGTAACAGAAGTGGACACTGCCCTCTGCATGTGCTCACGGGTCCACACATGTGTGTGCAGACACCACACCATGCCATCCACCACACCACACCACCCCACACCATACCAAATAAAAACAGATTTTCTGCATTGGCCTCTGCAAACTCAATGCTGTTGTTTGGATGGTGTCCCTGAATCGGTTTTCTCCCTGCCCATCTTTGGTCACCATAAACACTCGCCATCCCCGGTGATCTGGAACAGTCTCAGCCCCTGCTCCTAGCTCCCACTGCTGAGCTCTTGTTTGTGCCAGTGCGTGAGCTGCAAGGCCCTACTTGAGCTTTCCTGTCGGTCAGCACCAGCGATGCTTTGAATATCTGCCCCAGCCAAACAAAACACTTGTTGAAATTTAGTTGTCAGCGTGAGTGTAATGGGTAGAGACACGAGAATGCGGGTCAGGCCTCGCCATGTGTTTAATGTTATAAAGGGTTTAAGATGCCCAGGGTGTTGTTCACATTCTCTCTCTCTCTCTCTCTCTCTCTCTCTCTCTCTCTCTCTCTCTCTCTCTCTCTCCCCCCTTGCCCAAAGACCTTCCCAAAGCTCTTCCTGACACTGACAGCCTCACTCCCATCTCTGGGAGGATGGCTGCCTCCTCTTACCTGTTCCTGAGATGCTAACCGCACAGCACAGCCTACGTTTGCACCTTTCGTCTCCCCAGCCGCCCAGACAGCACCTAGCCCACAGCAGGTGCCCCACAGATGCTGCGGGGGAAACTTGAGGAAAACTAAGCCCAAACTTCTTGGTAGAGCTGTACCGCCGTCCCTCAGCGCGTCCACTTTCTGACCCACTCTGCTTCCTTTTCCACTGTTTTATCCCTACATCCTTGTCCAACACTTGTCCCCAACCCCAGCTTGATGATGGAGGGTCTTGGGTTACTCCCACAATGCACTTGGGATCTGCTGAAAGCGAAGGACAGGAAGGAATCTGCTCCTGTTGGGGGAATTCAGAGCTTTACAGGCGTGAACGTGCGTTTTCTATGTTCCCGATGCAGGAAAAGCTTCTCCTAACTGGACACTGCAAAGGTCGAATTCTCTGTATTTTCCTGTAGATGTTAGCGTTACATTTGGATGCGTTTGAATTCCCCCACGCGTGCAGCATAAGGACAGGAGCTGCTTTGTCCTCTTGCAGGCAGACACCCACTGTCCATCCGTTGAGAAGACGTCCATCTGCCGGAGTGCGGTGTGCCCTGGGGAGGAGGCTGAGTAACCGGCAGAGTGTATACTTGGATAATGACAGTGAGCTAACCTTTCCTCAGAACTCCATGAAACCGCGACACTCAAAGGTAAGTTGACCCTGTCGCTTTACTCCCCGTCATCTGCTGCCTCCAGGTCGAGATCATCCCTCAACATTTGCCTAAGATGTAGCATAAAGTCCTTTGAGGGGAAGTGAACGCAGTGCCCCACCCGGCTAATGGCTGCCCCAGCATTTACTCTCACCATCTGAGAACGCTCGGGGAGCTTCATTCACCAGGACACATACTCCTCTCTGGTTTGGGCCATTTACTATTCAGTGGTGTTCGGAGCCATGGCCGCGCGGCATAGGCCACACTTACGAGTATGTCGCTCTTCTGTTCTAACTGTGCACAGCTTCAGAGGGACCTGGCCACACACAGACATGGTGCTTGGCAGAAAGGAACTCTGTCTTGATAAATGCACATCCACAGTCAGGGGCAGTTGAGTAACAGGAAACGGTCGTGATAAATCCGAGCCTATCTATCAACAGTTAGGTCCCTGACGGCAGGCACCCAGTGTCATCTCCTGTTGCCTTCTCAAAGCCTGGTACAGCATCTCCCGCATAAACGCTTGGCAAACGAAGCGAAAGGTGAACAGGCAGCTGTGCAGCATGGCCGCTTAGGCACTAATTCCCTCAGCAACCCCACTGCTAATTTAACTCATTTTATGTCCTGGCTTGGGAGCGGGAGATAAAATACTGCTTTTCTTCCAGCCATTGCTCCAAAGCTAAATTTATATGTTACTCATACCCACGTCACCACAGGCTAATTAGAGGTAAGAATTTACTCCAGGTTCAAAGAAATCTGACTTCAAAGCAGAGCTGAACTCTCTTTTAAATCAATCATCTCGCATTCTCCCTTCCGCCAACAGAAAAGACAAAGTGTCATTGTTCGCCAGCATGGCGCTGAACGTCAGGTCAGCCACTCCAACCCATCTGGGATATGAACAACTATCTTTGCAGAGAATACAATATTTTATGTTTTATCAACATTATTTTATTTTATGTGTGTATTTGTCTGCATGTGTGCCTGTGTACCACATGCAGGCCCGGTAACCAAGGCGACCAGAAGGAGGCATCGAGTGCCCTGAACCTGGAGTTCCAGTCAGTTGAAGTCTTCATGGGGGCATTGGGAGCCGAACCCAATCGTCTGCAAGAGCAACACGTGTCCCTAACTAGTGAGCCGTCACCTCTCCAGACCCCCAAATTCTTTACTAAGTCTGTGGCAATGTGCAAGGGGACAAGATGGCATCATTTGAGTGGACTTCGGATTTATCTGATCACTGTGACACACACATTGCAGCTTCCATGGTGAGAATTTTTTTTTCAATTTTTAGAAATTTTCTTTTGGGGGTGACAAGGGTGGAGGACTGGGAAATGAGTGGGTTTGGGGTGCATGATGGGAAATTCACCAGAATCAATAAAAAAGTATGCTAAAAACTCCCAATGACATTTAGATACGTGTCACCTAGGGATGATTGTTAGAACTTTGACAATCTGATAAGAAGCCACCTGGACAGCGTGATATGTGAAGCAAGGGAGCAGGAGAGAAAGAGGCCGAGGCCGTCATAGCCTCGTGGTACAGAGTCCTGCTCAGCGTATGCAGCCACAGGACCTGAGGCACAGGTCAGGTCAGGAACCAGAAGAGGCAAAGGAGGAGACAGTGGTGGCCTGACTTCTCAGAAAGCCTAGTCTGCAGACAAAGTTTCATGTGACATTAGACTCACTCTGTGTGCATGGTCGAGTTGGCCTAGGCTGCCGCCTGTGTCTTGGAGAGTTGCATAGCAATTTCTCAGGATTTCTGGAAGGTGTTGGTACCTGTCTTTTCAAGAATAGTTGAGACATGATCAAGAAGAGAACACGCTCCCATTATTCTGAAAAAAAACAAAAGAAGTCAAACTGAAGTGTCTCTTTCCGAGGGGAGAGCAGATTGTTTGATCTGAGCTCAGCCCAGCTCAGTAATTACGAGGCATTTTGTCTGGTGTTAACTTAAATCACTTTCTAACTACTGACACCTATTAATTTTCTCCGTTAGAGTCCAGTGGCTTTGTTTCAAAAGTAGATGGCCATGGTTTTTAAACCTCCCAGATGATCCTAGTAATTTGAAAGGTCATTCCTAATGCTGTCATTATGTAAATATTTTAGCCATAAAGCCAAACACTGAGTTTGGTGGGAGAAAACAAAGTGAGGGATTTTATTATTTATAGAAAACCGGAGACTCTCAGTAGCAGATCCAAGCTACTGGATCCGTTTTAACCTCATTCTAGAATACTTCTTGTCTGAGTTATATTTAAATAATAATATTTCTTGCACCTTAAGCCACCTGTTTTTGTGGGGTGCGGGGGACAGGGATGGTGTGCACACATGCGTGTATATCCCCATGCCTGTGAGGGTCAGGGGTCAATTTGGGGGGTTGTCCCTCAAGGTCTGTACCACCTTGTGTTTGTTTGGTTGTGCATTAGTTTGTCTGATCTAGGGTCTCTCTCACTGGGGCCTGGACCTCATCAGGCAGGCTAGTCTGGATGCCTAGTGAGCCTCATGGATCTGCCGTCTCCACCTCCCCAGATACTGGAATTGCAAGCACGCATCTCTGTGCCCTCCTCATCCATTGGCTCTCAGGATGAAACTCGGGTCATCAGGTTTCACGGCAAAGCACCACGTGGACTGAGCCATCTCCTTAATCTCGTCCTACTCCGTGGACTTGTTCTGTGTTTGCATGCTAGACCTTATGAACTCTCCTATATCCAAGTGCTCTTTTCCCCTCCCTGCCCAAATGCCTGACTATAGCATTCTTTAAAAAATATTCATCTAGGGGCTGGAGAGATGGCTCAGTGGTTAAGAGCACTGACTGCTCTTCCAGAGGTCCTGAGTTCAAATCCCAGCAACCACATGGTGGCTCACAACCATCTGTAAGGGGATCCGATGCCCTCTTCTGGTGTATCTGAAGACAGCAAAAGTGTACATATAAAATAATTAATAAATAAATATTTTAAAAATATTCATCTAAAATCTTTATTTGTACACGTGTGTGCACATGCGTGTGGTGTTATTAGAGCTGGCTACTCTGTGTTTGGCGTGGCAGGTGGTTGTGACCCCCTGACACTGGTGTTAAGAGGTGATCTTGGGCCTTCAGGAAGAGCATTAAGTTCTCTTTAACTAGTGAGCCCTCTCTGCAGCTCCCTGAGCAGTGAACTCTTAAATGCCAAGCTGAAGTTTGTATCATCGTTCTAACGTTGCTGCATAAAACATCTGCTGTTCCCCTGCTTCGCAGTTCTGTCTGTAGCTGTTTTGACTTTCAACTTTTCTTATAATAAAAGTTTGGGGTAGGGGCATATGCCGCAGCTTGTATGTGGAGGTCAGTGGACAACTTTGTGGCGTTGCTTCTCTCTTACCAGTCCCTGCCTCCTTTGACGTACAGTTCTAAAATTTTACAAGCATTCACCTAGATTTTTAAAGTCTTTCTTGGAACCTATCTGTTGCATGTTCGGGAACAGGCCGCACTAATTCCCCAGAATCCACGGATAAAAGACACAGACAGAGCTGTTCATTTTCAACTTGCCTTTGTAGCACAACTGTTGGGCACTACTATCTCCTGCCTGGAAAATTGTGTCCTTGCTGACATTCTCATCTCCGTACCTCCCACCTGCCCTAACTTTAGTCGCTCAGTTAAATCTAGTCCCTGCTAAACTCCCCTGACCACCTGTAGGAACCACTCCATCTCAAGATCTCAGGTGACTGGTCAACTTCTCTCCATCACATGCATGGCGGACTCTCCTCCCCTCCCTTATGTCTGTCTGCATTTTTCTCCAGGGACCCGGAAGTCCCGCCTCTTCCTTCCACACAGCAATTGGCCCATGGCTTTCTTTACTGACAGACCATGAGCCAATCGGGGAACAGGATCTTAGCATCAGCCCCACACTGACACCTATGAGGAACTTTTCTCTACTGGATAGTTTCTGTTCTTATTTCTCAATTATTTCCTTCTTCTGTTCATCTGCTTCCTTAATGCGTGTGTGTGTGTGTGTGTGTGTGTGTGTGTGTGTGTGTGTGTGTCCTGTTCATGTGTGAATGCCAGCAAACACATGCCACAGTGCCTATGTGGAGGTGGGAAAACAGTCCCAGCTTTCTCGGTCTTCAACATCCACATTGTTTGAGACTGGGTCTCCTGTTCATCGCTGTAAATGCCGGACGAGCTGGCCTCTGGGCCTCTCCCCATCCCGCATTACCATAGGAACACTGGGATTGTAGATGTGAGCTTTTGCAGCCAGCTTTCCTTGGTGTCTGGATACCTGGACTCCAGTCCTTGTCATTGAGCTGTCCTCCCAGTTCCTTGGCCTCCTACTCTTTAACTAGGTGAAGCAGGATACTCTATCTTGAGACAAACCTCTCGGGTCAGACTCTGGGTTTGAATGACAGCAGGGCTCTCATCAGCTGCACCATGTTGGCATTTCAGAAACCTCTTCCACATATCCATCGCGAGTTAGCTCTCTGTTGGAGGGTTCATGTTAGGACCACACAATAGCTACAGCTGTGCATACCCCAGCGAGTCAGGAGGCAGGGGTCGAGCGTAGAGGGAGCTCAGCATTCGAGATTGGCCCAGGCAGCTTGAGGCTCCACAGTAAAAGAGTGTGAATGGAAGTAAGTTGTATGGAACATGCTCAGAATAGCCTGGTCACACCCATAATTGCCCGTATGTCCTTCTGTATGTGCTCTTCTCACATTGTTCTATGAGTGAATTCCTATAATCATTTTGCCTGGTTTGTTAATTCATGTTCAGCAAATTAATTAATTCCTACATAAAAATTAATTACCATGTGGGAAACTATATCCAGCAGCATGTGAGACTGCCAAAGCACTTAGGTTCCCGGTTGACCTAAGGCTTGAAACCCCAGAGACCCTGAAGGGACACAGAAGGTGTTTCGCCTGTTCCTGGTCACCAGGCCCCCCCCCATAGATTTGTGGCCATCAGTCATATGGGCAATGCCCCAAGCCCCTCCACATGTAGAGGAAAGACTGGATCTCCATTTTAATGAGGTACCTAAAGGCCTGGAGGGCTTAGCCAATAAGCTTTCCTTCCCAAGCACTCCTCCCTGCAAAAGGTACTTACCCTCAGGCCCACCCTGAGAAGTGGGGTACTATGGTTCTACACATCCACTTTCCGCAATGACGATAAGTGCCTTAAAACCACGGACTGCCTCTTCTCATCAGGATCTGCAGTGAGGAACCGTGGAGAAGACCTTCGCCTATAGGTCACCATATGACTGATGGCCACCATCTAATCTCTTGTAGAAGGCCTGCCTCTCTGTGCTCCCAGAAATGACCAAGCCAAGCTCAAGCCGACAAGCCAAGAATTCTCCCCGTAGGACTGGCCCAGGCTCCCCTTTTTTCCCCCTTGGCCTGGGGCTAGATCCAGCCTGTGGTCCCCCACTCCATTCTCAGCTCTTCCAAGGGATCCAGTGGTGCCTGGGTGTCTGAGAGCCTGAGAACCAGGCGACCTGGCCTTGGGGCAGGCCCGGGGACCCCTGAGCCAGCCAGAGTTGGCAATCCTAAGCCTCAGACTGCTCTTCCCCATTCCCGGAGTGGTGTCTTGTGGCTTCCCTACGGCCTGACACTCACCCAGCGACAGTGTGCGGTAAGCGCAGTCACTTCCTGTATCTTGCCTCCCCTGTGGCAGAGCAGACGCAGGCACCATAACCCTACAGCAGCAAATCTTTTCTTATTTATTAATTGCTCCATTCTCATTAAATTGTAAACTCTGGGTTTCTGATATCAATTCTAGCTTGCTTGCTTATTTATTTATTTATTTATTTATTTATTTATTTATTTATTTATTTATTTATTTATTATGTATATGTATGTGGGGCATGTGTGGGGACAACAGAGGATAACTTGTGGGAGTTGGTTATCTTTTTTCCACTGTGTGTATCTAGGGATTGAACTCAGGTCACTGGGCTTGGCTGCAAGCCCCTTTACCCACTGAACCATGTTGCTGACTCCTGACGTTAATTTTTGCTGTAAACATTATTGTGTGTTCACCACATGACGTGCGTGCATGTGTGCGTGCGTGTGTGCGTGCGTGTGTGCGTGTGTGTCCTGTTCATGTGTAAATGCCAGCATACACATGCCACAGTGCCTACCGTTCACTAGGACTGGCTCTGCTTCCTGGCCTGTTAGTCTTTCGGAGTGCTGGTGACTTGTTTTCTTTCTCACGTTGCTGACGAGAGCTTGGCCAAGAGTCGTAGTCAACTATACTTCACTCTCTCAGTTAAACATCATTATCAACAGGGGTCCAAATAGGAAAAAAGAAACCACGCTAGGTATCAATCATGAACACGGTTCAATCTGCTTTCCAGTTCTGAGTGTGAACTCAGAGACTTGGGCATGCTACCCAAGTGCTCGCTCACTGAACTGTGCCCCTGACCCCGAGCAGGTCAGGTTTCATGAGCAGATTCTTTAAAAGGCTCTTGGAAGGTTCTGGTTGTGCAAACATGGTAAAGATTAAACAAACAAACAAACAAAAAACCCTAAAAACTACAGAAGACACATTTTGGGGGGCCGAAGAGGCAGATTTAAGCAGACAGACAGATGAATGTGGACTGTACTGCTGATATTGGAGCTTGAGTTCGGAACCCAGGGATTTTATCTATCAGATTAGAATAGACAGCTGCAAACAGCTGCCTCCAGGGCTGGGAAGCCTGGTGCTCAGGGAAGCAGGTGGGCTCAGACAGTAAGAGTGGGAACCACAACTTGCTGGTGAGTGCACGCTCTGCCCCAGATCGCTACACATAAGTTCTACAAGCTACTGTGTCAAGTAGAACTGGTTTCAACTAGATCCTCTGTTTCCTGGATTCTTTTCAGAAAATACTTAAAGAGTTATTTTAGAGAAACATTTACTTTTTTTTTTTTTTTTTTTGAGACACAGTTTCTCTGCGTAGCCTTGAAACTTACCCCAGGCTGGCCTCAAATTCACAGAGGTCTGCCTGCCTCTGCCCCTTCTTTCTGAGTACTGGGAGTAAAAGGCCTGTGTCACCACCACCCAGCTAGTGGTCTTTAAAAACAACAAACCACTTCTCAAACGAGAATTTAGAATTTAGTCCCCCTAACGTGTGTGTGTGTGTGTGTGTGTGTGTGTGTGTGTGTGTGTGTGTGTGTGTTGTGTGTTATGGACTGTGCACACAGATAGGCATGTATGTGGGTACACAGTCATAGGAGCCTAGGGCCCAACGTGAGGTCTCTCCTTCACCTTTCCTTTTTGAGACAGGGTTGCTCATGGAGCACTGAGCTCGTGCATTTGGCTGTGCTGGCTGCTAGTGGGCCTCATAGATCTACCTGTCTCCACAAATGCTGGCATTACAGGCCTGTGCCTCCATGCCTGGCTTTTTATGTCGTTTCTGGCAATCCACATTCAGACCCACAGGCTCGTGTGGCCCGTACTTCTTCCGCACCTCTTCTCTAGCCCACAAGTCCAGTTTTACCCTTACGGTTGCCACGAGCAGTCGGTCCCCTCCTTTCTCTTCTTATTCTAACTCTATATTCCGGAAGACTTTGGTCCCACTGGTCTAAGTAGTCGGTATTTTTGCTGTGCCCTCTGAGGCAGACGACGATAATTTTGTTCTCTCGAACGTTTTGTTTTCTGTTATCTACAGAGCTGCCAGACATGAGCTAGAGTATCTTGGTGACTTGGATGCTCTCCAGACACGAGTATCATTTTTCAGACCATAAAAGGAGCCTAAGTGCTTTTGGCAAGCAGGGTAGAGCTGACTCAGCCTCTGAAGGGCTAACTTTATGCTGTTGGGAGCATCCGAGAAAAGGGACCACAGGAAGCAGAGGGGCCTCCACAGATGAGAGTTCTCAGGCACACTGTGCCAAGAGAGAATCCATCTGCAATGTGGAGAGGAAGGAACTGGCTTGTGTGCCCAAGACTGCTAGACCCCAACACTCAGGTTCATCCCTGTATATGACAGTATCTCTTCCTAAGGTCAGAAGTTGGTGACAAACTTCAGATCTCACAAAACTATCAAGAGAGAGAAAACTTCAAGATGTGCCCATCTCCCATTAACGTGTTGAACGAGTTATAATTTTCTGCATTAACGTGTTGAAATGTATTAACAGCTTTGCCCATTTCACTGACTGATTTGCAAGAAGAGCAACTGAGTAGATACCTTCCAGTTTTCCATGAGTAGCTTCAGGGACAAGCCAGGCCTGTCTGGTCCCCTGCCAGCCTTCGCCCTGTTCCACAAATAGAGCAGCGGTGCGTCGTCTGCCTGAGGTTGGTACTAAGCACACACTTGTGTGCACACCCTGAGCTTACTGCCTCCCTCAATGTCCACAGCCCCATCTCAAATCATAGCTAGGAATAGAAGGAAGCCAAGAAGCCAAACACTGCTCTCACATTCCAGAACCCTCACAGGAGCGGAGTTACTTCAACAGGCAACTGAAAGTCGGTTATGGAGCAGGAGAGTTCACGTGTGTGAGGGAACTGTTGGCGAGATGGCTTCTGCTCTGGTCCTAGGTCAGAGGCTCTTGAAAGCTAGGCACTTGGCTCTCTCGTATGAATTCCTTCTTAGACCACGGTGTCTGCTCAGTTATGAACACACAGTAGGACTGCTTAATGCTGCTGACTTATCTAATGCCAACCGCGGGCTCTCTTCCTTGTGTGCCTTCTGATTGATCAGTCGGTTAATCGTGCAGCCCTGCTGTTAAGGAGCTAATTGATCTGGCCATCTGGGTGCGCAGGTGAGGCCCTGGAGCAGGGCTGACAGACACTATCCCACAGAAGCCGCACTCCAAGCTTCCCTTTGCCACATCCTGTTTTTAATGGAAGTACACCTGGGAAGGAAGGCCTTTCTGTCTGCTGACAGAGAATACAAACATCCCGTCTCCCTCACTTCCTCTCCCGTCCTCTCCCCCCAATCCACTCATCCCCAAACTCCATCAAGCGTGGCAGCGTTAAGTGTGATGTACTTGTTGAGAAACAGGTGGCTGGTACCCCACCCCGAGGACACTTCCTTCACTCATTTCTAGGATGGGACCTGAAGCCTACGTCCCTAGCATTCACCTCTGAGATGCCTAAACAAAGCAGGACGTTCTTCAAAGATGTGTCTTTGCAGCAAAAGTATCTACCTCACCCAGTGTAAGTTCTTAGCCCTATAGAGTCTTACCACCCAGGCAGCACCGTGTCCACAGCACCAACCAGGTTCCCACACTGAAAGAATCCTTCAATTTGTCCTTTACAAAAACACCCATCTCCCCTGCTCCCAGGGCCACAGACTGCTAATCTACTTTTCACTTCTGAGAAACGTTGTGTCACAGGGGTGGGGGTGGGGGAGGTGGAGGAAGCTAACTCAGAGGGTAAAGCGCTCACCACACCAGCTTGAGGACCTAAGTGTAGATCCCCAGAGCCCAAGTCAAAGCCTGGTGTAGCGTGTGCTGTAACTATTGTGGGAAGGATGGGAGTGCGGAGGGAATGGGTCACCATGGGGTCACCGCTTCTGAGTTGCATCCCTGGCCCTTCAGCCCATTTGATTATTTTGTTGATGACTTTAGTCTACGTTTTGAAATTTCTTCGAAGATCCTCAGCACACTAATCCATTGGATCTGGGGTTTGCAAATGTTGCCTTCTAGCCTGTGGCTTTTCCTCACCTTCACACCTTTCAGTGAATAAAAGCTTTTCATTCTGGTGATGTTCATTTTATTGATGGTTCTCCTTTGTAGAAAAAAACGACACACAGTAACTCAAACAGAAGTGTGACAAAGGACAGATGAAAGTGACAGTCCACACCTTTCCAGAGTAGCCTGTAAAATACAAGTCAGAGTAACATTGTTTCCATCTCTAAAACATCTTAGGGCTTCCCACTCCTTCCAAGCTCCTAGTGCCTTAGCCTGCCTTTAGCCTGCCCTTAGCCTTGCTCTATGCCATTCTTCTCTGCTTTCCCACAAACAGAATGATTCTGGGTTTCTGGAGAGACCCTGGAAAGGCTAAGACATCTTCAGGGTACTTCCAGCCCCATAAATCCCCTTGGTGTTTTGCTGCATTTCTGTGGTCCCCCTTCCATGTGGTGCCCAATGCTGACATTTCTGAGCTTGAAGCACCGTGTGTGGTAGGATTAGTGCCAATCTTGTCTTGACATAGCCTATCAAAATGTCCACCTCATAGGCAGTCCACACTTGCCTGCCTGGCTTCTGATTCACAGCCTTCTCCGAGTACCACCCTGCAAGGAAAGAAAACAAAACCAATTTGAAAAGTTAACTTGCAAATTGCCGTCGTCATGCACAGGGTTTGTGATAGCCTTCAAAAGACTGCAATTACAGAGCGGCCTTTATTATCCAGTTCTGTGTGGCTGGTCTTCAGGCAAAATGTGTTATAATTAGCTCATCAATTGTTTCTCTAACTCCTTAATGAGAAATATTTTCCCTGTCTTAGAGATGAGGGAACCAAGCCCAGATAGGTCAGAAACCACATCTAAAATCACCAGGAAGTCTCCCGGCTTTGGCTCTATTGAACAACACACTGATGTTGGTAAGGTTCACCAAAGCTGGATGGCATTGGGAGAGCATCATCTAGCACAGTGTTCTGTGTTGGACCATGAACAATCGAATAATTATCATTTCAAATGTCTGTTCAATGCAAGAACCCAACAGATACATCCTTGCCTTTGTGCCAAGTCTAAAGAGCCCCTGCCCAACAGAGCTCACCACCGAGTTTCTGACTAATGGAGCAAACTCTCGTGGTTCCTCCAGCTTCTCTCATATGGCAAGTAGACAAAACTCATCACAAACAACACTAGTTACTTCCTTCCCCCTTTTGCATAATTTGATTTGGCTTCTCTGTTAATTGAGAAACCATTGACTCTGGTTTGATTGTGTTGCTCGGATCAAACACTGACCAAAACAGCTTAGGGAGGAAAGGGTTTATTTGATTCTTGGACCTTCTTGGACCAAAACTGTTACAGATCTCCTCCTAGCCTTGCTCCCTTTTCCAGTAGGCCATAGACCTTCTGGGTCACAGTCTGTCATTGAGAAAAGTTGGAAGCAGGAACATAAGCAGAAGCCATGGAGGCTGCTGTGCACTGACTCCCTTAGCCAGGCTCATGTTTAGCGAACTTTGTCATGTAGCCCAAGACCATGTGTTTAGATATGGTAGCACCCATAGTGGGCTAGGTCCTCCTGCCATAATTAGTAATCAAGACAAACGCCATTGTATACCCAGAGGCCTTTGATCCAGGCAGCTCCTCAATGGAGACTTTGCTTTCTGATGACTAGGCTGTGTCAAATTGACAATGAAAGCAAACTAAAACGCCAAACCTTCTCACATCGTCAGGTTGACTTGGCTCTCCGATCCTGTCGCCTGGCAGAAAAGCAGGAGGGTCCACTTAAAGGGAAGAGTGGACGCTGGAGAGGGAAAGAGGGAGGCAGAGAGGGAGGGAGGAAGGAAAGAGAAGACGGTAGAAATGAAGTAAGGAAGAGAGGAAGGTATGGAGGGAGGGAAGGAGAGAGGGGTGAGTGGAAGGAAGGATAAGGTTAGGGCTCTGCCTTTGATTTAAGAGCTTCTCCCTTGCTCCAGAATTTAAATGCTCCTACCCAACTTCTTTCCCTCTTTGGTGCTGACAGCTATTCCATCCAGCTCCAGTTCCTTCTCTTTCCCTTTCACCTAGATAATCCTTCTACTAAAATCCTCCCAGATTTGGCATCTGTTTCTCACGGGACACAGACTAGCACACGAACCTAATATTAAACTAACCCCATTAAGCTCTGACTCACTGCAACCAATTCCAGGAACTCTCCCATCCCCACACTAATCCTATAATTATACACCATGGTCAATGCTACGAAGAAAAAGAACAAGAGACTCGTTGAACAAATAAAACTTTATGGCATCAGGGATTTGTCACCCACAAAGAAGCTGCACTTAGACTGAATCTTAGAGGATAACAAGTACCACTCCAGACCAGGAAGCACACAGGCCAACTGCACATCTTCACTTCTCTCCTTCAGCAACTCCAGGTCAAATTCTCAAGCCTTATCCCCTGCTCTGGAGAAACCTTTCCCATTTGCCTCCTATTGAGTGGAACATACAGCTCTTCCCCTCCTAAACCCCCTGCATCTGCCCCCCAATTGCTTTATCCCAATCCACGAATCCAGCAGGCAGTCCCCAGGAACCCACAGGGAAAGTGATCACCTGCTGAGGCTCCTTTCCCTCCCTGATGGCCACCTCCAGTAGGTCACATACATCTTCACCCCAACTTCCATTTCTCCTCTCATTATTTTTATCCTAAACCCCCAATCTCTGGGGACCTACAAGCCACTAAGCCAAGGAAGCAGGTAGGCTAGCTACAGATCTTCATCTCTCCTTCTGCTTCTCCACATCCAATCACCCGGTCTCATCCCCAGATCTGCAGCCTACCTTCTGCTATAGCCTCTCCTTGATCTCTGCCCCCATTCCCAGGGGACCAAGTAGATCCTGGTGGAACACCCTGATTTCCTCCCTCCAGTAGACCTAATACTTAGAAGTACATTTTACCTGGAACCTCCAGTGGTCACACCTGTCAGGAGAATTTCCTACAGGTAACACACAAACACCACACTTTCCTAAGAACCAGAGAGGTTGATAGAAACCAATGAACAAAACACCCACCCAACAAAGACAAAACCAGATATCAACACTTAGAATTACAATCTTCCAAAACCCAGATGCCTACACACCAGCATAAAAACACAATAATGGTCAAGACAATATGTGTCCACTAGAACCCAGCAGCCCTAAAACAGCAGGCTTGAGTATTGCAACGCAGGTGAAGCACAGGACAAAGACTTTAAAATGGCCTTTATGACTATGATAAAGATCCTTACAGAAGGAATGAATAAATCCCTTAAAGACAGCTATAAAAATATAAAACATCAAAGGGAATGTATAAAATAGTTCAAGACCTAAAAATAAAAAATAGAATCAATATAGAAACCTAACCTGAGGTAAATCTAGAAATGAAAAGTTGAGGAACTTGAACAGGAACCTCAGAGGCAATCATCACTAACAGAATACAAGAGATAGAAGAGAGAATCTCAGGCATTGAAGACATGATAGAAAAATAGATATCTCAGTCAGGAAAATCTAAAAATACTCCTGGACCAAAACATTCAGGAAATCTGAGGCACTATGAAAAAATCAAAACTAAGAATAATAGGAATAAAGGGAAGAGAAGAAATCCAGGTCAAAGGCATAGAAAACATCTTCAAAAAATCATAGAAGAAAAATTTCTAACCTAAAGAAGGAGATACCCATCAAAGTTTAAGAAACATACAAAGCACCAAATAGTCTGAACCATAAAAGAAAGACCCTTCAACAATCAAAACGTTAAATGTACAGAGCAAAGAAAGGATATTAAAAGCTACAAGGGAGAAAAGATCAAGTAACATGTAAAGGTAGACCTATTAGACTAATCCTTGACTTTTCAGTAGGGACTCTAAAAGCCAGAAGGGCCTACACAGATGTGCTACAGAATCTAAGAGACCACAGGTAGCAGCTTAGACTATTATACCCAGCAAAACTTTCAATCACAGTAGATGGAGAAACTAAGGCATTCCATGATAAAAACCAAATGTATGCAATACCTATTTACAACCCAGCTCTACAGAAGGTACTAAAAGGTAAACTCAAGCTTAAAGAGGTTAACTGCATAAAAGGAAGCAGAAAATAAATGTCAGACCAGCAAAGTCAGTAGAAGGAAAGTGTGTGCGTGCACACACACACACACACACACACACACACACACACACACACACACACACACACACACACACACGGGGAGAGAGAGAGAGAGAGAGAGAGAGAGAGAGAGAGAGAGAGAGAGAGAGAGGAATCAATCATTGGTCATTGATGTCTCTCTGTCAACATCAATGGTCTCCATTCCTGATAAAAACACACGGACTAGCAGAAGGTTTGCAAAAACAGGATCCATTCCTCTTCTGCAACTAAGAAACATTCACACCAAGGATAGAAATCACCTCAGTGTAAAAGGATGGAAAAAGATGTTCCAAGCAAGGAGACCTAAGAAGTGAACCAGTGTGGCCATTTTAATATCTGACAAAATAGACATCAAACTAAAATTACTTAAGAGTGATAGGGAAGGATGCTACATACATGTCAAAGGAAAAATCCATCAAGAGGACATTGCAATTCTTAACATCTATGCACCAAACACAAGTGTACATGTAATTAATTTTTTCAAAACCTATTTGTAATGATGGTTCTTCAATACTGTAACCTCCCTTCTGACCCATCGCCCACCAAAGGTAGTGGAAAAGAAAGGATATGGGGAAAGTGGATCTGTTTAGAAATGGCTCTTTGGAGCAAATCCCATCTGCATTGTCAGGAAATCAGTTCAATTCTCAGGTCAGCAGCAGCAACTTGAGCCACCAGCAAAGACTTCACAGATGCACCAGAAGTCCTGTTCAATAGTGTCAGGAGAGCAGCAGAAGTGACACAACCTGGCAGAGACAGCCAAGCCCCAGCTGAATCAGCACAAGTTGTAGGAGGGACCAGGGTCATCGGAAACACCAGGAAAAGTTCTCAACTATGCCTCTCAATGAAGTAAGATCGGCGAAGATGGGAGACCAACAAGTGTTGCACAGCTATCTCTATAAGCAAGCCTAGCCAAGCCTCTCTCAGACTGTTGAGTTCTATTCATACTCCCTCCAAACATCATGTGTCCTTCACAGGTCTCTCCCCGGCATGTGGGTCTAAGTTAGCAAAACTCCAAGTAAGTCAGTCTCAGCTGACATCACTGCCAATCAACAAAGTCCGTGGAAGCGGCGAGAAACTGCAGCACATCACCAGAAGTTTTTTGGTGCTTTCTGGCTATGGAGTCCTGACAAATG
Organism: Rattus rattus; assembly: GCF_011064425.1. NCBI lineage: Eukaryota > Metazoa > Chordata > Mammalia > Rodentia > Muridae > Rattus > Rattus rattus. Next base: position 269,932,433 of record NC_046154.1, on the reverse strand, counting down.
CAGCTCAACTATGCAATGTAAGGCAGACCAATACATGTGTGTCACTAGCGAAGAGTCCTTCATCACGTGTCCTTTCATGTGCTTGCTATAGCAGAACATTCTTTCACCTGTGTCTGCCTCAGTAAAAACACTCCTTCATGTGTTTGCCCCAGCAAAACAGCATCCATCACAACTGACTTTCCAAAGAACCCTTAAGTTTCCACTTCAGGTACCCAAGTTCTTAGAAGATTTAGGGACAGCTTAAATCACATATCGACTCTCACACACTGATAGAGGGAGACTTCAATACCCAAGTCTCGCCATTAGACAGGCATCCAGGCAAAAACTAGAGAACTGCTGCAGCTAACTGAGGTTATAAACCAAATGGGCCTAACATATTTACCGAGCATTCCAGCCAAACATAAAAGAATATAATTCCTTCTCATTATCTCATAGAAGTTTTTCTGAAATTGACTGCATACTTGGACGCAAAGCAAATCCAAACCGATACAAGAAAATTGAAATAATAGCTTGTATCCTATCTGACCACCATGGATAATGTTGGATACCAACAACAACAGAAACAATGGAAATAAAAACTTACAGACTCATGAACCCTGAACAACTGACTACTGAAGAGAAAAAAAGGGTCAAGACAGGACAAAGGAACTTGACCTTTGAGGAGAGTAAAGAGTCACAAAGCTCTAGCCGTATGACCATGGAGTTGAGAAAGAGTGGCGAGACATGAACCAGGTCAGGTGCTGGGACAGAGCAGACATCTGGTAAGATTGAGTAGTGCTTCAGAAGGTCTTTGAGGAGAGTAAAGAGTCACAAGGTTCTAGCCATATGACGATGGAGTTGAGAAAGAGTGTCGAGACATGAACCAGGTCAGGTGCTGGGACAGAGCAGACATCTGGTGAGACTGAGTAGTGCTTCAGAAGGTCTTTGAGGAGAGTAGAGTCACAAAGCTCTAGCCACATGACCATGGAGTTGAGAAAGAGTGTCGAGACATGAACCAAGTCAGGTGCTGGGACAGAGCAGACATCTGGTAAGACTGTGTAGTACTTCAGAAGGTCTTTGTTGCCTACGCTGACTGAAATGAAAGACAATGAAGTATCAGTAGTCCTCTGAAGTCCATTCTAGTCATCGTTGTAGGAATAGATTAGAGAAAAACTATAGCAGGCATAAGTCCACAGGTTGTCATTCCCTGAATATTTCTATCCTGTAATTATGCAGTCTAAGGCCAGTCTAGGCATTGCTGTGAGAGACTTTGCAGATGGAATTGAAGTTACCAATCAAGTGAACTTAAGTAGATCGTCTTAGATCGTATGGATGGGACAACCCTAATCAGTTGTCCAGGAAGAAGTGAAATTCTCGCTGGAGAGAGAGGGTGAGGAACAGAGGGGAGCAGAGGGATGATGAAGCTAAAGAAGATATCAGGGAGATTATGAGGTGTGTCAAGGCTTAGGGCTGATCTTCTTTGAGGATGCAGAAAGATTCAAGGGACAGGGGTGGGCTTTAAACATTGAGAACGGCCCCCAGCAAATGGCCAAGAAGGAATCATGGCCTCTGTCTCATACCCACATGAAACTGAATTTGGTCAACAACTTGGGTTAGCTTAGGAATGGCCATCTGCAATTTCCAGAAACGTGCACAGCCCTGTCAGCACCGACCCTGAGACCTGGAGCAGCAGCCATGCCAGAGGGGATTGCTGTGGAAAAGAGGAAGTTTCAGCTGCAGAATTGCCAATGATTTACAACAGTGGCAACAGGAAACCGACACAGGAGTAAAGGGTATCCGTTAAGAAATGAGGACGAGGGGCTGGGGATTTAGCTCAGTGGTAGAGCGCTTACCTAGGAAGCGCAAGGCCCTGGGTTCGGTCCCCAGCTCCGAAAAAAAAAGAACCAAAAAAAAAAAAAAAGAAATGAGGACGAAAGTCTACCACTCGAAGTACAGTAACATACGTGGTTGGTATAGCTATGTTGAAGGGGGAGGCAGGAGGGTTCTCGTCTGAAGAGAAATGTATGTCACAATACCAGAAACAGTTCAAAAATCAAAATCTAAGAGGAAGTGTTGAAATAATGGAAAGGAAATAGGAAGTACATAACACGGAGTAGAACAGAACAGAAAACAGGAAAAGCCATTTACAGATAAATGTTATTGGGGTGACGTAATCATATGTAAAGGTAGATCATAATGGATTAGAAAATGCAATCTTTTTTAAGAGTTCAGTCTTTGCCATGTGATACAATGAGGCTCCAGTCATGTCCCCCACCGACTTTTCTAGTTTCTGAAAATCGGCAGGCTGGTGATAAATTTTATATATTCGGGGAGACAAGAAGTAACAAAGATATTATGAAAAACAGCCAGTTGTAGGACACCCCAAGTAAAACATACTTTATATAAGGTGGGGGGTAGCAAGGCATGCCACTAAGGTGAACATCCTGGTGGTGGAGCGCCCACGGGGTGTGGGGGTGCCTGATAAGACTGTCGTTCCCTATGTGGCGTGTGATGCTGTGCCCTCTCTATGGTTGCGGTTCCATGAGCCTTGCTACAGGCAATGAGATGTGTAAGAATGCAGAAGCGTCAGGAAATGGAATGTCATGGAGGAGGAGGCAGGGCTTCCAGGGTGTCTTAGTCAGGGTTCTCTAGAGTCACAGAACTTATGGGTAGTCTGTATAGAGTAAGGGAATTTGTTGATGTGTCTGTAGTCCAGCTCCCCAACAATGGTCAGCAGCAACTGTGAACGGAAGTCCAAGGATCTAACAGTTGCTCAATCCCACAAGGCAAGCAGGTAGGTGATAAAGAGAGAGGCTCTTCCTTCTTCCAATGTCCTCATGTAGGTCTCCAGCAGAAGGTGTGGCCCAGATTAAAGGTGTGTACCACCATGACTTGCTTTGTTCCAGATGACCTTGAACTCAGAGAACTCCTGGCCTGGGATTCATAGCCACTTTGCCTCAAGATCTCCAGGCCAAGATCCAGGTCAGAAACTTGTATCTCCCAGCCTCAAGATCAGGATCACAGGTGAGCCTTCCAGTTCTGGATTGTGGTTCATTCCAGACACAGTCAAGTCGGCAATACACAGGGTAACCATCATCTTTCATGTAAGTGATATTTCTTAGTGAATGGAATCTGGCTGTGACCACAGGGACAGCCTTGACAACAGGTAGTGCAAAATGAATTCAGAGTCTTTCAGTTTTGTTCAAGACCCAAAGCCTCTTCTGAAATGCGAGACAACGGTTCAACAGCGAGGCCCTGCACAATTAACAAATAAAAAACAAACCCTGTGTTTCTGAGGCACAGTGGCACAGACCAAACATCTCTGTTCCCAAAGAGAGGAAAGGGAGCACGCAGAGCAAGATCAGGTCAAACAAGACCGTAACCGAGCAGAGCAAACACCAGACTGTGCAGCTCCAGCATCCAGGACCAGCAGCATCCCCTGGACACTGGGCTGGGTGGATCTTCATTGTCAACCTGACTCCATTTAGATTTACCCAGGGGATTCCCTCTGAACACATCAGCGAGAGTGAGGCTTTAATTAAAGAGAGAAGGCTCACCCTGTGTCTTAGGTTTGTATCACTGTGATAAAACACCAGGACCAAAAGCAACTTGGGGCATTAGCTCAGGTTACATTCCATACCACAGCTCATCACTGAAGAAAAACAGAGCAGGAACCCAGAGGCAGGAGCTGATGCAGAGGCCACGGAGGGGTGCTACTTACTGGCTTGCTCCCAAGACTTTCTCAGCCTGAGCCTTTAGACACACGGTGATATGGTTCCTCCCACTTAGATCACTAATTTTAAAAAGTGTGTCACCGTCGTGCCCACAGGCCAGTCTGGTGGTGACATTTCTCGACTGAGGTTTCCTGTCCCCAAATGTCTTTAGCTTGTGTCAAGTTGACACAAAACTAGACAGGCAGCAGACCCTGAGTGTGGATGGCACCATCCACAAGCTGGAGTCGGTTATGTAAATCTCCTCTCAGATTGAAAGGTTCTATCCTGCAGGGAAGCTCCTTAAACAGGAAGGTAGAAATGGCTTCAGGGAGGCCCTGAAGCTGACCAGATTCAGTAGGCCTCTCTTTGACAGAACAGAAAAGCCAAGCTACAAAGGAGACTCTGAGACAGGACCAGCTTCCTGGAAGAAGCAGAAGTCAGCTAAGTTGCCTGGCAGGGGGCTAAGACTGGTGGCTTAGAAAGGACTCTCCCCAACCTGTGGAAGCCTCTCCAGGCTGTGCAGTGTTTTCCAGGTTCCCAGCTTTGTGAGATGCTGGCGTGGGCTCTGCTGATGCAGCTCTCAGAGAGTAAGTAAGTAAGTAAGTAACCCTTCACCCACATTCCTGTAAATAACCTCAATTATCGTTGATTCATCATGTTGGATTTTGGTGGTGTCCATACTTGGCTCTGTCATGGCTCCTTACCTGGAGTGAGTAGATATGGATAACATCTCCTCAGGAAAAGTTTTGTTATACAACAGGGTCCCAGAATAAATAAAGAGAAAAAAAGGAGAAAGGCAGGAGAACATCAGCATGGACCAACTGCCTCATGGATCCATCACCATGATGTCACCACCGTGAGTGACTGCACGTTCAAACTGTGAGCCAACATGACCTTGTCCTTTCTTAAATTGCTTTCATTATATACTTTGCCTCTGCAACAAGAAGAGTGGTGAACAAATAGTGAAGAAAGACCAGACCGAAGACCAGCACCCAGCAGGAAAAACACCAAGCCTTGAAACTCCACGTCAAACACCCAGGGATGGCAGTAGTGTTGCCTAGGCACATCAAGAGCACGTATGGACTCTTTCTTGGTATCCCAATTTGCTTTCTACTGCTGGGATAAAAGTCACAACCGAAGCAACTTGGAGAAGCAAGGGTTTATTTGGCTTCCAGATCTCGGGCTGTTATCAAGGAACGACAGGGCAAGAGCTCAAGACAGGAACCTGGAGGCAGGAACTGAAGCAGAAGGCAATGAAGGACACTGCTGAAGGTTTGCTCCATGTGGCTTGCTCAGCCAGCTTTCTTATACCACCCAGGACTACCACCAAGGATGACACCACCCATAGTGGACAGGGATCTCCGACATCAATCATTGACCAGTGCCCCCTGCAGGCTATGCCTGAGACAATCCCTGAGCTGAGGTTTCCTCTTCTCATATAACTGTAGCTTGTGCAAAGGTGACAAAAGCCCAGCCAACACACTTAGGCTGACTCTACTAAGTCCCTGCAGCTTTCATCTGTGATATCCCACATTTGTGGCATCCCTCATATCCTGGATTCTCCTTAAAATGTCAACATCGCCTTAACAGTTTCACAAAGCCTGCTCCAGAACTCATTGTAGACAGAGGTTCTGACCCTGATATGCATTGCTTGTCCCCAGCAGCTTTCTGGATCCTTTATATAGGTCTCCATACTTTACAGCATTTACATTTTGCATGCTCGCAAAGCCAAAACTGTATGGATGACGTCTGGCTGTACAGTCTGGTTGAGATGTTATCTTCACTGTCTTGGACCAAGGGAGCTTTGGGTACATTTCCAGCTGAGTCTATAAAACCAGTTCCTGGGCTGCCATTCTCTATCAGGATATTGATAGATTCTATCTTTTCAAGACCCTACCTTTCTATCTATCTTCTCCTTCCAAATAATTGTTACCCTTCAGAGCTCTGGACTGGTATGGATAAACCCAAGGTTCACTCAAGATACCTTTCCTCCTGTCTCAGTGTAAGTATATGTTTTCTCTTTAATGGCCCTCACCTCTAACAATTGGTGATACATTGTACCACCTTACCCATTCTGTGCTTGTTCACTGCATCATTAAACCTTCTCAGACTTCTTCCCCTGCCAAACGGAACATTTTTTCGTCTTCTTGCTCACTCTGCTTTCTGTTCTGTTTCACTGTAAACTTGGCTAAGAGCAGTGGACAGTGACCACGGCACAACCTACATGTCGTATCATCTTGTATTAGGCTCAATCAAACAATTTAGTTCATCCCTTTAAAATTCAACACTACTCAGATTTCCAGGACTAACGGAATGTAGCCAGTTTCTTTGCTACAATGTAACACAAATAGCCTCTATCTGGGTCCCAATACTACCCCTGTTCCCCTCTGGATCTCCATGAGCTTGGCCTTCATTACCCATATTTCTATCATCGACTTGGCCTCTCGAACTTCCACAGGAGTGGCTCGTTACAGTCCACTTACAGCATTCTAGGGATTCTGAAGTCCACAAGTCCAGACTCTCTGACAGTCTTTCTGTGGACCAGCTCTGGAGGCTTAGGGACCATAGCCACATGGTCAGGTATCTCCAAGCCTCGGCAACAGCCCTACATTGAATTGGCAACGGTACCAACTCATGATAAAAGTGCTGCCTCTTGGGGTTGGGGATTTAGCTCAGTGGTAGAGCGCTTGCCTAGCAAGCGCAAGGCCCTGGGTTCAGTCCCCAGCTCCGAAAAAAAGAAAAAAGAAAAGTGCTGCCTCTTGGGTTGGGGATTTAGCTCAGCGGTAGAGCGCTTGCCTAGCGAGCGCAAGGCCCTGGGTTCGGTCCCCAGCTCCGAAAAAGAGGAAAAAAAAAAGTGCTGCCTCTTCTGTTTCTTCCACCACGACTGATCACGAGCCAAGGTCAACCCATCCTTCCTTAACTTGCATCTTGGAAGGCATATGGTCACGGATAGGAGAGAAATAGCTAACGCAACAACCTGGTGCTGAGAAGCGGGTAGAGCCGCTGCTGTGGCCCAGAGACACCTGACCACATGTGGCAGCAGGAGCAAGCTGCTGCTTCCCTACCTTCGAGATAACCAGGAAGCAGCGCTAAGCTGTGAACCTCAGACTCCTCCACCCCAAGTGACCTCCTTTCTCCAGCAAGGCTCCACCTCCCAGAGCTTCCACACACAACCTCCCCACACAGTACAATCGTCTGTGGACCAAATGTTGAAGCACAGGGACCTTTGGAGGGAGATCTCACAACCCTTCTGGCTACCATAGTCTCTTCACAGCCATCACCGTGCGAGTAGGAGGTGTGAGAAAGCAATGTGTTCTAGATGAAAATATTAGAGCGGAGTAGGTTGGGCTTAGTGTCTCACTGTTGAACCTGGATGGGGAGTGTCACGGCTGCTTGCTGTGTCCCTGTCTCTGACAAATCATCTTTGTGTCGCGTCCGTATCTAAAATCCCTTTCTTTTCATTTTGCTTCCGTTTTCTCATTTTGAATTATCTTCTGCTTCTCTCCCTGCCGCCTCCAGGACCGGCTACCATAGCAACACCTATCTCAACCATCAGAAACATGTCCTTGTTCTGGCTCAATTTAAATGAATTCAATAAATATTTATTATTTGCCTACAGTGTGTGTGGCACATCTCCATTGTTATTAAAAAAAAAAAATCAGCCACAGATCTTTTCTCCCATCTCCTTCCTCACAGCTCAGGATACATCAAGCCGTGCTGATAAGATACTTGATTAAAAAAATAATAAAAAGTTAAATGAATGGGGGGTGGGTACAAAGGCAAGCCGCACACAAAACACATTAACTCAAAGTTGTCTTGAAAACATCAGCAAGATATTCTTGTCACAGCTCTTGTTGTTGTTTCCTCACACCCAAAGACATCTTTCTTTTAGTGTGCAGTCCACCTGAAAACTCTAAATGCAACTGGGACTCTATGTGTGGAAGGTAAAGCCTTGGTAGAATCATGAGATAAGCCATCCATTAAAAAAATAGTATATACGTTTTTAGCTCTTCTTTATTGTCCAGCGTATGCATTCTTATAAAAATGTGTCACTTTAAGAGATGTGCCTTTCCAATTAAGACATTTCAAAGTTCTGAGGTGTGATTGCTTAAATATGCTAGAGGCCATTTATTGATTTGAATATAGTTCAGATGCTTAAGTTGGCCTAAACCCTTGGGAGGCACAGGCTCAGAGCTTAGCAAAGCTCGGAGTAGGCGCAATGGCTCTGATAAGCTCCCATGTTAAAAATCTCGATAGGGTAGCCCGTATACTATGACTAATATCCATTTATCAGTGAGTACATGACATGCATGTCATTTTGGATCTGTGTTACCACACTCAGGATGATATTCGTGATGATTTTGTTTTTAATAGTCGAGCAGTATCACAAAGTGTGAACCACGTTTCCTGTATCCATCCTTCAATTGAGACATCCAGGTCATTTCCAGTTTCTGGCTATTATGAATAAAGCTTCTCCAAATATTGTGGGACAATCCCCAGAACCAAAGAACCTCAACAAGAAGGAAGGCCCAAGCAAGGATGCTCCACGCTCACTTAGAAGGGAGAACACAATAGTCAAGTGGGCAATTGGAACTGGATGGGAGAGGGGGTGGCGAGGGAGTGGGAGGCAGGATTAGGAGTGGGGAGAGACAGGAGAGAGGGTAGAGGGTCAGGAGAATGAATAGAGATCAGTGGCTGTGCTGGTGGAGATGGGGAGGCATTGCATCTGGGATGGGGGGCTCTGGGAAGTCTGTGGAGGTGACTTTCACTGAGACTCCTGAGCAGTGGGGATATGGAGACTGAAGTAGCCACTTCCTGTAGCCAGGCAGGACTCTCAGTGGGAGCAATAAAAACACCAACCCACCCACAAGATTTGTCCAGTCTACAAGAAATACAGGGAGAAAGATGGAGCGGAGACTGAGGGATTGGCCAGCCAAAAACTGGTCCAATTCGAGACCCACCCCATGGGCAAGGACCAATCCCTGACACTGTTAATGATCCTCCGTTAGGCTTGCAGACAGGAGTCTAGCGTGGCTGTCCTCTGAGAGGCTCCACACAGCAGCTGGCTGAAACAGATGCAGAGACCCACAGCCAAACATTGGATGGTGCCTGGGGGAGGGATTGAGGGATGGGGAGGGGACAGGGACTCCACGGGAAGAACAACAGAGTCAACTCACCTGGGCCCTTGGGGGCTGTCAGAGACTGAATCACCAACAAAGAACAAGCTGGACCTAGCCCCCCCCCACATGTCCAACTGTATCTTCATGCAGGTCCCCTGGAGGGGAGATATCCTTAAATCTGTTGCCTGACTGTGAATTGCATTCCCCTAGCGAGCCACCTTGTCTGGCCTCCTGTGGGAAAGGGTGTGCCTAACCCAGCAGAGACCCGATGTGCCAGGATGGGGTAACCTGAGAGCAGGAGGGCCCCACCTTCTCAGAGCAAAGGAAGGAAAGGGGGAATGTGGGGAGGGACTGTGGGGAGGGGGAGCAGTGATCAGGTGCAAAGTCTATAAATAAATAAATTAATGGGAAAAATCTCATGGGGTCGGGGTGGGAGGATGGCTCAGCGGTTGAGAGCACTGACTGCTCTTCCAGAGGTCCCCAGTTCAATTCCCAGCAACCACTTGGTGGTTCACAACCATCTGTAATGGGATCTGGTGCCCTCTTCTGGCCTGCAGGTGTATATACGGCTAGAGCACTCAATACAGGAAAACAAAATAAAAAACATACAGTAAGAATCCCATTAGGAACCTAAAACCACAGCTGTAGCTTTTAATCCAGATGTTTACCTTCTCCATCCCCAAGACATGGATGAGGACTCCCTGGTATAACTGGTGCAGACAGAAGGCATGTGCAAAAGATGGCTTCGAGTGATGATGGGTGGTTGAGAGGTGCAGCTCGATGTTGGAAAGAACAAGAGTGTGTCACACACACACACAGCCATCTCAAAATCGAGTTCTGGGAATTTGCATTTGGAGACATTGAAGAGTACGTGTAATTCATCATGGCTTGGATAATCGTGTTCAGTCTGGTTTCCTCTTCCTTGCAGCGTCCTTCCCACGTCGTTATACATTTCCAGTCTCTAGCCTTTTAGTGAGCACAGATATGTCTAGGGCAGAAACCTCCCAGAGTCCCAGTTTCATAAACAGGGGTGTAACTGTCCTGTTAATAGCCCCACAAAGTTAGGGATGGGCCTGTTTTACTGGGGGATATAAAGTACTCAAGGACGTGTGGTTTTCCTGGACTAAATATGCCCACTGAGCTCTCTAATTTGCAATTATTTGAAAACAAAAGCTTTGCTTTGGTGTCATATGGTATTGTGGTAAAGCCCTTTGAATGTATCACATTCTACTCAAGGTAATGAGAAGTGCAATGGCCCCGTCCCCCCTTACACGGCACCAATCTCGTCCATTTTAGAGATGACCCTGCCTTCCCTCGTACCCTGGCTTCCAGGGTGTGTGATCTCCTCTGGGACTCATTTCTTTGCATGGGCAGTCAGGGAAGAAGCTTGGCAGGACGGTTCCTATGAGTGGCCAAAATGTGGCAACAGCTGAGAGTAGCAGTGTGCCCAGGCAAAGCCGGGGACACTGAATCAGTCACAGGTTCTTGAGGCCAAATGCATGCTCAAGAAAACAAGAGGCAAAGCAAGGAGCAGCTGGAGCAGTGGCAGGGTCAGGTCTGCAGAGGCAAGGCCAGCAGCAGGCAGTCCAGTTGGGGCTGGGGGGGTTGTGCAGGTGTTTGCTGGGATTGGTGTGTGTGCGTAGGGGGGATGTTAGGGGGCGGAGCACACCAGTGGGCCAGCAAGAGAGAGTGAAAACTTGAGATGTGTTAATCAGGCACTCTCTGTCTAAGTGTAATAGCTATCCCCTCTCTTCTGAGCCTTTCCTCAGACCTCAGGAGTAGTTCTGCTCAGTCCACAGAAAAGGGAAACTAAAGAAACAAGGAAACCATCTGCAGCCTCAGCCGGCTCCTACTTCACTTAGACCAATCTCTGTACCAGCACCAGGTTCGTTCCCCCCAACACACCCCAACCCCACCCCCCGCACTTATTTTTCTGTGGGGCTGGAGATTAAATTCATAGCCTTGTGTGTGCTAGGCAAATGCTCACCATGCACCGCCCCCGCCTCCATTCCCAACGCTTATATAAGCTCACGCATCCACCGTTCATCTCCCGTTCACTCCCCAAGTCCCCTTCAGCATGTTCCGTGTATATAGATATGTATTTTCATAGCCACCTCTTCCTCGGGGTCTCCCCAGCATGCCTTTCTGCTGCTTCTGGTCTCCCTGAGGCTTCTCCATTCATTTATTTTGTGAGATTGTATCCCTCAGCATCTAGCCTTCAGCCATCTTTGAATGGTGGATAGCTAGCTGGTCTCCGAGCGTCTGTCCTGTCCTCCACAGTTCATTGACCTTCCCAGTGTAACATTTTAAAGCAAAGCCTGGGCAGGATTATTGCCCAGGGTTTCTCTAACATCTAACCCATTCCTGGATTATCTCCCTGCCTCCTTTTTAAACTTAACTTTTAGTGTGAAATCATCTTTGTTGACGGTTGTATCATATGTTGACAGCAGCCATCCACAGAGTGCTTTCTGTCTCCTGTTGCTTGCTGGATATTTTGTTTCCAACTATTTGTTTGTTCTGATTTATTTTGGTTTGTAGGTGTTTCTTGTCCTGGTTGAGGCACTGTGACTATATAAGAAGAGAGTGTAAGATTACTTCACAGGCAATGGAGCCAGGGCTTGGTTTTATCCTCCACAGCTATAATGGTTATGAATACACAAGAGAGGGCTGGAGAGATGGCTCAGTGGTTAAGAGCACTGACTGCTCTTCCAGAGGTCCCGAGTTCAAATCCCAGCAACCACATGGTGGCTCACAACCATCTGTAATAGGATCTGATGCCCTTTTCTGGTGTGTCTGAAGACAGCTACAGTGTACCTATATACATATAATAAATAATTCTAAAAAAAACAAAGAATACACAAGAGACAGCAAGAGACCTGGTTCACAGCTCTCCCTATTTCTTTAAGACACTCACAGAAAGGACGGTATCTTTCATCAAGCACCTTTGCCAGGACCTTCCCACCCTTTATCTCATTATGCAAATCAGACCAGACCGGTAGACTGTGGCCTGAAGCTAGATTAGAGACACAGGAGGGAGAGAGACTCACAGCAATGAAAATCCAGAATTCCACAGCTGTGCTACCCGAGTTATCAAACACGTTCCCACACGATCCCAACAAGGCTACCCATAAATCAGACAGCTTGAGGTTTGCTAATTTATTTGTCAATTTATGGAGCTTATAATTAGTAGTAGGGTGTGGGATTTAAGATATTCTTTTATACCTGAGAACAGATCACAGAGAGAAAGACTGTAGTTAGATAAGAGCTGGTAACAAGCGACTCTGACCCACACTGAAGATCAGGAGAGCTTCCCCAAGAAACAACATGTGGCTGACAGAGGTGGCACAAACCTTTAATCCCAACTCTCCAGGGTCAGAGGCAGGCGGATCTCTGAGTTCAAGGCCAGCCTGGTCTGCAGAGTGAGTTCCAGGACAGCCAGGGCTACACAGAGAAAGCCTGTCTCAAAAACAAACAAGCAAGCGAACAGAGGGAAAGCAGCAGCATGTGAGTTGAGACCTCAGTGAAGGGTAGACAAGAGCCCCGAGAGAAAACAGGAAACCTTGAAGGTTTGTGTTTTGAAAAGTTTAATCTGCCTTCAATGTCGTGAACATGTTGGAGGGGTCCAGGGGGGATGAATTGAGAATAGTTCAGAAGCTGTAACTGACGTCTGAACAAGAGGTGGTGTGGCCTTGCTGGTATGCGAGTCGGATAGGAAGAGAAAATGGGTCCATTTAATATGGACTGAGGGTGTCCTGACAAGTTAAATAAGGTGATGACTAAGGTCTTAGGGCGGTATTCTGGGCACGTGAGATGCCTAACGGAACCGTACCATGTCACCTTTGGAAGCAGGGATGAGTGGGAGTGGGAGAAGTCACAGGAGAGATTTGTGGCACCAGATAATGAGCTGTATGTACCAAGCAGGAACTCCAAGGAGACACACAGGCTGAGGGTGGGCACTTAGGAGTTACCGTTATGAAATAGTAAATTCAACCCTAAACATGGACGAGACTAGCCAGGGGGGACAGAAGACTGAGAGATGCCCTGACTGAGCTACGCCCTCTCTCCAGTCTTTTAAAAGCAAACTCCTTTCTGAGGAAATACACTCACTTCTTAAAACAGGTAATTGCTGGGGCTTCTTCTCTCGGAGACAATTTAATATGTTTCACTTGTTTGTAACATTTTGGCAACTTCAAGACAAAGCCGGCTGACCCAGTGGGGTCGGGGACAGGACTCTACCCTTTGTGCATGAATGAAACATTTTACAAGGAAGCAAGAAGGGCAACAGCAACAAAAGTATCAGGCAGAAAAGCCTAAGCTAAGAAAACATCAGAAGAGAACCTTACGTGGCACAGGCAGTTAAGGCAGAAACAAAGAGGCGGAGGAGTTGACAACCAGCCTCTTGGCCCCAAGCGTGAGAGGTTCTGTCTTTATCCCAACAGGAGAGCATGGGACAGGGAACCGACAGCTTCGGAGGGTAGGACTCCTTTCTCTCTTTGATTTTCAATTTGAATGCTTGGTGATACTGTGCACAGGACTAAGAGCCACAGTGGGAGCACGTAAAGCGGGACACGTGACTAATGCATTATGGGGCTAAAGAGATAAATAGGCTGCCCCTACAGATTAGCACCCCCAGAAACCTTTCCCCAAAGTCGCAGCACCCCATTCACGGGTCAGGTACATCCTCCATCCGGGTCTTATTGGTGCCTATATTGCTGATCGGTCTGAGCAGCAGAGGACAACTGGGGGACAGGCAGACTGGACAGCAGAGACCTTTGTGATAATTCTAGTTTCCAATCCTAAAGGCCAAATAATTTCCTAGCAAGTGAGTGAAACAAAGACATTTATTACACAGTCCTAAGTGCAAAGGCCTTTCCTTCTGGTTCTAGAACTTCTATACAGTCACTGTGTCACGTCCGTGCTCTGTTTCATTTCTGGCACGTTGCACTGAGCGGACACTTATGGGTCCACGTCCTTGAGGGCCTTGCACATTGGGTTGTTTGTTTGTTTAAAGAGCCAGGGGTTTTCTAGAGGAGAGAATGTCACCAGGGATCCTGGTCTCCTCGGGATAGCTCCTGCTCGGCCTATCATGGCAGCTGTGTTTGGCCATATTCTGAGGAAAACAGCAGAAAGCAGATGGAAACTATCCTTCCTGTTTACCACCAATCAAGACTAGAGAACAACAACAACACACACACACACACACACACACACACACACTCATTCTCACACACTACATACACACACTACACACATTCATTCTCATAAACCACACCCCCCATGTACATACCACACTCACACACACTCATTCTCTCACACACATACACGCTTTGACAAACACTCTCAGACACACATTCTCTCACACACTCCCACACACTCTTGCAGACACACTCTAGTGCAAACACATATCTTCTCACACATTCTCTCACATACATACATATACTCTTACACCCACTCTTGCACACACACCCTAGTACACACACTTGTTCTCTCTCTCTCTCTCTCTCTCTCTCTCTCTCTCTCTCACACACACACACACACACACACACTGGATTTTGCTACCTTCCACTTAGTGACTTGGGCTCACTCTCAGGGCCAAGTCCTCAAGGCAGAAGTAAGTGCATGTTCTCTTGTATTGTTTTCACTTCACAGCTACTTCTAATATCGACTTTAAGGTGATAATTTTTGATAGTACATTCATTTCTATTTCTTTGTATGTATCACAAATTTTGAGTTTAGTCCATTCATGGATGGATAAGCACTTGGATTTGTTCTGTGCATGTGTGTGTGTGTGTGTGTGTGTGAGAGAGAGAGAGAGAGAGAGAGAGAGAGAGAGAGAGAGAGAGAGAGAGAGATCTGTAACTTCATTTTACACTCATCAGGTAGTTCTCATCCACACTGACTATAATTTTAACACAGTAACATTAAAAGGTTACTGGTGTATAGAGATTGTTTGAAGAATCCTCAGCCCCATTATGTTTTCTGAACAAATGGGCAGGATAAGATACGTAGGAAGTGGTTCTTCACCTTGATAGGAAATCTGTGTGTAACTCTGAAGGTCCTGTTTCCCAATTCATTCTTGATTGATCAATAAAGATACCAGTGGCCAATGGTTAGATAGAAGAGGCAGGACTTCCAGGTTCCTGCAGGCAGGCTAGGGGATGGAGGAGCAAAGGGTAATTGGGGGGAGGGGGGAGGTCTCGAGTGGAGTGGCCATTGGCTGCTTCCCTGACTGGGCCTGGGGTAGCAGCAGGCAGGAAATTAGAAATACAACTTAGCTGAGGGCGGATTTAGGGAGTTGAGCAAGAAATAAAGGAAAGGGGGCTGGAGAGATGGCTCAGCGGTTAAGAGCACCCGATTACTCTTCAAGAGGTCCTGAGTTCAATTCCCAGCAACCACATGGTGGCTCACAACCATCTGTAAAGAGATCCGATGCCCTCTTCTGGTGTGTCTGAAGACAGCTACAGTGTACTTATATATAATAAATAAATAAATCTTTAAAAAAAAAATAAAAGAAGTAAAGGAAGGGTATGCTAGGTGTGGGAGGCTTAGGAGAGCCCAGCCACTGAGCTGTAAGGCAGGCTAAAACTGAGTGTGTGTGTGTGTGTGTGTGTGTGTGTGTGTGTGTTTCATCTGTGGATCCAAGGGAACCAGGACAATGGCCGGTAGTGTGATCCACCCAGAACTTAAAGCAGGGTAATAGAAACTACATACTACAATGATAAAGAACATTCCTTTGGCCCAGACTGGTATGAGTGCACACACCTAGAGTCCCCTCCGCCTCATCACACATTTCCATGTTCCTTGGAGGGCCCAAGGGGTGCGAATCTTGCAGCCCACTCCATGGATGCGCTTGTGAATGTTGATCGAGTATCCTCTGGTCACCTTTTTGTCAGTAGCAGAATGGCCCTTTTTCTCACTCACTTTCTTTATTGTTGACATTCTGTCCGGCTTGTTTTTATTCTTAATACACGTTGATATATTCTTTGAGAATTTCTTACACTATATTTTGATCATATTCAGCCCCCACTCCTCCCCCTAATTCCTCACAGATTCCTTCCGACCCACTCACATTTTTTTAAAAAGAAAAACCCTCAACTGAGTCCAATCTGGGTTGCATATAGTCATGAATATGGGGTCATACCGGAGAATGGTCCCCCTATCAGGGGCCACATCCCTCGGAGAACATCAACTGTCAATAGTGACTGAGGTAGACGTGGAGTTCGTGAGCTCTTCCTCACTCCATGCTGGAGTGTCATTGGCTTGATCTTGCGAAGGTCTTATGCAGGCAACCACAGGAGCTGAGAGTTCATGAGCATGATGATCCTGTCACGACCAATGTCCTCCCAACGCCTGGCTCTTACTATCTTTACAGACACGCCCTTCCGTGAGAGTCCTCAAGCTTCGGGCATGGGTTGTGATAAAGATGTCCCACTTATAGCTGAGCACTGTGCTGACATTTATCCTCTACTGCTTGATTAGTTATGAGTTTCAGAATCAACCTCAAGGAAGTATATCTATAATGCACCATGGGCATAGATGAATCTAGATGGCAGTTTAACAGAATACCAGAAGTAGGTTCACTCCCTGGGTCTCATGGGGGACCCAACCCTGGGCTTGCAGCCAGATTTTCAGTACCACGCATGTTTCTTCCTGCAGCACTGGCTCAAAATCAGAAAGCAGTTGATTCCCCCATAGCACTCACATGAGTATTGAGTCCTTCGACATATGCTATGCTGGTCATTTTTATAGTTCTCTGGGTTCACAGCTGGCTTCGACGGTTAATGACCTCATCCTAGCAGCTGGAATTGTACCTTCCAGGATGTGAGAACTGGCCAGGAGGGAGGAAGCTTCCTGGCCAGTACTCACTGGATTTTTCCATGTCCTGTGCCCAAAGTGTATGGTATCTACAGTGATTGGGTCTTGTCATCAAGTTCTGGTGGCCATGCAAGAACCACAGCAATAGTTTTTATTGTTTTGGGGGTGTCTGCGACATCCTTGACTAGCAACTTGAAGGGAGGTACCAGATAACTGGCATGGGGATTTTTTATTTGGCAATTTATGGCTTCTAGGAAGAGATTATCCCTCATATATGGTAACTCCAAATAAACTCTATAATGTGAACATATGTACACATATTATATGGAGTAATATGTATTCGTGTGTATAAATATGTTTGGCTTTTTCGAACATCTCTGTTACTTTTACCTTCTTATTTTATACCCTCTCCCTGTAGTGATGACTTGGGAGGTTGGTTTCTTTGAAAAACACAGAAATATTCCATGTTTTCCTAGGGGTGGGGTATGGGGCTGCTTCAGATTGTCCACAGCAGCTGACCGTGACTTGCTTCATGCTCTAGTAGGGGTGTGATTTTTCCGGTTGCGGATAACTTCTGCAATTGCGTAACAGTTGGAACTCTGGGGACGTTTTAGCGAATATATAAATGCTGGGGCTCTGAGAGGCAGGGTGGGATGTTATTTATTGGTTGTTGGTCAGGGTTTGTCAAATAGTCATGAGAGAGAGAGAGAGAGAGAGAGAGAGAGAGAGAGAGAGAGAGAGTTAGATATTTAGATAGTGAAGATATAACTTGCCCCAAGAACACTCCTGATCGTCAGGAAGCAGCCTGATCACGACGTCTCCCCATTTCCCTCTATCCTTCTCTCTCCCTTATCTGGTGTTAGGGAGTTGAAAGGGTGGAAGAAATGGGTGGGAAAAGGGTCAAAGAAAGAGGAACCCACGAGGCAGTGAATGTTTGCCAGGAGGGGAATATCTAAAACTATAGAAGCCATAATAAATAAAAACCTTGGCTCGGAAGCCGAATGGCACCTTTTTCTCTGACTGTGCAGAAAGCTGATATGTCAACAGAAGAAGCAGATGTACTCTGTGGCGTGCGTACACAGGAACACTATTTAAAATGCGGGGTCAAACGTCGCTTCAAAGAAGAGTCATCGGAAGCGTAACCTGATATGGACACCACCTTGGCTTCGTCCAGGGCCACCTGTGTTACCAGCCCTTTTGTCCCGTGCCTCCACCTCCCCGAAGGGATGAATTTGGAAGCCCTGTTCTTCGTCTAAGATCCCAGCCCTCACAGAGTGACACACAGACTCACCCAGCACATGACACTTTCTCTTGGTATAAAGGAATACGAACCACGGGGTTCTGAGAAAATCTCATCAAGAGAACTGCCAGCAATTAGAGTCGGGGCAGAGCTTGAGCTCGCAGAGGTGGGGTTAGTTCAGAGTGATTGAGCGTGGGGAGACACTTGCTCTGCCCGGCCGAGGCAGTCCTCCTGCTGAAGGATGTGAATATCTTAGGTTCAGGAAAAATAATCAGTAATGACAGGGTCCTAGTGAACATTCCCTAAGGGGAAGCTGAGCAGGACTCCCAGAGGGAAAAGCCTGTGGTGGTCTGAGACATCTCATGGGCTCATGGATCTGACAATAGGTGATTTAAGTTCCCATGAGACATAGAGTATGGTGGGTTTAATTTCTCTTCTTTCTTCTTTTTAAAGATTTATTTACTTATACTATTTATATGAGTACACTGTCGCTGTCCTTAGGCACAACAGAAGAGGGCATTGGATCCCATTACAGATGGTTGTGAGCCACCATGTGGTTGCTGGGAATTGAACTCAGGACCTCTGGAAGATCACTGAGTGCTCTTAACCACTGAGCCATCATTCCAGGCCAGGGTTTAATTTCTTAAAGACTCTTTGGTAGACAGAGCTCTTATTATTTTGCCAGGCTTCCAACAAAGTATGATTAACTACTTATTTCGTGTAGCGATATTATGGATTGGCCCAAATGGAAGCATTCACGCATCCCCTACAGTGGATTTGATACCTCTCTCCAAGAACTCATGCCAACCGTGGGCCTTGAGATGTGGTCATTTAGGAAAAAGTGTGTGTAGGTGTAACTAAGGAGAAGGTATCTAGATGGATGGCTGTGCAGTCCCTGAATCTGAAGACAATGTTCTTCTACAGAACAGAAAATAGCAGGAGATGGAAACCAAGAGAGAGAGGTCTTGTGACGACAAAAAAAGGGATGGGAGAGACCCCGGTATGGTGGTTCGAATGTGCTGCTTCTGCCCTCCCACAGTCTAGGGCATTTGAATATTTGGTGTTGTTGTTTGGGTGGGTTCAGGATGTGGCACTTTGCTGGAAGTGTATCATTCGGAGGAGAAGGTGGGCTTTGAGGTGTCCAAAGTCGCGTACCATTTCCAAGCTTTTCTGTTTCCTGTTTGTGGTGTGAGATGTGAGCGCTCAGCTCCCAGTTTCTAGCTCCAGGCGCCACACTCACCCCTCTGTGGTGATTGCTACAAACCAGCGCAGGGGAGGTGGCCACACTTCCGCTAGTGACTGGCATCCCTGAGTTTGGGACTGTACAGAGCTGCAGAGTTGACTGACAGGTGGAATAGAATGGGGGGGGGGTAGGGAGAGGCTGAGAAGAACAAAGGCCTGAATGTTGAAGGATTGCTCCTCAGGGTGGTGCCCCTGCCTGTGAATGCAACCTTTTAGGAGTCTGTGAGAGATCCTGGCTCCCTGGAAGGCATGCCTTTGGTGCGACCCGGGACTTTCCCGGTTTGATTTTGCTTCCTGGAACGGAGATGAGTAGTTTTACTCAGCCTGTCATTGTCACCAAAGACCTAACAGCAACAGCCTGTCTGATCGGGACTAGAACCTTTAAATCTGTGAGCGGAAGTAAACCTTTTAGCTTTATAAATCTGACGAGTTGATTCTCCCTAGCATTTTGTCGCAGTAACGGAAAGCTGATTAATACCATGGCCTGGAATCAGTCATGAGCAGTCAAGGCCTCCCCCCCTTTCACAAGAAACCTGGAAAGGGACAGCGGGTTCGAGGCAGAAGACGGACTCCTGGGAGTCATTGTATTCTCCCTTCAGGCTGCGGGGTAGTGTCCCTCATATCCCGCTCCTGTCCTTTCAGAATTCGGTGCTTGGGAGAGACATGCGACTTACCTGTGCCTTCATTCATCTTGGTCTCAAGAGTTAAGCAGTTTGGGATAACAAACTTAAATTCCTATAACATCGTCTAGACGCTCCTGAGCACTGTAAGCTAAGACACTGGTTTTGTTTGCTTTGCTTTTTTTTCTTTGAAAAGGGGGTGGGGTGTGGACGAAGTGTAAAGGCTCTAGCATCCAAGTCTGCTGACCCGAGTTTGATCCTTGGAGCCTTCTTGGTGGAAGGAGGGAATTAATTCTGGAAATTGCCCTCTGGTCTTCTCCCGGGTGCTGTGGTGTGCATGTGCAAACGCACGCATACACTCACTAAATAAATAAATGATTTTTTAAAAAGCTTTAATGATATGTTAATTCGGATATTATGTGCGTGCCTAATTTAAGCTATTAATTTACTAGTTTATATAATTCAGCGGTTTCGAGCTACAAATTTTTCTTAATGAGACTTCCAGGTAAGATGGAGAACTAGAAACCTTTTCTTGTGGCCCAGTGAAGCAGCGTCAGGATGAGAAAACAAACTGTTCTCAGGGTGGTACAGGAGGAAGAGCCTCAGACCCTACGAAATGGGTACTAAATTAGCTGTCTGCAGAGACAGGTAAGTGGTTTGTGTGTTATAAAAAGAAAAAGAAGGAAGGACGGTGTTTGGTGGAGGGCTCTGTGGGACCATGTTGAGGCATCCCTCCCCCCTAAGGTACCAGGCAGTGTAGTATAGAATAGAGTATATTTAGGGCCTCGGGAGGGAAGTTGAGGAGGTAGGAGAGGGGGGGGAGAGAGAGAGAGAGAGAGAGAGAGAGAGAGAGAGAGAGAGAGAGAGGCGGACGACGCCCGCCATAAGCATGTGTGGGGGGGGGGGCAAGGGGAACAGGGAAGAGGGGGAGGAGGGTAAGGGAGCAAGAGCAAGAGGAGAAGAAAAGAGAGCAAGAACGAGAGGAGATGGTGGAGCAGTCCCTTTTACAGTGAGTCAGGCACACCTAACTGTTGCCAGGTAACTGTGGGGCGGAGCCTAGACGAAATGCCGACAAGTAGAGCCTTATAAGACAAAAGTCAAAACAGCGTCAGCCACACAGCTACCCGGGAAGTGGGAAGCATGTGCCTGGTTTGGGAGTGGTCCTGGTGGAGCAGAAGCCACAACCAAAGGTGACTTTGGTGACGACAAACGGGACAGGCCCACAGCGCACAACTTAGTTGAGGTTTTACTAAGACAATGAATTTTTCCAGCGGGCCAGGCCAGCAGTGTGGAGGAGGTCCCTTGGCTCAGAAAGCTGTATATGGCTGGACACTATCCTGAAAAGGAGTCAGGGTCCTGAGCACAGGGAATAGTCATAAACCGGAAAACCCTGATTTCAACCCATGGGAGACAGTATGGAGACCGGGAAGCCCGACACTGCTTCAAAAGCTAAAAATGAGGTGGTGGGTGACTTAGCTCAGACAGTGATCTCTACAGGAGGGGAAGTCTACTCCCGGTGTCTGGGGGGAGATTTCATTAACTAAGAGTGACTCTGGAGTTGGGTAGTCGGGAATTTGAAGTCAGCAGGTACATCGACCCCCGGAGCCCGCTGTCTGCCCCCAGGTTCACTGCTGACGTCTGGCACTCCAGTGAAACCACAGCCATCAGGGTTAGTACTATACATTGGATTTTAAAAGAGCAAAGACGGGTCTGTCTGAACAGAGCATCGTGCGGTGCTACGATTGGTAGCCTCCTCCACTCCCAGCACACAAGGAGCGATCCCACAGCCAGACTGCTAGCCGCCCCATTGGGAGTCTCGGGGGTTAGGGGGTGAATCCTATGAAGCTAAGTGTGGCTGGCAGAACATCCCTTCCTCAAAGAAAGGAAAGTTCAAAGTGAAGACATCAGAAATTGACCCAGTACAGGCTCAGCACTGGCAGAACTCATAGGACAGGCCGGAGCTCACAGATCACCTTTCACCCACTTACATACACTAGGACATCTCCAGCTTTAAGACGCCCAGGGGCTGCATTTAGGCTTCACCCCTTTCCAGTTATTCATAGCCTCCTCGGTATCCCCATCTCCCCCTTTCTATGCGTACAGTAGCATCTTTACTCTATCCTTCTAACTGTGGTTCTAGTTTTTAATTTCTGGCATACCTTTACCTGATAGTGCCACCATTTATCTATCTATTTATCTATTTGCTATTTTTCTTTTCTGTTTTTACTACTTTTTTTTAAAAAAATATTTATTTATTATATATAAGTACACTGTAGCTGTCTTCAGACACACAAGAAGAGGGCATCAGATCTCATTACAGATGGTTGTGAGCCACCATGTGGTTTCTGAGATTTGAACTCAGGACCTCTGGAAGAGCAGTCAGTGCTCTTAACCACTGAGTCACCTCTCCAGCCTTGTTTTTACTACTCTTTTGGCACCCCATGTTTCTCCTTTTTTGCTGCCTGTTATAATTTTTATAATATTTTGATTTAAATGATCATCTCTAAGCCTTTATGCCTTGGCTTTTTAAAATTCCTTTGCGTGACTTGACAGGACTGGAATCACCCAGGAAGAGAGTTTGCAGGCACATCTGTGAAGAAGGGTTTACCTATGAGGTGACTTTACCTCTGGGCGCACCTGTAGGGAGAATTTTCCCCTCCAGGCACCCGTATGAGGCTTGACTTTAACTGCTGGGCACAGCTGTTGTTAGGGACGGTTTTAACCTCTGGACACACCTGTGAGGGATTCTTTTCTTTTCAACTTTTGGGAACACAGCTGTGAAGGATAATTGCCCCCCCCTCAGGCACACCTGTGAGGACTTTCATTTTAACTTTTGGGTACACAGCTGTGAGGGATAATTCTCCCCTTCAGGTACACCTGTAAAGAATCTTTTTTTTTTTTTTTTTTTTTTAAGACTTTGGGAACACAGCTGTGAGGGATAATTGCCCCCCCCCTCAGGCACACCTGTGAGAGAATTGCTTTTTAAACTTCTGGGCCCAGCTGTGGGGGCTGTGTTAACCCCTGAGCACACCTGTGAAAAGGGGTTACATTGGCTAGGTCCTTCCTTCTTTTCTTCCTGGAATTGCTTTTTGTGATTTTGTTTGTTTGTTGGAAATTTAACTAAGACAGAAAATTAGTCCAGAAAACCTGAGCATGCTGATGTGTTTTATAAAAAGACAGGGTATGTTTTGTAGGACACTGTGTGGTGTGGTAGGAGAGGGTACCTCAGCGAGTCCAGGCTGAGACATTCCTTTCCCAGAGGTACCAACTGGTCTGGTATATAACTGAGTTTATTTAGGGGCATGGGAAGGGGAGTTGAGAAGGGGGTGGGAGAGAGAGAGAGAGAGAGAGAGAGAGAGAGAGAGAGAGAGAGAGAGAGAGAGAAACACATGGGGAGAGAGAGAGAGAGGGGAGGGGGAAGGGGAGGAAGGGATCAGGGAAAGCAAGGTAGTCAGAGAGTCAGAGAGAAAAGGAGCAAGAGAGCGAGGAGGAGACAAACAGTCCTATCTGGCTGTTGGGCAGAACGTAGAAGGAATGCCAACACTGTGGCCCTTAGGCCTTTGCAACTGGTTTGAAGGAGGAATGACAGAGTTTGGAACTATGGGGTAGAAAGTCCTTGATTCTGCCATCAGAGCTCAGTGGGCCGTTGGAGGAAGAGAATGTTCAGCCCTGATTGGCTCAGGACCCCAAGACCAAGTTTTCTGCACAAAGATCTGCCCCAGAGAGACAGAAAGCGGGGGGGGGGGGGGTGGGGGATTAAGAGACAAAGGAAGGAGACAGAGGACTATGGTGAAGGGGAAGGAGAAGGGGCAGGGTGGGGAGGAAGGTGGGGATATTTGTTCCTGAGGTGGGCAAAGGACTGCCTTTCCTTGGCCCACAGGTAAATGATGGTTTATGTGGGTAAAGAGGGAAGGTGGACAGAGGGCCTGTGGGCAAAGGGGACTAAGAACTCCATCAGGAACTAAGGTTTGGGTCAAGAACCTAGTTTTGTTCTGCCGGTTGTCATGAGGAGTTGAATTTAAATGTCATAGATTAATTTCTTTGGCAGAAATTTCAAGACAGGAGACCATTCTGCCTTGTGCAGAGGAAGCCATTATGAATGGTAATGAGACCAACGAGGGCAGGAAAGTATCCTGAGGGCAAAACTTCTCCTTTGGGGCTTCTTCCTGAGGGTCCGCATTCATTTCGGAAGAGAAAAGCATAAACTGAAGGACTGCCATGTCTGAAAGCAACCACCTAGGAAAAAGTCTCCCCAGGTTAGCACTGTGGCCCCAAAGGGCTAGGCTACCTCTCAGCTGATAGCAGAATTTGGCAACATCACCCACATACCACCGGTATTAAAGGCGTGGGAATGTGGGACTGAAGAGGTCATGGGGACCTTCTGCATTTTTTCAGAGAGCAGCCAGGACGAGGATTCCCTGAAGGGCTTCTGCAGGAAGCTGTGACTGTGAAGGTGAATTATAACCCAGACTCCTGGTGTTAGAGATGCTGGAACCTGGGAATGCCTACAGGGCAGGCCTGACAGGAAGGGAGGAAGGCGGGGAAGAAGGGGAAGGGGGAAGGAGGAAGGAGGAGAGGGGGAAGGGGGAAGGGGAAAGGGAGGGGAAATGGAGGGGAGAGGTGTTGGGACTACCTAAGCCTTTTGTATGAGAGAGAAAGCATAAGAGGTGTTCAGTAGCTTGAAGCAGAAACCACAGAACAATCCTACCTACTGGCCTTCTTCTTGGCTTGCTCATCTAACTGTCTCATACTTTCTTGCTCACTTGCCTGGGAATGACACCACCCGCAGTGGGCTGGACCCTCCTACATCCATGGGCAAGCAAGAAAATGTCTTACAGACGTAGCTATGGGTCAATCTGATCTGGGTGGTTCTTCAGTTGAAGTTTTCTCTTCCCAGGTCACCCTAGGTTTGTGTTAGGTTCACAGTTGAAGATAACTAGACGAAAGGAAACTATTTGGGGAGAGGGGAGTAGGGACCAGGAAGAGGGAGAGATGAGTATGGAGGACAGTGGGAACAGGAGACCACGAAGAACAAAGTATAATGATCTATCTGTATGTATGAAAAGGACTGAGTCAAACCCAGTTCTTTGTATACTAGTCAAAATAAATAATCTTAAAATAAATCTTAAAAATTCTCTCAATGAAATGCTTTGCTTTTTTCTAGAAAGATTGTTAATGTTGTGTTTTCGTCTTCACTTATTTTAAACACTTAGTAACATCCCTGACACTTTGCTTATAAAGTACTAAATATTAAGGAATTTAGTAAATTTCTTTCCACGTCTGATTTCTAATTTTCATTTCATTTTGGCTGGAGATCGAGTTTTCTGTCTCCCCATTAGCTATAACTTCACCAGTACCTTTCCAACCCCCTTGCCACATGATCTCCTCTGGAGAATGTCCCTTGTGTTCTTGGGGAGCTTTCTGCTGTTGTTGGGTGGTATTCTTTGTCTATGTGTGTTAGGGGAGTTGATGGCGTCAGCTGTTGATGTGTGGTCATGGCAGACATGGTCCTGGAGGAGCCGAAGAGTTCTATGTCTCTTTGCCTTGCTCCTTTTACTTCACTCACGTTGGTGTCTACTGTGAGGTGCAGAGACAGCCAAAGTTGTTGAGTATTCCAGATGGACCCTGTCACTATCTGCCACCTACTATGTATCATTATAGATCCTCTCTCGGTCTCCTCCAGTTACACTGTAACAAGCCCTTTCTGCCCTTTCTCTGGTGTCAATGTAGCCACTGCACGTTCGTTACTCTTGCCTGCCCAGTGTAACTTTTCCCTATCTGTTTACTTTCATCTTGTTTCTATCTTTAAGTCTGAGCTGTGTGGGCCTGGTGTTCTTAAACACACTGTGACAGTGTTTCCCTTTCTATTGTCTACCCATTCACAGTTATTACTGATGATAGTTGGATTCCTGTCTTTGTTTATACTAGTCGACCTATTCTTAAAAAAATAAAAACAAACATTTTATTCTTCACCTTTTTTTCTCTTCCAGTGAGCAAATATTATCTTATAAAACATTTCACTTTTGTATTAGTGATCTCTGGAACTCTAGATTCACTTATATATCCTGTCTTAGTTAGGGTTCCATTGCTGTGAAGAGATACCATGACCAAGGCAACTCTTTTAAAAGACAACATTTAATTGGGGTGGGCTTACAGTTTAATTATCAGTCCATCATCCTCAAGGCAGGAAATATGGTAGGCAGACATGGTGCTGGAGGAGCTGAAGAGTTCTACATCACGATCTGCAGGCAACAGGAAGAGACTGTCTATCATACTGGGCATAGCTGGAACATAGGCCCTCAAATCCCGCCCCCACACTTCCTCCGACAAGGCCACACCTACTGCAACAAGGCCACACCTCCAAATACTGCTACTCCCTATGGCCAAGCATGGAAATACATGAGCCTCTGGGGAACATACCTATTCAAACCACACCACACTGTCTTATTAGGATCCACTTAAGAATAATACGAATGTAAGGAAATTAGAAATTCACCTCCTATGTATCTCTGATGAGCTTTCCATTTCGTCTTTCCACTCTCCTTTCTCCTGTTTGATCCCTCAACAAATTATGTATTATTATTGTTACTGTGCATAAGTTTGTCTTTGTAGTAAACTCAGAGGATGAAGGACAATAGAAAGGCTTGTAGAGTATATTCTATTAATCATATTTCTCAGTTCAAGTTCTCTTCATCCCTTACTGTGGGTCTGAGTCGCTGTCTGGGAAAATAATTTCATACAGCTTTGCTCCCAACCACTTTCTTTGTGCTGTTTTGCCAAATATTGTATTACTATATGTTTTAAATATACAGAATGTGTTTACACAGGATTATATAATACAGAGTAAACAGTATAATACATACTGTTACATACTACTGTCTTTTAGTCAGCTAAGAAAGTATAAATATGCATTTATGCTGTCCTTTGGAAATGGGGAATTAAACACAGTATCCAAGTGTAGAATGTGTCTAGGGTGGGGGCTTGCATTGAAATTTTAGTGTTTGGGACAATGATTACTCACATTTAATTCCCTGGCAATGTCTTTCTTCCACCTTTGCTTTTGAAAGCTGCTTTGTCTGAACACAAAATTCTGGTTGTAATTTTTGTCCTGTGAGAACCCTGTGTACATTGCTGGCTCCCGGTACACGTTGTTTTGGGTATAAAACAGCAGGTTCCTTGCCCCGCCTCCTTTTCATGCTTTTAGGATTCTTTTCTAAACCATGATGTATCTGTGTATGTTCATGCACTAATCCTAGCATCTCAGAGCTAAGGGGCTTGGCTTTTACCAATATTTTGAAGTTGTCAGTCATAACTCCTTCAGGTATTTCTCTTCTTCTCTGTCTTTGGCATTTGGTTACACATATACATGTGTGTTTAGTGGTGTCCCTCATGTCTCTGAGATTCTGGTCATCTTTCCTCTCCTCCCATTCCCCAACGTTATCCCATGGTATCTTCATCATCATACGGTATGATCTTTACCCATCCATGATCAGGTTTACAATTCTTTACTTGGCCTGTTTGATAGGACTGTTGAAACTATTGACTTTTTCATTCCTGTTCTTGTACCCGTACCCCCTGCCTTCAAATTCCCAGGCAGTTTCTTTCAAAAATTTTCATTTTTTCATTTATATTTCTGGTTGTGAGCCTAGCCTTTAACGGCTGAGCCATCTCTCCAGCCCTATTTTTCCATTTATAATTTCTCTTTCATGAGCCTCTTTCTGTGTTTCTTCATTCGCCTCAGTCAGGAGGCTGGGAAGGGATTGTTTCTGCTTTTCCTTAAAACTTTTCGTTTCCTCTAGTCCTTCGGATGCCGCATGTGGAGCTGTGGCTGAGAACGGTTCTCTCTTCTTCTCGTGTATTTCTCATACTTTGTCTTTGCAGAGCTCAGAACTTATTCTGCGAAAGCTGGAGATTAGAGGTGGCGGCTTAAGACAGTAGCGGGGCTGCAACAAATTCGAATCGCCTGCGTAGCGGGTCTTGAAGAGGCATCCTGATTGCCTTGAGTGGATGTGGGGAGACACCTGATTGTGGGCGGTACCTTCTGATAGTGCGGGTGAAAAGGGTGTGGAAGAAAGAGATCATCTCTCCTTTGGCTTCTTGAACTTCCCTCTTGCTGCCTCGTCAGTCTGCCCCTTTCCTGCTGGGCTCACTGAGAGCCTTGTGGACTGAGCAACTTCGGCCCCCAGCCCGGTTGTCAGCCAGCCTCCCTCTACCCAGAGGCAGCCATGATGGAGCTACCTGGCTGCTGTGGAACCCAGCCTCAGGGACTGAATATCTTACCAGGTTCTTGGCTCTCAGGTCTGATTCTGCTGCTGTTACTGTGTTAGAGCTGGTGTAATCAATTTTTAAATTCGTACGAAGTCTATTAAATATTGTTAAATATAAATGTATGAAATTATATCTATCCATCCCACTAGTTCCGTCCCGCTAGAGAGCGCACACTAATCCACGGCGCGCTCCCCTTTCCCTGGCTTACCTTTCCCATCGCTTGCTCATTTGTATAGTGATTTGGGTGGAACTTTTGGGTGCATTCGATGTTCTCTGGCAACAAATTAGAGTCGCCTGTGCAGACGGTCTTACTTGAAGAAGCATCCTGATTGCCTTGATTGGATGGATGTAGGGAGACCCGCCTGGACTACCTTCTGATAGTCATGCAGTGGAAGCTCTGACTCATTTCTACAGAAACCATGTTGGGTATATGGCCACCACGTTGATCACACATCCACCCCGGGATGGCATGGTTTTCCCAGAGCTCTCTTTGTTTCCCCATCACACCCAGGTGTTAGACTTCACTAAGGTCTGGCCGGAGGTTCATGTCTGACAATGCCCAGAGCATACACGGTTGCACAAGTTCAAGTTATATTCAGGAGAGGAGACTTTGAAGCCAACCATTGAGGTTGACTTAACCAGGGAGGCTCTGTCCTAGTTATCCTGTTCCCTCAGAAAACCAGAAGGCCTGTAGTTTAACGTGTTGCTTTCACGAATCTATCTCTCTGCCTCATCTTAGCCACATAAGCCCAAACTCCCACTGCTCCTGAAAGTACTGGGAGTCAAACTTCTCTGAAGTGAATTCTGGAGATTTTAATGTTTTTATTTTATGTAAAGGATGTTTTGCCTACCTGTATGGAAGTGCACTGTGTGCCTAGTGCCTATAGAGGGAGAAGAGGGCACTGGATCACCAGGAACTGAAGTTACGGACCACGTGACCACCAGGTAAGGGCTGGGAACTGAATCTAACCTTTCATAGGGGCTGCCCCAAGAGCGTGGCGGGTCCTCAATCTCCCAGTGGCCCAAAGACATCTCCAAATCTAAACTAAAGCTGCGGCTGCAGCTTAATTGCCGTGGCCGGTCAACACGCACTTGCTACCACGTGGTTAAAAAGAGGAGAATCCTCGTGGTTGATCAGTGGACCAGTTGATTGGTTGATGCTCTATAACGCCAAAGTGAATCGTCCCTCTTGAATACATTTGTAGGCAGAATAAATGGGAGGTTTTATTTTAGATGACTAAATTTGGTAGCCACAGAAAGCAAGAATACTTAGGAGACTCATTCACTAGACGCACTGCACGACTCTTCATGAGTCACATCTCCTTCTCTTCCCTCTTCGCCCTCCTTCCTTCCTTCATCTGAAGAGTAGCTGCACAGAGGAGGAGCTCAGAAGGAATCGGAGGATGAGGACGATATGGTACCGCCATATCGACCACTCGTCGTGGGTGGCAGCCAAGTGGTTTGCCTTTCTCCGGAATGGCAGAGATGGGTAAATACTGGTCATTATCAAGGAGATTATAACCTCTTTGGCTAAAGAGCAACCAAGAAAGGAAAAATCTTCTCTTGCCCCCCACAAAGAAACCCCACCCACATAGGAAAACAAGATCATAGTTTGACTTCTTGTTTGGCAACAACTTCCAGTGGCCTCTAAGAGCACAGCACTTAGGACCCATAAAGTCACACCTGCTGAGGAGCGGTTGGTCGGACCCTCACAGACCTTAGTTTCCTCACCTGTGAATGATGGGCTTAGCCCAAATCGTTTCCATGCTTCCTGCTCCAGTGTGTACACTTTTTGAAAATAGCACGATTCGTCCATCCAGCACCGTTAGCTCCATTACTAGCAAGAACTAAGTGAGTATCTGCAGGCTATGTGCTGAGATTAAAAGGATAAATGAGATGCGGTCTCTTAATGAGCTCATAGTTATTGGTGATACATATGTAAGTAACTGTGATGGTTTAATAAATGATATTAAATATTCACAGAATTAATTATAGTTATGGTCCAGTTGTGTGCTCCCAGGAATACTGTCATGTAACAGGAGCCAGTCCCTGAGAGAGCTCACTTTATCACAAAGCCATTCCCCTGATAGTCTGCTAACTATACCTGTCACAGTGAATTAATCCACCCATCACACAGCCCTCCTCTGAGAGTCCCCTCTCTCAGTATGGCTCCGCTGGGTACCAGGTTTCCAGCACGTGAAATCCGGGGGACACACATGCGCCTTCACTCTAAGCAAAGAGCCACCGGTCTTGCTCTTGCTAATTATGGACTTCTGCCATCTGAAGTGAGCCTTTCTTCCTTCCACAGAAAGCTCCTCCCCGGGCTTCACAGACATGCTCTGTAAGTAGTTATTCGTCTTCACAACTGCTTTGAAACCGTTCCCGACCCATACCGTATCTTGGATGACAGTGCACAGACGTTGAACATCTAAAACGTGCTGCACACCGGGCCGGAAACTGCCTTTCCCAGGCAGTCCAACTGGTCTTAGCCAGAAAGTGCAAAGCTGCCTCTTCCAAGCAGGTCAGCTGGTCTGCATCTCTCCTAGGCAGCTTGTCTAGTCTGAGAGTGTCTCGGAGAAGTCTACTGCTTATAGGCTTGGGAGGGAGGGCTCTGGTGTATCTGGTCAGTTTCAGGGACTTCCTAAAACCATTGAGATGCTTATGTCCTGATCTTGAGTAGCTTCTCTGTAGGATGGACTCCCCGCCACACACACACACTCACACACTCACTCACACACACACACTCACACATACACACACTCACACATACACACACATGTACATACACTCACATACACACATACTTAGAACATCCTATTGCTTACCTCTCCTTTAATATTCTGCATCTTGAGCTTTCTTCCAAAATAGAAAGTTTTAATCTCAGAGGAAGTTTCTATGCAACAGCTCCATTTTGCTACAGGACACCCTCTGTCGTGCTATGCCTTATCAGGACGACCCTCACTAGTAGTCAATACTGTTGGACTTCCCGAACTTCCAGAGCTATGAGCTAAATAAACATTTTTTAATCCAGTCTGTGGGATTTAGTCTTAGCGACAGAAAATGGACTAAGATACCGAGTACTGATTACATGCAGGCTACCATTTTATTGTATGTTAGGTATTTTTAAATTCTATATAGTGACACACACCGTGAGCAGAAAATATTCCTTTGGCTGGAAACCAAAGTTCATGCTGTTCTGCTGAAGTACAATTGGAAAGAGGCAGGTACCCTATCTTAGAGGAGCCTCATCTCTCCGGAGATGACCCAGCTGTGCCCCCTCCAGAGTCAGGATTCCTCAGGTTCCACACTGGCCAGCGGAAAACCTTCCTCCAGCTGAGGGAGACACAGGCGCTTGGGTGCACAGATCTATCCTCGGTTTGTCTCTGCTCGGCGGGACACAGGGCATCACTCATGGCAGCCGGGCTCAAAGGCAATGGGCTCGTTCACCATGTTCGTGCTGCGACTCCAGTAGAAAGAAGTCACTTGCTGAAGACTTGCTTATGGGATACATGTGAAACCCCATCTGTTTACTTTGCAAAACAGAAGATAAAATCGGACTACCATGTTGACTCCTCAGGCCCCTCCTCTCTGGTATGGAAACAGCCTCAGTTCATCCAGTTCATCCCCACAGAAGTGGGTGGCTGAGAAAAACAGCTTGAGAATTCCACGGTGTTGAGGCATGTTACCGCACGAGGATGGGTACTTAATTACACATTATCAATAGGACAAAATTCCAAATGTCCTCTTAGTACAAAATGACATGGAAGAAACAGTCTAAACCATGATATTTGACTCCAAGGCCTTTTTTAAAAAAAGATTTATTTACTTTATGTATAGGAGTACACTGTAGCTGTCTTCAGACACACCAGAAGAGGGCATCAGACCCCCATCCCAGATGGCTGTGAGCCACCATGTGGTTGCTGGGAATTGAACTCAGAACCTTTGGAAGAACAGTCAGTGCTGTTAACCACTGAACCATCTCTCCAGCCCTGACTTCAGGGCCCCAAGAGTGAGAACCATTGCTCCTTGGAAGCTATCTTAAAAGTCTTCAGGAACTAAAAAATAATGCTCTCCTGTTCTCCATAGTGTGAAAGGCTAGCCCAGCATGGACTCAATAGTTAAAAAGCTGGGCTGGGATCTTGTAGCTGTGCGCTCAGTCCTAGCCCTTTTCTCTCTTTTACACCAATAATTCTCTGTCTTTCCCTTGCATGGAAAGCATTTGTGACAGGAGAGGGGTTGGGTACAGGGAAGCGGGGTGGAGGACTGGGAGAAACAAGGAGCCAAAAGGTCTGTCCTTCCTAATACTACAGCAGCCTTCCAGGTCATGGCTACTCGGGAAGAAACTTGAAAATTCCTGCACATCAGACTCTGGGTGTGGGAAGATGCCCATTATTTCCCAATATTTGATTTACTGTGCTAAATGAGAAGCCAGAATATAGAAGAGAAACTTTAATGACCGCAACTGGTCTGCTGGTGTTTTGGGGACATTCTGGGTGCCCCTTTAGACGTGCTCAAAGTAATCGAAAGTGCTTTAAAAGTGAAGAGAGTTCCTTGTGCACGTAGGTTGGAAAATTTGCATACATATGTTTATAAGTAAAATTATATTGTTATGTCTTTCTATACCCTATAAAACCACCGACCATTTTAATTTAAGCTTAGATACAGGCAAAACTTTATGTATTAGAATAACGAGGCAATACAGAGTTTTAAGTGGCATTTAAACATTTAAAATGCTTTTATTGTGATTCATACGACAAGGTGCTAAACAACCCTCTGTTTTCATGAAGCATCGAGGTTGTTCTAATGAAGTCCACTTGGCCGTTTGACGTCTCCCACATTATCAGGTCTCTCCCATTTGTCATTGAAGTAGGCAAAAGCGATGCACACTAATTTCATTGACTGCATGACACGGCCGTTCTCGGAAAGGGAAAATGGAAATGAGCACTTTTCTTGCAACTAATCAGGGTTCTGTTTCCTTCAAGGTCATTTCCTCGTTGGGCTGACGTCATGAGAGGCGATCTTCCCTGCAGAGCTCAGGTCATGACTTGCGCCAGCAGCAGCAGCAGCAGCTGGACGGCTGGACGCCATGGCTCCCACCCCGCTCCAACAGGCTTTCTCTCCACTCAAGGCCGTCTCTTGAAGCTGCCAAAAAACAGGGCCACTTCGGTCTAGGTGAACCCTACATTCAGGGATCCCTCCTTGAGTATTCTTAGAGTTGACTGTGGGTTGCTTTCTTCATGGTTTTCTTCAGTCTAAATCCTTTCCCTGTAGCTTGCCCTGGACCCGAGTATTCTTGGAGGCACCAGCATCCTCCCCTCAACCCCCGCTCCCAATGCCATGATCAAAGGGCCATATGTTGAAACACACTGTTACAGCATTCCTCCACTGTCTCACTCCACCCATTAGAACTTCTGAGCTCATCCCAGAGGCATGACCCATAAGTCATACCCCACGCTAGAACCTGCGGCTCACTCGTAACATAGCACACTATCGCCAGACCCTTCTGGTTCAGCGTCTGCCCCCACCCTAACTCTCCTTCCCCTCAAATTTACTTTCTCAGGGGCGAGCCTGGTTTAGACACTCCTATTCTTAGCATGAACAGGAGCTACATAGGCGCCTGTTACAGTCTGTATGTTGCTGGGGGCTCACTCTACAGACCTTAATTCCTTAGGCCTAGGGCAAGAGTAAGGAATTTCCTATGCTCACATTCAGTCAGGGAGGGCGCCTGCCTTACAGAACTGTGACTCTGTAGGCCAGTTGGCCCCAGGATGCTGAGTGAAATCTGTGGACCTGGTCCCGGGAGGCTCTGTGATAGCTTAGTGAGAAACTGAAGGATTTCTTGGCACTCATAAACAGGAATGAACCCTGAACACCAAGAGCTTGGTTAAGCCTTGGTCGTTCACTGTCACTGTGAGGGGCTTTGGGGAGGTCAGAATGGGGCCTCCCAAACAGGCCCCTGGCAATAGGAGAATTTCGAGAGGTAAAGATGCATTTTCTAAATTTGATGACACTTCAGGGCAGCAGCTCTTGACATTCCTAGTGCTGCAACCCTTTTATACAGTTCCTCGTGTTGGCGCTGCTTTTACAAATCATGATGCAAACATCTGACATGCAGGATACTGATAGGCCACCCCTATCAAAGGGTTGTTTGGCCCACAAAGGCGTCGTGACCTACAGGTTGAGAACAGCTGCCTTGGTTTGCTGGCTGGCGGTGTGGTGGTGTTGTAACTAAACTACAGGCTCGAAGGCCACAGTTCAAACTGTTAGTCGAGCAGTTCCTTCGGGATGGAGTCCTGGGGTCTTATTTCACCGAGCATCCAGATGATTGAGGCCGTCCTCTGTTTGCCCTGTCAGTGGTTGGAGAGCATAGAGTTTTGTACATTTCTTCCCCCACTGTTTGAAATTCCATAGAGATCCATTCATTGTGTGGTCTATAAAGTGATCTTATTTTGCTGTTGAAAAGTACAGGCTTTCCTCAGAAAGCAGTCTCTTCCCAATGTCAGACAACATCAGTTACAGCGGCTGTGCTTCCGAGAAGGCTGTGTTAGGTGTGTTCAGAAATATTCTCCATGAGGCGTCCCTTCATGTCTACTCTTTAACCTGGGCCTCTCCGCCGTCTCTCTGCTTAGCACACTTTGTTTCACCTCCCTCTACCACACTGCAAGTGCTTTAAAACAATGGTGCCTTACTTGTTTCTGTCTTAGATGGTCCCAAAATTGTCACTTAACCAACAATAGGACCTTGATCTGTTTTCCGCTGGATGTCAGTGGGTCTCATGCCTTGCCCCTCAGCGGGTTCTCTATGGAGAAGTGGGTTCTATACGGAGAGGGATGAGAATGTGGGAACATGGGAACAGCATCTTCTACGGGGCGAGAGAAAGCTAAAGACACACCACACAGGTATCTGCATGGCCATGTTGTTTCCCCACTAGGGTCTACCCTGTGCTGGCAGAGCCTCTTTACCGTGGGGAGTTTGTAGGCCGCCATGACATATGTCTTTTCAGGGCTTGCTCCGTAGGAGATCAGGAAAAGAAATCTTTGATGGGCTTTGGGATTGGTGGTTCCTTAGGGCTGCCTGCCCTAAATATTCACTCTACCTAATGAAAAGTGAATTTGTGATAAAAACAAGAGAAGGGTGACTTCGTTTGGGGCTAGAGATTCCACACCTGGGCAACATGAAGCAGGACATTTATTTTCCCGTTTGAGTAGAATAATCCCTCTCCTCCCTCCTTCTCTGCCCCGAAATATGAGGGTCTCTGCAAACGCCAGAACCAGCAGGTTAAGGATCCACATGAGGCAAGAAAGAAATTACCTCAAGGAGACCCAGTAGCCAGCTCAAATTTCTACAGCAGCAGTCCCCAACCTGTGGGTTGAGACCCTGTGGGGGTCGAATGACCCTGTCACAGGGGCTTGCTTACGAGGACTGGAAAACACAGATGTTTACGTTATGATTCATAACAGTAGCGAAAGTACAGTTACAAAGTAGCAATGAAAATAATTTTATGATCGGGAGTCACCACAACCTGGGGAACCACGTTAAAGGGCCGCAGCATTAGGAAGGTTGAGAACCATTGCTCTAGAGTCTGATACTGGGGTACCTATTTCAGCATTTTTAAGTATAGTACAGCTTGGGGAGTAAGTTTCTTGGTTTCATGAGGAGGCATCATTTCAAAACTCTTCTCAAAGTGCTTGTCAATTCTTGTGTGGAGATGCACAGATGGGCTATGAAGATAGACTTACTTCATCGTAAGGGCCTAGGGGAGGATCCAGTGTGGTCATCTAGCTGTGGGAGCTGGGGGAGCCAGGAATGACCTGGCCCTACAGATAGCAGAGATTGCCCAGGTGACTGGCTCCCTCTATCACTAGCCTCAAGGCAGAAAACAGGTTATACATCTTTTTTTCCCAGTCAGCCCTGCATGTGTTCAACATTCCTGGTCTCCCTGGCGCTATCTGTGATCAAGCCTTTGTGCTCCCAGCATTCCTTCATTCCCTCCCTCTGTCCCCTAGTGTGCAATGTCTGTGTTGGCCAGAGGTCAATCTCAGGAGTGTTTCTCAATCGCACCCTACCTTATTTTTTGAGGTAGTGTTTCCTGTTCAATATGGAGCTTATGGATTCGGTTGTACTGGATGACCAGCAAACCCCAGGCTTCCCCTGTCTTGTCGCTTGCCCTACCTTGGGATTTCAAGCAATGCCTGGTGCTTCGTGTGGGTGTTCAGGATGAGACAAACACTTTCCTGACTGCGCCATTTCCCCCAGCCCGGAATAAACTTTCTCGCCTTGTAAGAGTGAATAGGACGGTGAATTGGTACGCCGGGATCAGAACGGGTCATTTAAGCTAGAAGTTAGGATGGAGTCCCAACATCACACTTCGTTCAGTGTACTTCTCTACCAAACAGCAGCCAAAGAGCGGGGTCCTGTATCATCAGACCATCTCAGAGGGAGAGCCTGGGAGGCAGAGAGAGGAGTTTATGGAGAGAAGGAAGACACAAACTGAGGAGGATGCTTGGGGTTCTAATCAGATACCAAATGTCGGCCATCTTGACATCTTGACTCACTGACCCATTCCTTTGAACAGGAATGGTCAAGTTTGGGTTTGGGGATTTAGCTCAGTGGTAGAGCGCTTGCCTAGCAAGCTCAAGGCCCTGGGTTCGGTCCCCAGCTCCAGGAAAAAAAAAAAAAAAAGGAATGGTCAAGTTTACCTAATAGGTACCCCCACCCCCACCCCAATCCTTACGAATTTAACGGGTGGCATGAAAACTGGTTTCATTACGGGCTTCAGGCAGAGCCACAGGCTGAGCGAGATATGACTTTGTCCTTTACTCATTAAATATTGCAGAATCTTGCAACACATCTTTCCTAGCATACGGGCGTGCCGCAATACGTCAATACAGGATTCAGGGCAGATGTGGGCCTGACTGTAAGTCGCAGCTTCAAATCGACCCTCTCGTGTTTTTCTGCTGGTTGAAGGTTTAAAGGAATGTCCCTCGGCTTCGCACTCCACATACCCTTCTCAAAACTGGGATACCTGAGGTCTCCACATAGACCAAGTTCAGTCAGGCTCTCTCCAGGTAGGCTTCTTATGGCCCCCCAAACCTCCCCTGAACTCCTTGGTATGTTGAGGTACAAAGTTCTCCTTTCCCTCATTTTTCACATCAATAGAGGATTCTCTATCAGAAAGAATCCCCCTGCCTCTCCCCCTCCCCCTCCCCAATACAGACACAAGTGAGGTCATTTCCCCTCAGACGGCAAAGAGAAAGACCTGACAGTGAAAGATGATGCTCAGAGTGACGAGGCCACCCAGGCAGCCTGGCAGGAAGGCAGAAATGAAACCAGAGTCCCTCTTTTATCCTCTTTGGAAACATGCACTTGCTAGGCTCTGGGGAGAGTGAGGAGAGGGCACCTGAACAAGAGCAATGTTCTTCCTGCTCCAGAGGGGCAGGCTGAGTGCTCCCACCCTCTCAGGAACACTCTCTGGACAGAGCTACCTCCCACAGGCGCGTGAGCAAGCCTGTGCTACAGCTAGGTGAGCAAGTCAAACAGTCCCACCCCATCTGCCATTTTTCTCCCGGGGCAGAGTTTTCCTCCCATGTGGGTGTGGTTGTGACCCTTTATGCACGACTGAATCACACTTTGACAACAATACTTTCTCCTCCCGAATTACGGTCTCCTCAAGGACAGGGCCGTGCCTGTCCACTGGGAGGCACCCAGTCCAAGTCTGTCAGATAGTGTGGTTTGGGGAGGTGGGGGGGTCACGACACACACGTCGGGGGCTGTCTATAGGCAGACGGAGAGTAGAAGAGAATGACCCCCTCGAGGAGGGGAAGGCAGCACATAAAGGCATGACCTACTCACGGGGTTCCTGTGTGCAGTCCCGTGAGCCCTCGTTTTAGTTGCTTATTTCTGGCCAGGAACATTCTCCTCAGATGTCCCACTCCCCGGGCTTGCCGAATGCACAGCCACGAGTTTATGGGCTCTTGAAGGCTGGCCTGGGAGAATGGCAATGAAAGACCAGGGCCAGCCTTGTGCTGTCCTTTCCCCTAACAGCTTCATCAGCGGTGGGGCTGAAAGGACACTGGCCTCATGGCCTCCCGGGAAACAGAATAGGGAATCCTGGCGAGTGAGCGGCAGTTGCTTGGAGGGGTACAGAGGTACTTCTTCAAGTTTTGTGTAGGCTAAGCAACTTCCCCCTTCCTACCGAAGTAGTAAAAGCCCCCAAAACCACCCCTCCCCCATGGAACCACGGCAGCACCAACACAGAACTCAGGCTTAAACGGTGAGAAATGAGGGGACGTCGACAGGTAGAGCCCATAACAAGGGTTTCCAGGAAGAGGTTCAAGCGTTCAAGACCCAGTGTTCAAGAAACACTGAGCTGTGGAAAGCCACCGGCCTTGGGAAGCTTGACTTTAGAATACTAGCAGTTAGGACTCCGGTGGTGGATGCCCTGAGGGTCAGAGCTAGAATGGAGAGCGGGGGTCTGGGTGTCTGACTGGTTGTCCGCCTGTAGAGTGGCTTATAAACTTTTGAGTGGAGACTTTTTAGCTGGCGAAGCTTTACAGAGTGTGAGGAGACCCTAGCTGCTTCTTCCTCCTCTCCCTCCAACAGCCACAGTTTCTTTTCCTCCATTGATAGATAAGCTTGTGAGGCTGCCTGAAAAGAGTATATTCCAGGCAAATTGTATTAACAATTGTCTGTCTGTTTTTCCGGAAAAATCTAGTCTCTAGAATTTAACTACTTTGTCCCCGTGGGCTGACCCTAAAATTAGGGTAGAGGGTGTCTTCTCCAGAGCCTGAGAATGATCTCACACTAAACCAAAATGTGCGTCAGAGTGTGGTCCTGCACGGACCTTCATATGACTTGTCACCGGGCCTCCTGACCCTTCAAACACTGGTTTCCATGACCCCGGAGGAACCAGGTCACTGCTACGTGGCCTTTCATGGCCAACTTTTCATAGTGGAGAGACCAGAAGGCTTTTCAGTTGCCTGTCGCTTCTCCACATTACTCTGAGAACCTTCTAGAACTCTGTTGAAATACAGCCACCACAAAAGAGGAGCGGGTTGCACTAAATCAGAATGCTAATGCTTTATAGATGAAATTAGCACTGTTTTCCCGCAGCCCACAACCAGATTCATATTTACAGCATATAGAAATAAATAACGCAGTTTCCTATTATACCAAGCAATAGACCATAGTTTTTGATTTTTTAAATTTTTTTTTTTTTTTTGGTACTAGCTAAGTCGCAGATGCCAAGAACTGATTAAATAAAGAGTTCATTTACAAGTTGGCTGAAGAGATGACTCTGTTTAAGAGCACTTGCTGCTCTTGCAGAGGACCTGAGTTCGATTCCCAGCACCCATGTGGTGGCTCACAACTTCCTGTAATTGCAGTTCCAGGGGATCCGACACCTTCTTCTGGCTTGAGAGCACCAGGCATGCCCACGCTAGGCGAATGTGTAGGCAGAATACCCATACGCGTAAGCTAAACAATTTTTAAAAATAAAAATGAAAACAAAAGAAAGATGGACGATAGAACTTCTGTTTTTTAAAAGTTGGGCTCTTACACAGGAAAGTACGTTGGTCATGAGCTGCAGGCACGGAGGAGTTATTTACCTCCAGCCGTTCTCTCCCCACTGATGTTCTATTTACATGCCTGCCTTGGTTTCTCCTGTGTCTCAGGTTAGGCACTGAGAGATAGAAATCTACTTCCTTCTGCCCTGAATCCTCTTATGGTATCCAGCTACTCTGACCTGTAAGTGGCTTATTGCACGACCCTCACTTTAGTGAAGAAAAGACAGTAGCAGGTACCATAGTTTAAATAAAACCCAATTCCAGCAAGTTGAAGGGGACT
This sequence comes from Rattus rattus, assembly GCF_011064425.1. Taxonomy (NCBI): domain Eukaryota; kingdom Metazoa; phylum Chordata; class Mammalia; order Rodentia; family Muridae; genus Rattus; species Rattus rattus. Next base: position 269,892,592 of record NC_046154.1, on the reverse strand, counting down.
TTAAAAATTATTCTGCTATATTCTAACTCCACAAAATATGAACAAGAATTCTTGCCAGGAGAAGCCAAATATACATTTGACCAGGATTGCTAACCTACTTTCAGGAAACTAAATATTTCCTATATATTGTGCTTTGGGAGTGGGGTTACAAAAATCATGCTGTTCATATACTGTTCTACCCTGCTTTTGAACTGTTTTGTATGGTGTGTGTGTGTGTGTGTACGCTTGTGTGTAAGAGAGAGACAGAGACGGTGAAAGACAAAGAGACAGAGGCAGAGACACTGAGAGACACAGAGACAGACAGACAGACAGAAACGGAGGGCCAATGGAGTGTTTTGAGTGTTCCTTATTAGCATGCAGACATTTGCGTTGTTAATTTGTTACATTGTTTGAAGTCTAAAGCAGCCGCCATGTCTAGTACTGTTCTAATAACAGGAGCTATAAAGTGCGAAGAGCGAGGTGTTCTTCCAGGGGGCAGTGAGGCCAGAAGCCCTCTCCACTAACTTACGTTGGGCGTGTGAGGGTTCCAAAAGCCCTGTCTGTGTCCCTGGGGAGCCTGTTAAATTCCTGGAGGCCAGTTCTCCATTGATGAATCCCTTTCCCCGCCAAAAGAATGACAACTATTATTAAATGAACGCGAGCTTTCTTTGAGGCGAGAACTATGCTTAGCGTCAGAAATGGTTTTATCAGAAACTGGTTCTGTATGCGTACTTCCCTTTAAGACCCTCCCAACAAGCAGAGAACGCAGTTTATTACAGCTTCTTTATACTCGGAATCATTTGAATTAGGACCCCGGAAGAGAATTACGGGAAGGGTCCACAAGTAGGTGGCAGTAAGGTCGCCCTTGTTTTGCCCAAAGTGACTTTTACTATGACCGCCATTTTCTATTTGTTCGCATTCTCTTCTTTTCTTTATGTGGTGTCAGTCAGCTCCGTAGCCCGTGAAAAAGTTGTTTATTGAATAATCTATACTGAACACGTTTACCTACTTAAAGATGTAGGTAAGTCCTGCACACAGGAAAATCCCTCCAAATGGAGAAACTTCACATCAAAAAAAATGAACTCAGAACAAACTCTTTGGTCACCAGGGCCCAGGGCGGCTGGAGGGGGCCTCCATCGCTCTCCTGGGCTCCAGGCTTCCCACTAAGAGGACAGCTGGTCAGCTAGACTCCACCTGGAAAGATGTTTCTGTTGACATATCAGGTTCCTGCACTGCTATTGGTGGCTCGGCTGGAAGGGAGGGTCCTCAAGGAGGGAGATCGAGATGCCGCCCCCTATCACAGGATGGAAATTTCCACTCTTTAGGAAGCGTAAAGAAAAGAAGGAAGGGTCTCTCACTCTCACCCTTGCCGCCACATCCATTGGATTCCAACCCGAAGAAGGTAGAGGCGGGTGAGTGAAAAGTATTATATTTTTCTCTTAGGCCCGTGTCAGCGTGGACATTTAGAACTGGATCCTAACCTACGTGGGCTTGTGTGTGTCTGTGCGCGTCTGTGTGTGCTCGCCCGCGCGCACGCGTGGGGACAGGCGCACGTGGGGGCATATAGGTCTCGGAACTCCGTAGGGTCAGAATTTGTTGGTTATGCCTTAGAACTAGAGGCTAACTGGGTTATTTCAGTGACTAGAAATAAAGTAAACCAGGGCAGGCGGAGAGGGTAGCTTAAGGGGCTTTTTTGGGGGCTCTTTTTCCTACTGTGCCCGCGTGGCCGTTTCCAGAGACGGGGTGTGGGCTTGCCGACCGGAGGTCCACCGGCGCTGAGATTTTGCAGTGGGACCTCCTAGCTATAGTAGCAGCCTCTTAAAGAGGATTGCACCCTTCCCATGACCTGGCTCCTCGCCGTTGGGGATCGTGCCCACGAGGTGTTACCCGAGTCGCTGGAAGTGCGCCTCTGCCTCCCCCGCTCCCGGGAGGGGGGAACCCGGGTTGAGGGTTTAAAATAGACTCGCGGTCTCTTGATAGTTGATAGTTGAATTTCTGACGGCGAACATGCTCCCGCTGTTGTATTTCCGTACCGCGAGTAGATCAGCAGGCTCCCGGGGGTGCGGGGCTTTGGGTCGCGGACTCTAAGGAGTCCCAAGAGCTTGGAGCAGAGGGGGAATTTGTTTAGAGCCCAGGCTAGTTTCCCCCGTGGTGCGATCGGGACCTGCCGCCCCAGGCGCCGAAACCCCGCAGTAGGGTGGGGGACGCGGCCGGAACGGAAGACTTCGGAGGAGGGGGAAACCTACCGAAGAGTGATTGGGAGGGGACGGGTTGGTCTACAAGAAGCAACTTTTCCACACCGGAGGCAGTGAGCGCGGGAACGGACAGCCGGACCCGAGGCACAGGTGTCTCTTCGGGTTGAGGAGAGGATCGGGGCGGGATCGGGCTGGGTTCCTTGGTCGGATCCTCCCAGCGAGCTACCGGGAAAGGCGGAGAGAACAACTCTTCCTTACACACCGGAGCCTTTGAATGCTTCGGCACTGCTGACCCAGTTGGAGGAAGAGGGGCGAGCTGAACCTGAGACCCAAGCGAGGAGGGATTAGGGATGGATACCTGGGTAGTCGCCATAAGACTAGAGGGATTTCTGAGGCTCTGGGCTAGCGCCTGGATCGGAGTCCTCGGGAAAGCCGGAGTGAGGCAAACTGGCGCTTGCTTGATGTTTGGTTCTCATTACGTGTGTACGGTAAAAGGATAAATCAGGGGTTCTCGAGCTTTCTAACGCTGTGACCCTTCAGTATAATAGCTCCTCATGCCGTAGTGAACGCCCAGCTGAGAATTAGCCCATTGCTACTGCATAACTATAATTTTGCTACTGTCACGAATCATAATGTAACTACCTGATAAGCAAGTGGGATATTTGATAGGAATCGACTGTGAAAGTGTCCTTAGATCCTCCGAAGAGGTCCGGACCCCACAGGTTCCTCCTTGTCTCCTTAAAGAGACCAAACCGGGCGGGAAGAGGACAGAAAGGTGCTGTGTGTCATAGTAGAGGATGGAAGAAACGGAAAAACAGAATCACTTTCACACGACCATAAACCTTCCTGTGGTCTACCTTTTATTTACACGATGATCTAATTCCACTCATTCATTCCCCAGAGTGTAACACCGGCTTGCAGGAAATCTGTTAGGTTGTTTTGTTTTGATTTTTTTATGTATTTATTTATTTATTTTGGTAATCTGTCTCCCCTGACCCTTCACACAGGGCAGAGCAAATTCTTTGTGATCATAAACGTTTGTTGAATAGTGGATTAGTCTAGTGGAGGATAATTAAGCAAACCGTTATGTTCTGTAGCAGCATTTGGTTTTTCAGCGGGGTGGGCTTTGAGCAGGTCAGGTGGTGTCACAAGATTAGGCGATTCTGTTTGTTTGTTTGTTTTTTGAGACAGGGTTTCTTTTGTATAGCCCTGGCTATCCTAGAACTCAATTCTGTAGGTCTTGAACTCCTACCTCTACCACTAATGCGCCACCACTGCCCGACAAGATGAGGTGATTTTTAAAATATTTATTTATTTATTTATTTATTTATTTATTTATTTATTTATTTAATGTGAGTCTTCAGACACACCAGAAGACAGCATCAGATCCCATTACGGATGGTTGTGAGCCACCACGTGGTTGCTGGGAATTGAACTCAGGACCTCTGCAAGAGCAGTCAGTGCTCCTAACCACTGAGCCATCTCTCCAGCCCAATGAGGAGATTCTTAAGCTAAGTTTTGAAGCAGAAGCAGGAGTTGGCCAGGTGAGGAATAAGAGGAGGTGAGGAGGGAAATTGTAGCAAACACCCCAGGGTGAGCTGGAGGGAGTTTTCTGTCCTGATTTTAATTTTTTGTAGTTTTATCATTTACTTCAGTAGGCAGTGCACAAGTCACGAAATAAAAATATTGTTCAAACTGCGGTGACGTGGGGATTTGAGTGATACATGGCAGGACTGCCATCTTCCCATATCCATGGACGGTCATGGCAGGTATGGTCATGGCTTTTCAAACTATTTTTTGAAAACTAGCTTCCGGGGCTGGAGAGATGACTCAGCGCTTAAGAGGCTGTTCTTCCAGAGGTCCTGGGTTCAAATCCCAGCAACCACATCGTGGCTCACAACCATCTGTAATGAGATCTGGTGGCCTCTTTTAGTGTGTCTAAAGACAGCTACAGTGTACTTATATATAGTAAGTAAATAAATTTTAAAAAAGAAAGGAAATTAGCTTCCAACGTCAATTCTAAGGGCGCTTTTGTATGAGTTTTGCTTTTCACTGAGGGTTCGGGTATCATCTTGCGTTTCCACCACACCTGTACTCGTAAGCTCTTGGATCAGAAGGTCAGTAGGAGGGAGTTCAGAGCTATCGAGGCATGCAGATACCCCAACATGTTTCTTTTACTGGATTAGACGTCACACTTTTGGAGTAAGTCTTCGAGCAGGGTTTCTTCCTGTGTGATTCAGGATAGCACGCATGCCTCGTGGCTCATGAGGAGCGAGCAGCTTCTTCCTTGTGGAATGTTTAGGCTGATGTCTGGTGTACCCTAAACATGCGGCGTGAGGTAGCTATTACTAACGATGCTGCTGCTTTATCTACCTGGGACGTTATCTGAGATGTTTAAATGCTAACAAGTGTCACTGTTTGGTGGATTCATGTGCGTGTATTGGTAAGTAGATGGGTGTGCATGATGTGTGGAGGCCAGCCGTCCATGTTGGATACGTGGGTGGGTGTGCATGATGTATAGAGGCCCGCCGTCCATGTTGGATGCCTTTCTCTATTGTGAGTCACTTTAGTCCCTGAGATACTATCTCAGTGAAGCCAGATCTCACTGACTGCCCTGGAGATCTGGGCATCTGCCTCCAGTGATAGAGCTAGGGACGTGTTTTGTAGGCCCAGCTTTTACACAGGTGCTAGGAATCTGACCTCAGGCTCATTCCTCTCTGGAGCCAGCCCATCAAGAGTGGGGGACAGAGGGAGAGGGAGAGGAGGAGAGGGAGAGGGAGAGGGAGAGGGAGAGGGAGAGGGAGAGGAGAGAGAGAGAGAGAGAGAGAGAGAGAGAGAGAGATTGTTGTGTGTGTGTGTGTGCTTGTTTTGTTTGTTTGTTTGTTTCTAGACATCCAGATGGGGTTTCCCTGTATAGCCCTGCCTGGCTGTCCTGGAATTCACTCTGTACACCATGCCCGCTCTGCCTCCAGAGTGTAGGGATTAGAGGTGTGCACCATCCCTACCCTGGATGTATTTGCTTTTGATAATGTGTTTATTTTTTATTTTTATTTATCTATTTTTTTTTTTTACTGTGCTTTCTGACTTTTCCCCGGAGAAATGTGAAAAATGTCTATTTCTCTCAGATAAGCACCAGTGACAGAGCTAACGGAGGATTTCATCCCAGTGTAGCCGAGGGAACCAGTGAGATCCCTGAGATGAGTCACTAAGGAGAGGGTCCTTACAGGAATCTGGATGGAGGAGAGATAGCTACGTACCACAAAGCCCACCCCAGTGTCAGCGAGGGCTCTCGAAAGGTGTGTGGCTGGAGCTCCCTGCTCAACTCGTAGACAGTTCTACTGAAGAGTCTCCCTCAGCTTCGTGTGAGCTGGGGCAGAAGTTTTGTAAATCTTTTAGCTTTCTGAGCTTCCATGGCCTTCTTAAAGTTCTGTTAGTTTCTGAAATCTCGTGAGACTTCTTCCCTCCTGGGGAGAACATTCCAATTCTGAGGGAAAAGTTGTACACACACACACACACACACACACACACCACAACCAACAATAAAAAAATCCAACAAAACCAAAAACAAACAAACAAACAAACAAACAAAAACTACCACAACTAAAATGAAGGAAATTATAGAGGAAGGAAAGAAGGACCAAGTGAGTCGCACGTGGGACAGTCTGGCTTCGGGATTCTGCCATTTAGCAAATGACACAAAGGCGGTGTGAACTGCGTGCTGGCCTCCCACCATCTTGATCAATCACGCATCTGTGATTCAAACAGAAGTTGTCTGCAGCTCCTCGGTGTTCTCTAATTTTTGCATCTTGTTGACTAGTGCAGTGCATTGCTGTATACATTCCAGACACTTGGTGCATGTTTGTTGAACAAAGGAAAGAAAAATGGGCTTCTTCTTCTTCTTCCTCCTCCTCTTCCTCCTCCTCTTCCTCCTCCTCCACTGCCAGTATTTGTTCTTCAAACAATCACTCTATGTTTGACTCTTGCTGACAGCCACTGTGAGCATTTATAAGCCACAGTCAACATAGAGTTGGTCACTGCATCTGGCTGGGGAGTTCGAGCCCAAGGCTGTTGGCGGGCTGAGCTTTAGGAGCTCACGGCTGGGCTGTGTCAAGTGGGTGTTCCGGGTTCATTCTCTGACTCTTCCGTTTTGTACTAGACTGACCTTGGGCAAGTTGGCTTGACCTTCACTGTTTATCCACAAAACCTGAGAACATTCTGGTTCCCGGGCCCTGGGGGAAGCAAAGGATTTCACATTTGTAAAGCACTCGGCGTCCTGCAGGGGGCTTTGTAACCCTTGGGCTGTTGAAGGTGAGAGAGATCAGGCTTGCCCTTCCCATGTGACTGAAGGGTACACCTTATAGATTACAGGGATGCTGTACTGAGTCTGGTAAACACTGGGTGGAATGTTCGCATCCTGCTCCCTACAGTCAGCCTTGGGCTGTGACTCCTTCATGCTGAGCCATTGAGAGCCTTGGCTCTGTCTTACCTCCCTCCTAAACCTTACACCCGCCCGGTGCGCCTGCTGTTTGTCCTGTCCTTTCTACCCTGCGTCATTCGCTCCTTTTACGCACCCTGCTCCTCGGGACAAGGACTTTGCTCTTTGTTTTGGCATAATTTTATAACACTGGGCACACTCCGGGTGCTATAAAATGTTGAAGAAGAAAAGATAAAAAACCGGTAACTCACCTGGGAGGCAGCTGGAGTTGCAGCAGCACCAGGGGCGTCCACGAGGCCAGCATGAGCCTCTTCCCGTGGAGCAGGAGGACCAAAGTCACTGGCCGGGGATAACGCATACACAGGTTCGCCAGATGCTTTTGCTATGACTGGGTGCTTCAGAGAGAGGGGCCAGCAGGGGTGGAAGAGGGGGCAGTGAACTTGACAGGGACGTGTGGGAGAGCCCTGCAAAGGGGACCCGGTGAGGACAGAGGCTGGAAACCCCTACTCTAGGTGGTATACACCACAGGCTTGGGTCTCATGTGTCCACAAAGCGGGGACCTGTTGCACCCATGCAGGGCTTGCCTAAAAGCTGTGTGACTGACCTGACCTTTGCCATTTAGGTAATGTCACCTAAGGGTTAGAGTTTCCAGCCGGGCTTTCTGGATGCTGCAAAAGCATCCAGTTGGCACAGAATTAGCCAGATAGAACTGCTTTGTACTGGTCCGGGGAGGCATTGACTTTGCTCTGGCTTTCCAAGGAGTAATGTTATAACAGCACACTTTAGGAACACATCAGGTGCTTCATCGTCTCTCGAGTTGTTTTACTGTCATCCAATCATCCTTTCTACCGAGGGGAGTCCATACTCCTGTGAGTTCTCCACAGTGATAGACTTATTAAAGCAAAGGAGACAGAGAGGGCTAGGTATCCTCCTCACAGGTCCCTCAGAACCATTCTTCCCTCCTGTCTCATTCCCTCTCCCTCCCATCTGATGCTGGGGATTGAAGAGAGGGCCTCATGAATGCTAGGCTCAACGCAGAATGTATTGCCAGCTCCCGGTTCTCTCTAGTAGCGTCTGACACGTTTTAACACGGCATCAAAACCAAACTTGATATTGTTTGGGTGGGTGTGGTCTCTAATTTTATCACGCACATATATGTGTGTGACTGTAACCAGTCAAGATTCAGAACTTGCATGGGTGTGGCCTATGCTGACCCTTTATTATGAAGTCCATCTCTTTGTTCCTGCCCCTGGGAACTAGGACTCTCTGTGACTTACTGATGCCCCTTTTGAGGATCTCACCTGAGCAGAATCATCCCGTATGTTCCTTTTGAGACGGATTTATTCCACTCTCTATACCGTTCTTACGATCCACTCAAATTGCCAGAGAAACCAATAGTTTTGTGTTTTCTCATTGCTAACCAATACCCAGGTACTTCATTTAGTGCCACATTAAAAAAAAAAAATCTGTGAACGTTCTTGTTTAGCACCCCAGTGGAAGCTGCTGGGATTTAAGGGAGAGAAGTCCTTTCAAATAGTGCCCAGATGAGTTGGGGTCCCTCTCACCTTCAGCCAGTGCCCACCGGACAGCTGTACACCCCCCAGTGAGAAGGGGAAGATGAAGGTGTACAGTACTGTCCAAGAGAGTGGATTTTAGCACCCCACATGTAGACTCCAAACTGTTGACAAGTCACAGCACTGTGTGGGGTTCTTTCCCAAATTTGCATCCATGCTGCCCTTCCATAAGCAAAGGACGCAGTCCTGATGGTTTCTGTCCCCAGATAAAGATTCCTTAGCTTACACTTTGTAAGAAGAGGACAGGTGGGTCCAGTCGAAACATGGTTGAAACATGGCTGACTGACTGCCACTGCCTCTGGCAAATCTGCCTTTTCTTATCCCCTTTCAAATGTCTTATTTTTATGTTTTATTTAAAGTAAACATTAGGAACTGATCATTTGCACTGCTTTTCTGGATCATAACTCCTGAGGCGTGTGTGTATGTGTGGGTGTGTGCTGCGTTTCTGTGCTGTGTGTATGTCCTGCATATGTGTGTGTGTGTGTCTGTATCTATGTATGTGTCTGTGTAGGTGTGTCTGTGTATGTGTACATCCGTGTGTGTCTATAAAATATCTGTGTATCTCTATGTCTACATGTTATATCTGTGTGTGTCTATCTATTTATTTGTCTGTGTACATCCATGTGTGTCTATGTCTGTGTGTGTGTGTGTGTGTGTGGTTGTATGTGTGTGTGTGTGTGGTTGTATGTGTGTGTGTGTGTATGTCCATGTGTGTCTGTCTGTGTGTGTGTATAAAATATCTGTGTATCTCTATGTCTACATGTTATATCTGTGTGTGTGTCTATCTATTTATGTGTCTGTGTATGTGTACATCCATGTGTGTCTATGTCTCTCTCTGTGTGTGTGTGTGTGTGTGTGGTTGTGTGTGTGTGGTTGTGTGTGTGTGGTTGTGTGTGTACGTGTGTATGTGTGTTCAGGAGACCCTCAACCTGCAGCAGGGTACTTACCTCAGTCCCACAGTCTTCTGCAGGGAGCACCTGAGGTAAGACAGACACTGAGTATTGGTTTCCTGTATCTTGTGCTTGGCCCTTTGCTAACTGGGCTAATGAGGGGCCAGGCACTCAGGAGATTCGATACAAAATGCAAACACACCCATCATTCTTCCTAACGTCGCAGGCTTCAGTTCTGTTTGTTTGGTTTTTAGTTTTTTTGCTTTTTTTTTTTTTTTTGTAAACATGATGGGAAGGGTGTTTGGTTTTTTCTTTAAAGAGAAGAAAAAGAGTTTTCTGAGGTAAACGTGAAATTTCTCAGCATGGACAAAGGCCAAGTGTAGGCAGTGTAGTTGCTCTCAAAGTATTTTATGGTACTATCTTGATATTGCCGCTTTGAAGAAGAAAACAAAATATGATGTTTTTTTTCGTGATTCTTCACGACAAAATCCCTTCAAAGTTTAAACTTCCCAAGCCTGGGAATTAAAGTCAACCTTAGCCAAGCACTCGTTGTTTTGGTGACAGTGGGGCCAGTCATCTGCTTCCAGGTCTCCTGCCAGGACCCCAGCCTTTCTCCCTGAAGTCAAAGTGCTCTCCCCACTGAAACCCGCTCCACTGCCCAAGCTCTCACTCTAAGCTCCCCAGTTCTGAGCCACACACCTGAGAGACAGAGACCCTGCTGTGTGCACCGTGACTGTTACCGTTTGGATCTTAATGCCCACCCTCCACCCTGGGAAGACCCAGGTGCCAACAGCTCTGTTGAAACCCGTTGGGACCATTTCCTGTTGGTAGAACATTTAGGAGGTGGGCCTGGCTAGAGCAAGTAGGATCAGTGTGAGCGCTCAGAGGAGACAGGGAAAAGAGATCGTTATTTAAAACTCCTAGAACTGTGAGGCAGAATGAATCTTCCCTTTGTTTAAGGCTTCTTGTCTCGGGCAGATTTGGACAGACGTTAGCTAACAATACAGTGTCCAGCACAAAGTAGGTACCTGAAGACGCTTCCATGGTGAGGTCTGCTTCACTACCCTCATCGTCCTGGGTTTGGGTTATGTCACTCAAGCCTTTCTGAGCACCAGCTGCCTAGCTCATAAGTTAGGGTAATAATAACCCCGCCTACAAACCTCGGTGGTTCACTGCATTGCACAGGTAATATTCCAAAAGGCGTCCAACAGGAACTCACCCTTAAAAACCACACTTCAGTGAAGTATTCAGACGTAAAGTTAGGCAGAGAAGTCCCAGGCTTGCAACAGAAAACTGTAAAACGCTGATGACGAGAATCGGAGGCGACCGATAGGTGTGAACATCAAATCATGGATTAATGGGTGGGAAGCTTCATGTCACCCGAACATTCATAGTTCCAAAGTAACAGTCGAGACTGGCCCTCTCAAAGTCCCCCTTACTTACAATTGAAAGCAAAAATAAAAAAACTGAAACCTATGAACCAAACGGAAAAACGACCGTGAAGTTCGTATGGTACCACAGAAGAGTCAAGATAGCCAAAGTGACCTTCAGAAAGAACAAAATTAGAGATGATTTTGAAACGTCTTGATTTTGAAACGTTTTACGAAGCTTATGTAGTTAAGACTACCTGATGTTGGCCGTGCAGATTGCCGCATAGATCAGCAGACTAGAACAGAGATCCCAGAGTTAAATCCTGCAGTGTGGCCCATTGATGTTCGACAATGATTGATATGCCAGAAAAAAAGACTGTCTCTTCAATAGATTGTGTTGGGGAAAATTGGTAGCTAGACAGCAAACAATAAAATTGTAATAGTGTGTGCACACGTGCACACGCGCAAAGACACACACACACACACACACACACACATACACACACAGGATACCGTCAAAATGGCTTAAAAACCTGAACACATGGTATGAACTATAACCTTGGAAGATAACATAGGTCGAAGGGTCTTTGACATTGGCCTTGGCAATGAATGGCATCAGACGCACAAGTGAGACAATATTCACCTCAGAAGCCTAGTTGTTCAGCAAAAGAAATGGGAGAAAGGATACTGTAGAATGGGAGGAAATGTTTGCAAACTATTTATTTCTAAAAGAAGCAATCCAACTGTAAATGGGCCAAAGACCTGAAGACAGTTCTCTGAGGGAGGCACACAGGAGGCCAGCAGCGCCATGGAGACACAAAAGCAGGGTAAGGTCCTGCCTCTCGCCAGTCAGAACAGCAGATTCAGAAGGAGAACCCAGAAGATGGAAAGTCCTGTTGAGAATATGGAGTCATTGCTGCTGCTGCTGTGAACGTCATGAAAACAGGACAGGGGTTTCCCCCAAATTAAAAGCTGGTCTACCATGTTACTTAGCAGCCCCACTTTCTGGTATTTATTCCAAAGAATTGAAATCGTAATCTCAGACAGGTAGCTGCGCCCTCTTTTCATGGCAGCGACGGTCACTCTCACCAAATTACAGGATGACTTGTATTTAGCTGGACGGGTGGATGGTAGGAAAAAAATACATCGTAGTGTAGAAGTCCTTTTCAGGCTATGACAACATAGAGGAGAAAACATACCCAGTTGTTCACATCCTGCAGATTCCATTTGTCCAAAATAGCTCAAGACAAAGGCACCATAAAATACATTAGCAGGTTACTAGGGAATATGGGGAACGGAAATGTGGGAGCCCCCGATCAACGGAGAGAAAGTATGAGCTCTGCAAGCCTAAAGCTCCACTCTACAGCCCGGCACCTGCAGAACTCTTTAAGAAGAATTAAAATACTGTCAACACTTGCTTGATATCGCTGAACATTCAGACGGTTCTTTCAAACACTGTCCAGGTATCCCTGGCATTCATTCTTCTATACCCCACACCTAGCCCGACCCTTAGTTTGAGTCAGAATTCAAGCAGGGCCCAGCTGGTGGTTAATGCTCCTCCCAAGTCTCTCCCAGTGCCTAAGCTCGTTCACCTCTCACCCTGTCCCTAGCAGTTCATTCGATGGCGGAACTTAGTGATATTAGCATTACCCATATTTCAAAGAAAAGCTAGAAGTTTCCTTTCTTTTGCGTGGTGCCTGGAGGGCCATTCAGCCTATAATTCTAAGTTTCCCCAATATCATCCCACATTAAGCTTGCAATTGTCCCGAGACTTCCTCCTTCGGGATGTGGATGACCAGGAATGCACTCTGAATCGGGTTTCAAAATGTGTCCTGCTCTGTTCACCAGAGGTGTTTGTTCAACTCTCCCCAAAGATTGCAAAACACAGCGCGTAAACCCAAGGCGTTGTTTTGACTTAAGACTGTGCCACGCGGCCGTGTTATAAAAGCACTTAGGTTACTGATGTGTACTGAAACACTTATTCTGAAAACATAGACTTATGATAATAGCACAAGAGGCAATGGCTCATTGGGTGGAGTAGAATTGGTCACGGTTGACTGTACATGGTGGAGCCTACACAAAACTCTATTATTTTATACTTTTACCCAAATTTGAAAATGTCTATGAACTAAAAAGTAAAGCCCAGTCATACCACACTATCTGAACTAATGAGGCATTTGTGGAGTCTATTTTTTCTTTTTGTCAAATATCTTTTTTTAATCACATGTCTAAGGAGCAACGGACTGGCTTTTCTCACACTGCAAGCCTGTTCTGTGTTAAAGCAAGTCGGATTTCAACTTCGAGGTCAGCGTGTAAGTATACCGAGACCGGGAAGTGACTTGGGGTGCGTGAGACCGTGACTTACACACAGCTGGTCCTAGTTTTGGCGGCAGCTTGATCTGAAGTGGGGATGCCTTTGGTTGAACGTTTTGGAGATGTTACAGTTGCCCAGGGGTAAGACCTCAGGCTGCGTCTCGGTTGGCAAAGAGGGAGCAGCCGCATTGCAGAAGGGTGGGCCATGTGTCCTGGGATGCCGCTTTTCACATTCCAAGCGAAAGATCTGCCTTGAGAGGCAAAGGAATAAAAATCTACTTAAATTCGGGCCTAGTAGGTTAGTTGAAAGTTCCTAGACGTTCCTTCATATTAAGCAGCCAACTTAGTCACGCTCTTGAGCTCATGCCTGGAGAGCAAGCAAGAGCTAACAACTTTAATCTATAGAGCAGCATAGCGCGAGGGATGTGGACCGACGGGAGAGCGCTTGTCTAGCACATCAAAGGCCCCAGGCCCAACCTTACCACTGAAGGCAGAAAGACAATGGATAGCAAGGCCACACCCCAAGAGTGTCCCCGAATGTGGGTGAGAACTACCAATTGTTGGAGCTCTGGGTGAAACAGACCAGCAAGAGCTGGAAAAGTGAACAGTTTGTATTTATCACTGCCATATTAAAGTATGTAAAAACAGAAAAAGACTCATCCTATGATTCTAGTCTTGCAGGACTTTGAGCCTCTAATTCTTCTACACTGTTACTTCCTTCAAAGATGCTCAAAAAGTGCTGGGCATGAAAACTAAAAGTATCTCTCCTGAGAGACAAAACCCCCCTCCACACACACACATACCCGACTTTTCATTCTCATCTTTGTGACGTCTCTTGTAAATCATCAGAAAAGCAATACGTTCATGAAAATACACATTTTTTTTAACAGTCCCCTTATTCTTCACCAAAATAGGATGGGGGAAAACAAAAAAGCAAAAAACCCCAAAACTACAACAGTAACATGTCCACGCAGAAGTGAAGAGGTTAGACTCCACTGCCCCTAGGACTTGATGGGCTCATAAAAAAAATGGGGCTGAACCACCTCGCCTGACAGTAATGTAAAAAGAAAAAAATATTTTCCCATCACAAATTGGAAGAAATGTACTGTACCTGTTCTTAGAAACGTAATGGAGTTTTTGTTTTTAAAAATCTCTTTTAAGTTTTACCTTTAACAAATAAGAGAAAAGAGTAGGCAAAAAAAAGACATTCCGTTTATGCACACTGTTCTGTTTTCCCTGAGTCACTAACCCAGACCAGGGGACTGCCCTGGTTGTGTGCCCTTCTCACCGCTTGCTCTCTAGATGCACTTAACACTAAGATTCCGCTTGTTTAAGTAATGGAAACGATGGCTACAGTAAAGATTTCAAAATCATACAGTCTGACAGTAAATCATTGCAATGCCACACATTTCCGTTCTGACGGGCAGCTAGCTCGCAGGTATAAACTAAAACGTGCTCTCCTGTTTCTTTAAAAGTACTCCCCTTCTCTTAGAAACACGCAGGTTTGAGCTGCTGAAGTTGCTATGGTAAGTTCATACATTTTGTTAAATACCAGGCTAGAGTAAACAGACATGACCGGGGCCAAAGCTGAGTCGCAGACAGTCAGCATGCGGTACAAACATCCCTTACAAAGATCTTTTTTCAACCTAGAAAAGGTTAGCTGTTCGAGGTTAATCAGGCCAACGGCTGGGTGTTTTGAGGGCTCATTGGGGAAGCTATTTGTCCCGATGTCTGTTAACATCTTAAGTCAAAATGCAGGGAGTGATTCGTGAAACGCTGGCCCCAAAGCCCGGGAGATTAGACACACCCTCTGGATTTTAGCCAAGGATGTGGAATGAAGTGTTTGAATTGGAATTCAGTGATTTTTTATGTATAGTCAGTGATTGGAGTCAAAAGTAATCCACTCCCTAGGAATGGGTGGATTCCCTTAAAAACGTTCAATTCGATGCCTGCCACTTTACGTGGATCATGTGGAGTTAGACTACGTGGTCAGCAGTAACTGAGATGTATTTAGTATTTACTCCACTCAGTGCGTTCTAAGGTTTTATATAAATTGTTTGATTACTGCACACACGCGCACACACACACACACACACACACACACACACACACACACACACACACACACAGGGTGGAGAGAGAGAAGGGAATATTCCCTATAGTCACTTAGAACCCTTTACAAAGTCATGTTTTGTTCCCAAGTCCACTTAATTCACGCATGACACCTCTGTATTTCATACACAATTATTTCTCCAGCAACATTCTCATGTAAAGCACGTCTTTGTACCGCCTGCCCTAGGCATTGAAGGATCTCATGCTGGGCCCCTCTCACTGGGCCGGCAGCAGTAGTGGGTGGCATGGAGACTGATGGCTTGGCATCCTCAGAACTCAGAATGCAGGAGACGTGCACTTCGGCCTTAGGAAAATGTGTCTTCGTTCGAGTCTCGAGGTTTTGTCAGACTCACCAGAAAGAGTCTTGACACACAGCAAGACCAAACACTCCCCATGCCCAAGTCTGCCAGGACAAGTGTGCGTTTAAACACTGCTGAAGGCAGGTTCATGGATATTGGCACCGTGGCTCTGTTCTGTTTCACATGTTGGTTAATATTAAACAAACACACATTGCAGGCCATGTCTTATTACAAGGTTGTTTTCCGAGGTTCCGTGGGTCAGGGCCAAAACCTGTCCTTTTCCGACGGTGCCAATCAATATCCCACGGGGTGACATCGCAGCAGCCTTCCAAAGTGAGAAGTGCCAACGGACTTAATCCTACAAGCGAGTTTACGAACATCACGTGACTCATATAGGCAAACAATAAAATACATTAGTTAGTTGTTACCTTGTTTAGTTCTCAAAGTAAACTGGCATCCACTTTGCTAGATCTGGTTATAAGGAGAAAATGGGGGTTCCATATATTTACAGGGGTTTTGTTTACTTCAGAAATCCTTTTGTTGTTGTTGTTTGGGTCTTTTTGTTTAATTAGTGTTTTTTTTGTTTGGTTTTTTTTTTGCTTTTTTGATGCACTGTTGCTATGTAGCCCAGGCTGGCCTCAAACTTACGATCTTTCTGCTTTGGTCTACCAGGTGTTGGGATTACAAGTGTATGCCACCATGCCCAGACGATCAATCCCTATTAAGCACAAGTATGGGGGCCATGAATGATGCTGGCATTTATAAATATACCATCTTCTTGGTGTGCCAGATGCCTGTCAGAACACTGTATAGACATTAGATCGGTTAATCCTTGTAACGGAAGTGTGAGGCAGGCATTATTGTTCCCTTTGTAAGTGAGGGAAGGGAAGACGGGAGGCGAAGAGAAATGGCAAACAGCTTGCCCCAAGTCAGAGCGCCAGTGAGCAATAGAGACTGTTGTCAGGAAGTCTAGGCAGGAGTCTCTGGGAAAATGCAGTGCGATCTGTGCTCTTGCAGAAGGGAGGCAGACACATAAGCATCTGTGCAGCTCAGCATGCAAGTCTGTCCTCAAGTAGGCACAAGGTAGAAACACAAAGGAACAAGACCTTAGGCTCCTGGGGCTCCCGTCAGAATGGTTGAAAGTGGATGCCAGAGTCACTGCGCTCGTGTCTTTAGCCAATCTGTATTTGGTGAGGCTTTGGGACTACAGGGAGACAACTGCGCATGCGTTATAGGGAGACAACTGCGCATGCGTTCCATACCTGAGTCGAAGGAGAAGCTCAGCTTCTGTGGACAGGAAGTCCTACAGTGTCTAAGGGACAAATGCAGAAACAGCCTTCTGTGTAACATAACGCAAAGTTTCATACATGGACACATACCCACTATGTTAATATCATGTACATCAGCTCAACTCTAAAGCTCCCCGAGAATTTCAAGGCTTGTGACCCCTCATAGGAAAACACAGCCGCTCACTGGGCAGCAGGAAGAAAGCCAACCAGGGCCGTGGAGATGAGAGGCGCTGCTCTATACAGCAGGTGCCTAATCATTGCTTGCTGATGGAATGGGGGTGGTGGATTGACAGGGAGCAGGGAAGAAAATAGCACTAAACACCACGCATCTTTTCTTTTTGGCGAAAATTTTAATGAGGAGAGCTAAATCTGAATATTTGAAATCGAAATACGCCAACAGAGACTTGGGTCTTGAACATGTTCCTAGCGAACAAACGTTTTGGCGACTCTGATTCCTATGTAAGTATGGTCACCACTTACTCTGTGTTAAGACGTTGGTAGTTTTGGTGGCAGAGGAGGTTATTAGCAGGAAGGCATTTGATCAGGTCGAGCTGTAATTATGCATATGCCTTATTTTAGAGTTGTGAATTTCAGGTTTTTAGCTCTTCACATGCATGTGGAACGTAGCTTGTGCTCAATGGTTCTGTCTGTTGCCCTAGGATATCTGCACGTCTCTTAAAAACTATTTCTTTCGGATTTTGAGATTATAACACAGTCACACCATCTCTCCCTTCCCTCCCCTTCCTCCAACCTCCAAGCCCTCATATATATATATATATATATATATATATTCTCCTTGCACTCTTTCCAATCCACGGCCTTTTTTCATTAACAGTTGTTACAGAGATTCCTAAGTGTATGTGTACAACCTATTCTGTCTGTCTGTTGTTTTCAGGGGTGACCATTTGGCATTGGATAGCTAACTGATATACTTTTCCTGAGGAAAGCTGCCATTCTTCGTCTCAGCATCCTTACAACCATCGCCTATTGGATGTCTGTGTGGGACTGAGGCATCATGGGCTTTTCCCATCCACATTAGCTTGTCCATGTCTGACTCATGTTTATAAGCAGTCAGGTTGGTGAGACTCCATGGGAGTTTGGTGACTATCAAGGGGTTATTTCTAGTCCGTGGAAAGGGAACTCATAAATAATGTGTAAAGGCAGGTTTGGATGGGCGGCTCGAATCAATGCTTTTAGCGAAAACGTTTATTCATCCAACATTTATTTATACAGCACCAACTATCATTATTCAATGCAAACACGGTGAGCTGTTTATAGCTAGTTTAAATTGGTTGTCTAGACAGACTGACACCCTTCCCCAAACCTAAATATACCATCTGTCTGAATGACTCCCTTCGGCTCCTATGCCACGGAATAATAAGTCAAGACATTGGCTTAAAGGAATATTAGTATTGTTAATTCTATATTCACCCTCAAGACTTCTCATTCTTTATATATAACCACTTTATTATTATTATTAATTATTATTATACAGTTTCTCTGTGTAACCCTAGCTCTCCTGGAACTCATCCTGTAGACCAGGCTGGCCTTGAACTCAGATACTTTCCTCTTGCCTCTACATCCCAAGTGCTATGATTAAAGGTGTAAGCCACCACTGCTGAGCCAGAGTTATAATTCTTAACTAAAGTAGCCCAGCTACGAAAAGCTGAGTTATGTTGACAGCCTGGGCATTGCCCAGCTCCTTGAGGAGAGCAGACTGTCGGTGAGTGGGCAATGAGTGCAGTGTGGCTCTCAGGAACTCAGCAGGAGCTCTTGGAACCCAGCAAAGCAAGTGATCTCTGTGTCAGAAACCCGAATTCTCTCCATTGAAGAGACTCACTTCAATCAACCGTCCCTGGTTCACAGATAATGTATGCAGAAACATCAAGAGCCCTCCCCTCCCCCCACAGTCTACTACCCCCACCCCACCCCACCTTCACCCTACCCCCACCCCGTTCAGATTCCTTTGAACGAGTCTGCTAAGCATGCATGTGTTAGTTTTCTGTTGCTAAGTGTAAATACCTGAGGAAAATCAGCTAAAAGGACAGAAGATCCTTCTGACTCATGGTTTGAGACACCTCAGTCAGTGGTCACTTGACTCTGTGGCTTCTGGACAGAGTGAGGCAGAGCATCACGCAGAGGAACTCGTGGTAGAGTGAAGGGGTTCACCTCATGCTTTGAGTCAGAGAGAAGAGGAGGCCTTAGGCAAGATACGTCCTTCACAGGCGCGTCCGTGTGACCCGCTTCCTTCACTTAGGATCAACTTCAACAGCTTCTACTGAAGGGCGCATTAAAGGCATGTGCCTTGAATCCCAGCACTTGGGAGGAAAAGGCAGGCAGATCTCTGAGAGTTCAAGGCCAGCCTGATCTACAGAGTTCTAGAATAGCCAAGGCTACTAAGCAAAACCAATAATAGTTTCTACTGCCTTCTAATAATCCATTCACTTATGATTTGCTCTAGGAAAGGGTTAATCCATTAATTAGGTTAGAACCTCATGAAAACCCCACCTCTGGTCAGTGCACACTAGGGGCCCAGCCACAACATAGGAGCTGCATGGCAGCCTAGCAGCAAAGAGTCCTTAGTTCATCATTCTGGATGGGATGCTTAGAGGCCAGCGTCCACACGGGTCTGGCCAACAGGGACACAGATTCTTCTATAGCCCAGATCTAGACTGTCACTAAGTATGACAGAAATTCCCTTCTCAAGTCCTGCCAGGAGTGCCTAGTCTATTCACTCACTAACAGCCTGTTGGGCCACAGTTTGAGGATCTGCTGAGAGCTCAGATTCCAACCGACCAATACCAGATTTACAAAGCCCGGTGGGTAGCTAATAACACTACAAAACTGAAGGTTCGTTAGAAAACCTGTTTTTATAAAGGGAACACATCTGCGGATGGGAAAGAAAGCAACAGGAACTAGTGACCTGGGACCCAGAGCAATGTGGGTTTGTCGTTGTTGTTTAAAGTGCCAGTTGGTATTAACTTGAAAGGCAACTACGGCAACTCTATCGGTATCAGTATGAAGACCAGAAACGGGCAGGGTGATTAGTTGTGTTGGACACAATGCTGTCCCTGTACAGCTTTGAGCCATGTTATTTTATCTAGTAGGTATTTTTATGTATATAATCTATGTATGTGATTAAGTATATAATCTACTTGTATAATCTGTTTAAATGCGGGTGCGTGCTGACAAACAGGTAGACAGACAGACACACACACACACACACACACATGTACGTCAGAGGGTGAGTTTGTTCTTCACCTTTCACCTCGCTTAAGGCCATTTCTTTGTTGCTGCATCTGATGATTCTCCTGCCTCCACACCCTATCTTGTCAGAAGAACATCAGGAGGTACACGGTACATCACACCCTGCCCTTCGTTCTGAGGTGTGAAGCCGGGTCCTCACCCTTGCATGGCAAGCCCGTTACCCACGAACCATCCATCCCCACAGCCCTCTAGGAGGAAATTTAAAGGCTAAACTTGCTATTTCGGGCAAAGCTTTTAAGAAGTCTGCTTGAATATTTAGGATTTCCACCGGTTGTCTGAGTTTTCCCATCCCTTAAGTTTTAAAGGCCTTGTGCTTCTATTCACCATATCCACTTGAGAAGAATGGGTTTTCGACACTTTTTTTCCCCTGCGTGATTTCGATGCGAGTTTGAGAAATGGGTCGGATCAGGAAGGTCTGCTTCCCAGGGGAAAACAAAAATATCATGGCCGTAGACTATCTTCTGACAAGTGCTTCTGTCAGCTGAGGCTAAATACAGTTTCCTACTTCGGTCGGTGGCAGAGTCAATACATTTGTCAACCTTTACCAAAGTTGTTTGCTGATGTTGCAACGTATCTGTTGGTCACTCAAACATTTCTAAAATAGCCCATTGTATAACCGTGGAGGTGGCATAGGCTGGGTTGAAGAGAGGCGAGTGCCACCAAGGTAACAGTTCCCTGAGAAGTTTCCAGTCAGTTTGGAACCATTCCCTTGGAGCGTTCAGAACGGAAAATCAGCCCCCTCCTACCCTGAGACCTAGGCTCAGAAGCCCTGTGGGGGGTCTCATATTTGTGAGGGTCATAAATTTTGACTTTTGAAGATTTCGTTGGATGAAGCTAAACATACAGTAACTTACAGTGTGTGTGTGTGTGTGTGTGTGTGTGTGCACGTGCGTGCGTGCTAAGACATTTTAAAAAAAAAAAAAGATGTAAAAGCATTCATTGCAGAATTCCACTGGGCAGAAACATCAGGAATCTGAAGGAACCAGCAGGAGAGCTCTAACAAAGTTGTGGAACTTACAGGTATCTCTCTGTGTGTGTGTGTGTGGGGGGGGGGGGGTTGTTACAATGAAAAAGATGTCCTGAAATTCTAAATCTTAAAATAGAGGCATCTGCAATGCACTACATTTTTAAAATCCTCTTTCAGATTTTGTTATTTTAAATATATTTCTTGTTTCAAAAAATACCTCTACTAGGCCGACATGCCATGGGCACATGGCACCTTCTAAAGGGGACCTGGGACAGAGCAGGAAGAGTGGTGGTTGCGTAGTGTGGGTGAAGAAGCTCTGAGTTCCAGCCGAGACTAAATGGAGTGTGACGGTGCACTCTTGGAATGCAGTGGGTGCAGAAAGATCAGGAGTTCTAGGTCAACCTCACCTGTACAGGAAGCTGGAAACTAGCCTAGGATAAGCAAAGAGAGGAAAGAGAGAAAGAAAGAAAGAAAGAAAGAAAGAAAGAAAGAAAGAAAGAAAGAAAGAAAAAAGGAAGAAAGGAAGGAAGGAGAGAGAGAGGAAGGAAGGAAGGAAGGAAAGAAAGGAAGAAAGGAAGAGAGAGAGAAAGGAAGGAAGGAAAGAAAGAGGGAAGGAAGGAAAGAAAGAAAGAAAGAAAGAAGTAAGTGAGGAAGGGAGGGAGGGAGAGAGGGAGGACGGACAGGCATGCGGGCAGGCAGTCAGACAGATGGAAAAATAGCCATACTTTTCTGCTTACAATTAAGGTGATGTATGTAGCTCTTGAAAGTAATCGATTTTGTATTTTGTTACTTGGTTTTATTATTCTTGTGTAAGCTTAGGCAAAGACTACAGAAGCATGGGAAGGTACCTGTTGGGCGGTGGTGGCCCACAGCCTTAATCCCACGAGTTTGGGGCCAGCCTGGTCTATAGAGTGAGTTCAGGAACAGCCAGGGCTACACAGAGAAACCCTGTTTTAAACTGCATCCCCCAGAAGTGGCAGAATGTTGCTTGCTGCTGAATGCTGTGAACCGCCATGTGCTGGGACAGACTTGGTGTGTTGGCACAGTGGATAGTCATTTACCTGCACCATTACAAAAATACTTGGAATAACAAAAGTGCTGTGAGAGCGTACCAGAGAGCCTGTCATCTACTGCATTAGATTTTGAGTTGATGACCTCAAGGGCTGGAAATGACAAATGGTGACTCTTTTTGAAGACTGGAACCTTGTGAATACAGCAGGGTCTAGAGAAGTTAAGTGAGACGTGGTGATACAAACCCATAATGCCAGCCCTTGAGAAGTAGGGACAAGAGGGTCACAAGTTCAAGGTTACCCTAGATGACATACAGAAACTCAATCTCTATAAACAAATGATTTAAATAAACACATAACACAGAGCCTAGGAAAGTTTAAACAAACAAACAAACAAACAAACAAAACCAAACAAACAGAAACAAGAAGGAAGGTTGGAAACCAAGAAGAGAAATTAAAGACAGAGCCAGAACAAGGAGTGTGTGGTTGCAAGTAAGAGAAAACGTGTGGATGTTGTGGAAGGATTAAAAACTAAACCACTTTGTTTCCTAGCCACCGCTGGGTCTGTGTGTCTTCCCTGACTTCGGCTATAGCTAAAAGTTATTTTGTCCCATGACTAAAGTCAGAAATTCAGCTATAGTCAAGATGGGAACAAGAGGTTACCTTCCTGTACCTTCCTCTACTGCCCTGTTCCGGTACAAAGTGCTGATGTGATTGGGCTGGGGTTGCCTGGGTCTTTGTTTTTGTTGTTGACTGATTTTAAGCTGCTCCTGTGACAGTCCTTTGAGGACATTGTTACAGCCTGCACCAATCTCTCTGAGGACACTGTTGCAGGTGAAATCGCCAATGGGATACTTTGTTCCTTTAAACACAGGCAAGACAAAGTTTGATCCAACACACTGACATGTTCTAAGTCTCTTGTAACTCCATAGTTTTGTGCTTTCAATTAATAACATTTTTGGGGACACGTATTCTAGGAGCTTCTCTCTGTGTGGATAACAGCCAAATAAATAAATAAACAAACAAATAAATGGAAGCTCTCTGCTATGTGAGGAGAAGATTTGATTTCAAGTTTCTGGTTTCTCATAATTCAATCATATAAAATTCATAGCATGTATCATGAGCTCAAAAAATGAATTTTTCTACTTGTCTCCCTTTCGGTCATCATTCTCAGACAGGCAGATTAAACCCCAAACCACCATGTCAGTCACCCTTGTCTCCATTTCCAACTCCATCCATCATCTCCCTGTGCTCTACCCTGACTGCTTTCTTGGGAAGGTTCAAGGTCCCTCATCACAAGGGTCTGAGTTCCCAAACTCTCTCCTTCTGTTTGGATTCCTTCATTTTGTTCTCCTGTCTGGGTCAGAGGATCTCCACTCTGGCCAGGAGGGATCTCGCGTTGTCAGAACGAATCCTTCTTCACTCAGGAGGCCTCTGCCCACTGGGATCTCAACCAGAGGCCCCAGATCTCCCTGAGAACTTCCTGGATGACCGCAGCCCCCAGCAGCTCCTCAGTTGGACAAGTCCCAGGGGACGCTGTGCAGTTAAGCTGGTATTAACTGTGACAGAGCCTGGGAAGCTAAGGATGTCTTCATGTGGGCATGCAGCAGCCTCAGTCCCAGCCAAGTGCTCATGGAGACCATGAGCGCCTGTCCCCATTGGTGGAATTATCTACTTATGGGTTCCCTTTAAAGGGGGTCCATTAAATTTTCACCTCAATACCCAGATTTGCCCTATTAGCCATATCTAAGACCCAGGTCACTTTTCTTTCTATCTATCTATCTATCTATCTATCTATCTATCTATCTATCTATCTATCTAGAAAAGGTCTCTCTATGCAGCCATGGCTGTTGTTTGTCCTAGAGTTCACTCTATGGACCAGGCTGGGCTTGAACTCAGAGATCTGCCTGTCTCTGCCTCCTAAGTACTGGGATAAAGGTGTGTGACATCATGCCTGTCCATTCTCACTTGTAACAGACGACGTTTGTGAGCCTTTACTATCGTCTACAATGACAATCCAACCGTCCTAGATCCTGAATATATTGTATTTACTACGTTTTTAAGAGTCAAAATGGCATACATCTGTCCCTGGATGTATGTGAAATTACACTATGACATCATTAATGGGAGGCATCATCAGAATGTCACATTATCAGCTGCAAGCCTGCTTTTCCTACAGAAGGGAAGTCTTCTGCCTTTTGTCCAGGACAGATCATACAATTTCTCCACTAAGTTGGCGGCATTTGAATGTGTGGAAATGTCTACCAACAGGCTAGTTTCCATGTGTGCCAATTTGATTTTAAGAAGTGTTATACATTTCATGATTAGAGTTTTTCACATAATTGGAATTTTTTTTAAAAAGACTGGGGAAGTGTGCTAATTTTAATTCCGTGTGCACTTGGACGTAAGAATGATAAAAGTCGACACAGGAAATGTTGAGGGAAGTAAAATGTTTGGAGTATACACACGTCTATTGGCTCCCCATTTAATATAAAGACACGACCCAATAAAGTTCTCCTATCGGGATGACATCATGCTGGCTCTTTCGACCCAGCAGGAAACGGGATTTTGCTAGAAGCATTTGATTTCCTCACAGTTGCCACTGCAAATCTTTCTTGCTTCTTCTCATCTTCATTGGGTAACTTTGCAAACGGGATGCATTCCTAAATGGGAAGAACGGCAATTACGGGGTCGAAACGGTCATTTAAAAAGGAGTACTTTCTCTGACTTCCCTGAGATCCACGAGGCGTAGTCCTTTTTTGATGAATTATGATAGCACTCATCTGAGAGAAGGAAAGCAAAAACACACCAGAACACACCAGAGTAAAGAACACGCTGTCACGGGTGAGGGTAAGAGTGCCATTTTAGAGTTACTAAATCAAACGGGCACGCTAGAGAGGGCGAGGGGAGCGGGCGGGTCCACGTGACCCCGATGGTTTGTTTATTGCATCAGTTTGGGACTTTCTTAACCAGGGAACAGACAATGTTTAGTTTTTATAGGAACAGGCGTTGACGGGCTATTGTAACAGAGTTTCTATTGTAACAGAGCTTCTGATTGGCTATGACGTTATTTACGTCATACACATTTAAAAGGCAAAGATCCCGGGTCTGGGTTGGTTTCTGCTTCTTTCTCATCTCCATTTCAGCATGTCTAGCTGATCAATTTTTATCGCAGATAAGTTGTTTGTCAACACATTAAATCCCTCTTCTGGTGTTTAGCTTGTTTGCTCAGCACATGGCGTCTAGCGAGGCAGCCATGGCCAACAAGGTCTACAATCTCCACCTCCTGGCACCTTGAGTAACTCGGTACTGTTGGACGTTCTGTCATCCTGTAAAGTTTCTACCGAATGGGTCAGCAAGGCAAAGGAAATAAATGACCCTCCCGTGTAACCAGTACCACCTTTCCATTCTGACTCCGACATCCTACGGTGTGACTTTTTAAATGTCTAATTCTTCATATGGTTCATTCATAGAACCTATGAAGCGAAGCCTCTAAGATCAGTCCCCTGACCACACGACGGATGCTTTTTATGCAGTGAGACACTGAAGTGAGACTTTCAGTAAGAACCTCCTTGTATGAGAGCCAAAATTCTAAAAGCAAATAGAAATCGCTGTGACCACTGTTTAAGCCAAGTGACCAGCAGCGGACCAAGTCAGCGCCTCTCCTCTAGGCTGACGCAAGCAGAGGTGAGGGAGGTGTTGGGGCCAGGTGATGGTGTTGATTGGCTCATGTCGTTCACTCCCACTGGCCTTTAAATTATTGTCTTGCTTTCCGAAAAGTTCAGATAAGTCACCTCTGACAGGGGTCTGCCATCCCAAACAATTCATGAAAGGCTGCACAGGACTGGATAAATAACTAAGGTACAGTTCGTTTTACATACGTGTTCACAGGCTTACAGTCGTGCTTGCTTTCTTCCTTAGAGCGTGCCGATTGCTTACTCATTACAAATTAAAATGAGCTAAAATACTACACGGATAACTGTGTGCTTAAAGAGATCAACCCAACATTATTACCGGACATTGAAATTATTTACCCAGTTCCCGGCTGCACATCTCTTTTGCCAGTGGTTCTGGGTCTGATCAGAAAGTTGGATGGTGGATGATAGGGGAATAGAGGCCCTGCGAAGCCCACAGGCGGTCTCAGTCCTTGTAGCTGCTGCTAAGTCACAGACCGGGCTAACCGTTAGGGAAAGACGCTCAAGTGTAACTGTCCTGGCTTCAGCTGACACAATGCAACCAAGCCCACAGAAACTTGATCACAGAGAGAATGTCCCGTGAGTGAAGGTGGGGTGGATGAGTGTTTCCCCTTCTGAGAGAGAGAGAGAGAGAGAGAGAGAGAGAGAGGTCTTCCTTGTCTTTTTAATCGATAATTTTTTTTAAAAAGGACATTTTTAAAAGGAGCAATATCATAACAAGAGTCCATGGGACTGAATGAATATAAACAGGACTTTAAGCTGTGAAGATGTAGAATCGGCAGCTTAGAAACAACTCTTCTCTAAATGGCCACGTGGGCGGAGGCTTTGCACATCCATACATTGAGCATCTGATTGTGAAATTGGCGATGGTTTCCATTAAAAAAAAAAAAGACTAAAGCAAAACCAAGAGTGTTAGAACCCACTGGGAACACCCCAATCTCAAGAAGCAGCTCATCTCCCTGTACGGTGGCTTACAGTGAACCTTCTGGACACGTTAAATGAAGTTAGCCAGGATTTCTAAAGAGACTGCAATTCTTCCGTAATGCAAGAGCCTCCGGTCTAGATTTCTGCTTAAATTATTTGTAGAAGGTACTTAAAAAAAATACGAGGGCATCATTTAGGGTTGTGATAGTCAGACTTTAAGGGTTTCTTCGACTGCGTTTTACAATATGTGTCAAAGGTTATTGAGTTTGTTATTTTTAATATGTCAGTTGCTTTGAAGGAAGCGAAAATCATTTATGTTGGGGAGAAAAAGAAAAAGGGTCTCTCCAGAGGCGGCCTTGAATCTGTAATGGAGCGTAGACGTTTGGGAATCTACTGTAATCACAGTCGGGGTGAGTTCCTAGACATCACTAATTTAATTGTTTCACACAGAGTTTCCTCTGACAAAGTCTTGTATGCTGAATGTCCCATAGGCTGGCTGTTGTATGAGAAATAAGGACCAAAGATTAGTTGTGGGTTTCTGCTTATGATAACTATGTCTTCTGGGGAAAAAAAGTCTGTCAGGAAGAAAACATGCTCCAATTTCATGAATGGTCCTCTATTCCTACCATTGCAGATTATAATTTTTTGTTTTGTTGTTTAGAGACAGGGCTTCACACAACAGCCCACGGGGGCCTAGAAAGCACCCCGTGGACTAAGTTGACCTCAGACTCAAAGCAGTACTTCTGTTGGGTTGACAGCCACACACCCTCTCTCACCTGCTAAGCAATAATCCTGGCGGAGAACAGAGCCTCAGCACAGGCTGTTAACGTTCTCATTCTTCGTAGCTGTTATCTCTAAGCTGTGGGTCCGCATGCGATAAAGGGAGTTCTAAAATACTGAAGTCAATCACTGGGGGTCTTCCTTATCTACTCTCGCCCTCATTTTAAAGATAACCTCCTTAGTGCTGGGACTGCAGACACCCATCACCGTGTCTGGCTTTTTTTGTTTGAGGATCAAACTGAGGTCCTCGTGCTTGTGCATCAAGCGCTTTATGATGGGAGTCATCTCCCCAGTCCCAAAAATGTTTCCATGTGTCAGTAAGAAACAGTGAGTTGGAGGAACAGTTTGTTTTGCTGTCCAGCTATGAGTAGGAGTGTTCCGTTGTGGAAACAGAGGCTCTTTAGCACGGAGGTAATATCAGATGCATTTTCACGCGAACTCTACCGCCGTTTGTCTAAGGCACACCTCAGATGCGATTTTTATTTGGTTCTTCAGATAGAAGACATTTCGGTTTTCAGTCGCATGGGCTGCTGCTACTCACTCGCCCAACCCAAGGGTCACTGCCACGTTGGCCGTCAGCTGCCTCTGCCCGGCTTTTGGAGTAGACTGGTCAACACTGAGATGGTCTGAAGGACCAGACCTATGGCAGCGGTGGAAAGTCCACTCTGATGTCACTAACTCCCTCCACTGTCACTTATCAGGCAGAGCAAATGTTTGCCGTCCTCACAGAAGGTCACCACTCCAGTGTCTGACTCAGGGCAGTTTTGTTTACCATTTTGTGGGGTCTTGGCTTGGTGCTGAGCCACAGCCACAGCATTTGAGAAGTTTCTCGTTTTGAGGACCCTCCACCACGAGCTCCTTAGCAGCAATTTAAAGGCTGAAACCCGAACACATTCGATAACCAGGGTTTGGGCGTAAGGGGTTTGCCGCTCGAGACACCGGCAGGTACATGGGCTAAACTGAAAGTCTGCTAACTGAATGAGAAAAGGCAATAAACTGGAAAGTGTGCGGTACGCCACTGCCCCTGGTATGGTAGGAGACAGTTCAGGGAGCGGACAGAGGGGAACCAGGTGCAGCAGCCAGGAGGCCCAAAGTAGACAGCAGGCAACCAAAATGGTTGGATTGCATAGAGAAGAGCAGCCCAGCCCCTGGGTGGAGGGTTCAGGGTAGAGGGTGGGTGTGCCAGCCAGGAGGACTCTAACTGGGAGGGACTGAGGGCTGAGGGATACAAGGAGAACTTGGAAGCCAGCATCCACTTTGATAGGTTAAAGTCCATTTGTCCTGGATTTAAAACCTAACACTAACATGACAGTGTCTTGTGCCACCTTAAATTTGACTTTGCATCTGCACACATAATGGATGACACCCGAGCTTCCGAGCTCTGCCTGTGCTGTTAGTTCTAGCCTACTTAGTCATGGAGAGATTGAACTCCGATGGAAAGAAAGGCTGAAGGACAAACAATTCTGTCGTAAATCTGACTTTTAGAAACAGTCGCAGCATTTGGGGGGTGGAAGCATGCCTGTACTGTGTTTTCTCTTGGTCATCAAGATAAACTTGCTGCTCAATTTTGAGGTATTAGTGTCATTCCTTGGTACGCACGCCCACCTTCTCCCGCTGCATGCCCCAAACCAGCAAGCACGTGTGCCCATGTCTGTAATGAACACAATTTCAAATTGCTTTGGTATTTGCAGAATATAACAGCAGACACAGTACCAGATGCTAGGAGTCTGCAAACCTGGCACCCACTCCATCCCCAGGAAGCTTCCTCCCTGGCTAGGCAGATGGCTTTTTGTCAAATAAGCCCACAAGTGAAAGTGTAAGCATGGACTATGAGGAGTCCTGAGAGGGGAAGGAGAGCATGCTGGGAGAACATGGGAGCTCTCCTTCAGTGAGTCTCAGAGGTGCTTCCCAGCCACATGGCTTTTAATTCCCTGGAGTTGCCCTAGTTGAGCCTCGGAGGCCTCCTTGAGAGTACAGAGGAGAGAATTCTATGCAGAGGAGACAACGCATGAAGAGGTTCTGAGGGGCAATGGGAAAGACAAGATGGCCAGTGACTCTTTGAATGACAGCTGTGATGGAATTTGCTGCTAAAGACTATGGAGTCCAGAAAGTCATGGGGACATCACTCCAGGTTAGTGATCGAGGGTGACTATGAGGTGGATGCATTCTAAATAAATGTTGAAAGACTGGTAGGCTTTGTTCTCTTGGATCTGAGTAGGCGGATAAAGGACAAAGACTCGTGATGGGGTGTCCAGGTTGAAAAGACTATCTGCGTCCAGTGAGCTCCCAGGAAATTGAGTTGCGGAGTACTGAGGCAAGGAGCAAAATTTAGAGCTACACGAAAGGGGCCTTCTCAGCCCTGGTGGTTGCAGGCATCTTTCCTTCCTTTCTGCTTTCAGCAAGTGTTTACTCAGAGAGTAAGAGCAAGAACCTTCCTCGCACTCTCTGTAAAAGCTGCTGCTTTAATAGGGTGGGTTCCGTGTGCTTGGGGCTCTGTCTTAAGCCATTCTCTGGGATTTCCAAAGTCTCCGGTTTGCACTTCATTCTGGACATTTGCTGAATGAGTTGCTGAACGCCCCGGTGAAACACTTTCACGCTGAAAGTCTATTCATGTTGTGAAGTTACATGTTGGCAGCAACAATGTGATCAAGATGTTTCCAGTTGCTTGCTTTGTGATATAAATGCTGTTTAAATCACTCTTGTAGCTGTTAGTCCTTTAAACCAGATCCCTAGTTGGGTATTCAGAGATGCAAATGGGCTACACATTTTGTGACTGATGCCTGGCAATGGCCAAAATCAGGATTGGGAGCTGAGGGCTCAAACTCTTATTATATATAGTAAGAGTACTATACAAATAAGTTCTTCCCCCACTTTACTTACAAGCTTTGCAAGAGTTCTGGAAACAAAAAGCCATCTGTCAGGGTGTCTAAGATGAAGTACACATGCTAGTGCGTATGTTCCAATGTAGATAAAGACATTGGTGGGATTCTGATTATTGGAAGAAGGAAAAGGGATCGAGTGTATTGAGGACCTCCTCCGTGCTAACCTTTGACAAACATTACTGTACTTAAACTCTCATGATGCTAGTTTTGTGGTAAATGGTATTACTCCCATTTTTTTTTCAGAAAGCTGGAAGTCACCAGTTAGGTAATTTGGCCAAGATTTAGACCTAGTGCTGTTTGTCATCAAAGGCAGAGGCCCTGTTCCACATTCAGGCGTTCCTTCTCTGTGGAAGGAGCAGTAGGTGACGGCCACTCAACCCAAATGTCCATTTCTCCTCCGTATATGCAAGAGCAAGACTGGTACCTACTCAGCGCCCTGCCGTGAGGATTCCCCGGGGTGATTTATACAAAGCCTTAAAATAGTTCTTGGCTGCTGTATGGAGTAGGCACCACATGAGGTTTGGTAACTTGTGGCTTTGATCCCGAGATTAACATGGTTTCAGGCAAGCGATGTAATGAAACCCTTACAGTGGAGTGAAATAAACTTCGGCTTCAGATTTTTTTTTTGAAGCGTGATCAGAGATCTCAGACCTGAGCTTCCACAGAGGGCCTTCCCTGATTCTCAGACCGGGTCGGACTCTGTGGTAGACTCTTGTAGTCCTGCAGATGGGAGAGCTGAAGGAGAGATATCGTGGGAAAAGAAAAGACGTTTTAGTCACTGTGACTGGTTTGTGCAGATGGCCTGGGTGACAGGACACAGTCTATCCCCTCAAACTATAGTGTAGCTATAGACACCAGACGAGGAGGGCGTGGCACGAGATATGAGCAGAGGCTGGGGAAACACAGACCTTAAAAACCATACAGCCGGGTTCTGCTTGTTTGATATGGATGTTGTTAGAAGGCATCCAGCAAAGAGAGGATAGGATGAGCTCCAGCGAGCCACTCTGGCTCGTGTGTGGAGAACCTATGTGTGCAGACTGGATATGGGATAGGGCAGGCAAGAGAGTGTTCGAGGAGCTCGATCAGCTCATGTCTACTAGAGTGGTTGGTGGTGGAAAACATGGAACAAGGTAGACCAGTTGGAGAAAACTTGAGTTGCCTGTAAAATCATCCAGGCTTTGTAAAGGACTGGAAGTTGGGATCGAAGGAATATTTGCCACATTCGACTCCTGCTTCTGGTCCAAGGAGCTGTACCCATGTGTCGATATTCTTAGAGAGGCTTGTATTGGAAGACGAGGAAGATTTTAGACATGTGGCATTTCAATGTTGAGATGTGGAGGTACCAGCTAGGCCACTGGTCACATGGAAGCATGACTTAGAGAAGCCTGGGCAGAGTGGTAGCTTGAAAGTCTGCTGTGTGCACTCAAAGTCCAAACAGGACAGGTAAGAGGCAAGCAGTAGAGCTAAGAGACGGGGTCTCAAAATATTATGGGGATTGGCCCCTGTGATGATGAGGACCCAGTGGTCGCACTATCTGTCACCAGTAAGGTAGAGAACTGGAAAACTTGGTTGAATAATTTATTCACAAGCTCAGAACCAGGTAGTTATTTGCATAAGCTCCTGGATGAGTAGGCCTGGAAACAAACATGGTGGGTGTTCCAGGTTTAGGAGAGAAGGTGGATTTCCCCGTCCCCCTCCACCTTTTTGTTCTGTTTAGATTATCAGGCTCAGAGGCATCGCTGATAGAATTTATTCTTTACTGGGTCTATTGATTCAAATGCTACATTTTTTTCCCAGAAGCATATTTATGGAGGCTCCCTTTGAAGTACGGCGTCTTACCAGCATTCTGGCTATCTCTTAGCCCCATTACCTTCGGACCTTAAAGTCTTAGAAGTAGGCAGGAATGGGTATGGGGTATTGCCTCTAGAGAATCAAGCAAGGAGACTTAAAACAAAAACCAAGCCCATAGAAAGTATGACAAGGAGGAGCTGGTGATGTTATCAGCTCATGGAGACTTTGAAGAACTCAAAGAAGCCAGAAGGGTGGATTGGGAAACCCGAGAAAGGGAACAAGCCCCAGGGTAAGTGCATTTTTTTCTAGAGGGGGCTCTGTAGCAGCATCAAGCCATGCCAACATAATCAAAGGGGAGCTGAGGTCACAGGTGACCAGTGACAATATTCACCAAAGAATATCACTTTGGAGTACTGTAGTCTATTTAGGTTGCCTTTTTTTTTTCCTTTTCTTTTTTTCGGAGCTGGGGACCGAACCCAGGGCCTTGCACTTGCTAGGCAAGCGCTCTACCACTGAGCTAAATCCCCAACCCCAGGTTGCCTTTTTTTTTTTTTTTTTTTGGTTTTTTTTTTCGGAGCTGGGGACCGAACCCAGGGCCTTGCGCTTCCTAGGTAAGCGCTCTCCCGCTGAGCTAAATCCCCAGCCCCCAGGTTGCCTTTTTTAAATTATCTTTTCTGGGGAAAATTTTCACACGTGAGTACTGTATATCATGTTCGCCCTTCCCGTCTCCCTGTTCCAACTTCTCCTGTGTCCTACCCCCTGTCGAGCTCATGACCTCTTCTTCTGTAGTAAGAACTGGTGCACAGAGAGTACAAACATTTCTGAAAGCCTTCGGAGCCCACTTAGGGTTGCTTGTGTGTTGAGGGCTGACCGCTTGGGCTCGTCCCTGGAGGGGACTGACTTTCCCTCTCCCCACAGCCACTGATTGCCTTGTGTCTTCATCTGTGCGTGGGTAGGCCTCGTGAGAGTGCCCCTCTCCGAAACTGGTGTGTCAGCTGCACATTGCATTTAGGCGGCCCTGTTGAGATTTCGTGGGCACACTTTCCCTGATGATGTCTAGAAGACACCATCTAATCCCAGGAGTCCTGGTTTTCTGGTTCTTTCGGTTTGTCTACCCCTTCTTCGGTGATAATCCCTAAACCTGACATCTAGAGTTTACGTTGTTTATGTGCGGGCTTGGACTGTGCGTCCCATGGCCACTAGAAAGCTCTATATTTTGAACAAGTTAGGGATTTCTGTAGTAGCTTCCTTGTATTGAAAAAAAAAAAAGCTCGTTCGATGAGGGGTGAGAGATGCATTTTTAACAGAAGGCCCAGACCCGGTGGCAATTATACAAAGGAGTGGGTCCTGCAGGTGCTGCTCCCCGACTCAGGGTCTCCCTACCCCTGCACACTGCAGAGGAACCAGAAAGACCAGCAAGAGAGCGGAGGGCGATGAACCGACCAAGCCCATGGTGGCACAAAACACAGTGACCTAATCCGACCGATACGCTCTTCACTCATAAACACAGCAGATGGCCTGTGATCACAGGAGGTTAAGGGAAACCAGCAACAAGGGGGAGGGTGGGGGAGGGGAACCTCCAGATGTGCAAACTCTCCTCATGAAACATGGAACTTAGGGAGCAGTGGGGAGTATTGGACATGGCAGTTCGGTCACTTTAGAAAGAGTTTGGGGAGCATGGTGTCCATAAAATAAGACAGCAAAAATGACCTGAAACTAAGGAAGAGGGTGAG
Organism: Rattus rattus; assembly: GCF_011064425.1. Classification (NCBI taxonomy): domain Eukaryota; kingdom Metazoa; phylum Chordata; class Mammalia; order Rodentia; family Muridae; genus Rattus; species Rattus rattus. The sequence goes on along the minus strand of NC_046154.1, from coordinate 269,859,087 downwards.
GGGAAAAAATATAGGTTGAAATTGAAAGCGTGTCTTGTCAGGTCCAGGAGAAACTGGGGGCAATGGCTGACTGTGGGGCTGGTTAGTGTACTAAAGTGTATTTGGGACTCCATGCTCTCCCAACATCACAAATACCTGTCATAGAGTTTGTGCCCTCATCCTGGCTCTTCTGCTCCCCAACTTCTCCAGCTCTCGAGGGCTTCCTTTCCCCCAGTTTCTTTTGGGCCACGTGCTCGCTCCCCCTCCCCTTTTCTCCCTCTCCCGCAATATAACCCTCCCATTTTGGTCTTGTGCTCTCTCTCTTCCTCTTTCTCCTCCCTCCCTCTCTTCCCCTTTCTCGCTCTCCCACTCCCCTCTCTCCTCTCATGGTCATGTTCAGTCTCCTACTTTCTCCCCCAGCTCCAGACTCTTCCAGATTCCCATGGCTGTACTCTCCCTCGTATCCACAATAAAAACCTTCCCCTCAACCGCATCTTGGAGCTGTCCTGTCTTCAGTTTATACGCTGTTGCCGAAACCCGTCAGCTAGGTTGAAAAATAAAGATACACCCTGATAGGTTATCTCTCCCCCGCCGGTGAGAGGAGACAGTTTAAGCCAGATTAGACTGTATTAAAGGCAGGTTTACTGGGAAGCTGCTTTCTGGTGGACCCCAACTGGGACCAGGGAAGTCACTCTAGGGAAAGGAGTGTAGGGGAGGGAGAGAAAAGTGAGAGGGGGGTTCTCACACAGAGATGAGAAGCAGGGAGAGAGAAACAAAAATGTCTGGATTATACAGGGAGGAGCCTCTAGGGGAAGGGCAGCCCAGCTCCTGGGCTGGAAAGTTCAGGGTTGGAGGCAGGGTATACTAGGTAGGGACTGAGGGATGCTGGGAGAACCTGGAGGCCAGGTCTGCTCTGGTATGTAAACTATGTACCTCAGTCCCTTGTCCTGGGGTCAGAAACCAAACACACCCTAAGATACATTTGCTGTTTCGGAGGTGACGTAAGGAACGGAAGCCATGGTTGCTACTTGATTTGTAGTGAAGCAACAACTTGATCCATCTATTTTAAGTTGAAAATATCCCTGAGGTGAAGATGTGTTTAGTACATCTAACCCACTGCGACAGTCAGCTTTCTGTTATTGTGACAAAGCACCTGAGGTAACCAAGTTAAAGGAATAAGGGTGTGTTTGGGCGGATAGGTTCAGAGCCTCCATTGGTTTGCCCTTCTTGATGTGGATCTGTGGAAGTGTTGTTTACAAGGCTGTAGCACGGACAGAAGAGACTGGTTTACCACAGGGCAGGGGAGGGGGCAGTGAGCGGGATATAAAGTGACCTAAAGTTTCCTCTCCTTCCTAATAGTGCTACAGGCTGACAACCAAACCTTCAACACATGGGTCTTTGAGGGACATTCACAAGCACAACCGTTTATCCTCACAGCAAACTGGAGAATGGGCTGTTTTTACCCTCAGGAGGACATAGCTGACTGACCCTGGAGCTCACCACTAACCCCTTGTGTCCAAAAGGAGTTGTACACAGCCAAAGAAAAGATCAAAAGTCAAAGTATACTTTTATGAGGGCAAATGGAGATTGTGTCTCTAGAGTTAGAAACATTGTAACTTTATAAATAGTCTCGTCTTGACTTTCTGTTATTCTGCCTTATATCAATAAAGGATTCATTTTCATCCCTTTGGCTGAAATGCATGTCTGTCCTCTTTGAAATTCTGGGAGCTGCTGTCTTTCCTGAATTCTGAACCAGTTCTTTGTTAGTTTCTCTTTCCAGTCTGTCTGTCTATCTTGTGATTCTGTCCCTTGAGAACAACTGTTAGACCCTGTGTCAATCTCTTAACTTCTCCCTCACATTTTTGACTCTTTATCCCTTGGTGTTACAATTTGAGTGATTTCTACGACTCTATCTCCCACTTTCCTAACTCTCTCTCCAGCTGACTCACCTGTTCCTATAGCTATTTTTTTTCTTATTTTTAGAATCGCTTTTGCATAGACTAAACTTTCCTTGTTTTACAACATACTTATTTTATAGATGCTATTTCCTTATTTGGATATTATTATGATCATCATGTAACTTTAAAAACCTACTCTATATTGCTACATTACTTGGGAATCTTGTCGTTTTTGTGGGGACTGACATGCATGCTGGGGAGTGTCCGCATGTGTTTTGAGCTCTCATAACGTCAGGTCCCATGCTCAAGCGTGCGAGCTGTCTTCCGAAAATACACTGCTGGAGTTGGTTGGGGCATTCTCCTGTGTAGGTTCGTGTTTCTTGGGATTTGTGACTTTTTGAGTTCTACAGCAATTTCCACGTTGTATCTCTGCTCAGTATGTGCTTTAGCGGGTGGGCAGCTCACACGTTAGAGCCACTCCCTTAGAGTATATCTATATTTCTGTCAGTAGAAGAGCTCAACAGCAACTGACTGCATCTAGTGTGAGCATCTCAGGAAATTTCTATCGATAGCGTAGGATGCTTTGTGATATTTTACACAAGGCAGAGCCAGCCGGTCTCCCTCATCCCTTTGTTGTCAGGGAGAACGAGGTCCAAAGTTGTGCTGAGACCCATGACTTAAAAGACAAGGTGCAGTATAAAAGATGAATGTCTCTGTGGTTAGTTTACATCTCAATTTGATGTAGGTGATGTCTTACGTCATACACGCCAAGGCAAACCCGAGCATTTGGTGTGTTAGAGGCTTCTGCTGTGGCTTGTACTCGAAATTCCTAGAACACGACTTTCTACCTTGATCCCGTCCTGGGCCATGTTTTAATGAGCAGTTTGGTGGCTTGATGCTCAAATTAAGGCACTAATGTTCTTTCTAGTTGCTGCTCATAGGGATACCTGGCAGGCTTTCTTCCTTTGTCAATAATTTACTTTTGTCCTCTCCCCTCCATTTGAAAAAAACCATGCAACAGCTTACAGAGACACCCAATCAGCACCGTGTTTGCTTCCACCATGGAATTTTTTATTCCCATGGCCGGTTGCAAAATATCTCCATCTTCTTTTCTCTTCGTTTCCTCTCCTTCCCTCCCTCCTTTCAGCTCTTTCTCTCATCCTTTTCTTTCTTTCTTTCTTTGTAGTAGCTGAGGGAAACTTTCGGGGTGTGTGTGTGTGTGTGTGTGTGTGTGTGTGTGTGTGTGTGTGGTTTTTCAAGAACTTCGTTTTGTTCCTTTACACGTTTTACAGCGAGCATCCTCACAAAGGGATTCTGATTCATCGATCCAATTCAGAGCAAATTGTAACGATGTGTTTTGTGCTCTGTTCTCAGAACAGAGTGTTCTGAGCGTCAACAAAGTGGAAAAGCCTCGAGCTGAAGGTGCCGTGTATTATTTGTACTCAAGAGTCTTTTCTGTCCACAGGAAAGGGCTGTGAAGTCAAATGGACCCCATAGAACTGAGAAGTGTCAACATCGAACCGTACGAGGACAGCTGCAGCGTGGATAGCATTCAAAGCTGCTACACCGGGATGGGGAACTCCGAGAAGGGAGCCATGGACAGGTACGGGGTGAAAAACTGTGGAGGCTCCGTGGAGAAATGAGATGGGCCATGGGCTGGGAGAACCAGGGTCCTGGTGGAATGATTGCGTTTATTATGGTTCACCAGGAGATAACAATGTTGATATTGACACATTAGCCCTGTGGCTGGTTGGAAACTGAAGTTTCAAGGTCCGAGTCTCCATTGCTGATGTAACCCACATTTCCCTGAGAGCAGCCTGTGCCTCCCTTTATCTTTTGGGGGATTCCTCCTTTGACTGTGCTTTCAATGTTGTCTGTCTACAGAGGGGTTTTGTTTGTTTGTTTTTTGTTTTTGTTTTTTTTTGCTCCAAAAGCATGTCCTGAACAGTCTCATTCACAAGCTATCACGGGGTCGCTCACTCACTAAATCCAGGGCTCATTCTCAGCCCGTTAAACCTTCCATCTGAATTTCCGGTCATTATATTCCTCCACCAACCACACTTCTCTGCAGAAGCCATGCCGTTTCTGATAAGGACCTCTCACATCCTCCTTCACAGAGGCAGGGAAGGGCAATCAGGAAGCAGTGCTGTCCCTACAGACTCAGTGAGTGTTCAGGGTTTGGGGCCAGCGGAGGTCAGTCCCTAGACTCAGTGGCTCCTGAATGAAATGAAGCACACGGCATTGATGTCTGCAGAGTGGCTGCTCGACTTAGGGGCCATTTATCTTCTCGTGAGCTTCCGGGCAGTGTGGGCTAGCAAGCAGACACCTTTTCTGAAGAATAAGTGAGTATATAAAGTAATATTTAGCAATCTTGGGTTCTTTCTCCTCTCCATCATTGCTGGCCCAAACCCATGGTTCTTTGGATACTGACGCACTCAGGTGAGTTATGCAGGGGGTGGAGGAGCTAAAGGGGATCTAATCCCAACAACAGCCCAAGTCCACAGTGGATGCCTCACACAGCATCATCTTAGCTCTGCACAATGATGCATTGTTTTTAGCTGCTGGCTTGTGCCCCAGTTGTCACTTTTGTGATTTTTATATTCACTTTAAATAGATGGGTTGTGTTTATATTTGGTTTTGAATGAAAGCGTAGTTGTGCATTTTTTTTTAAATTTCAATTTACTGTAGCCTTTGGTTGAGCTCATTTCCCCTGTGCTTTCACTAGATGTTGGGTCTGCCTTCAAGCACTTAACCCGCTGAGGGTTTCCCTCACGTGCTTTGTCCGATCCCTGTCTGCTTTATGTCTACGTCGCATCTCAGAAACAGTTTCCTAACTTCCAAATTCTAACTCTCAAAACCCAATGCAATGAAGATTTTCATTGGCCGAGAAGAGTCAGGTTAGAGTGCTGGACTGTTCTGTAAGAAACACTTGTGTCTATGTTCCCTCATCCCATTGTACCCTATCGTCCATCCCAGGCTCCAACTGTGACCGTTATGTAACGGCCCCTCAGAGCTGGCGTATCAAACACCGACAGTTCAATCACAAGGCAGCAGCGGAGGGCTCCGGGTTTCTTGGGAGGAACGCATCGGGCAGGGCTAGGGAGTGCTCTTCTCCTGTACACGTGGGGCTGCCTCCTCTGCGTCCCCAGAGACACGGAGAAGCTTTGTGGGTGCACCTGATGTGTCCCAGCCTTACCTTGTATTGCACTCTATTGTCCGAGAGTCACCGCCCTCGTGACGCCTCTTTTGCTGGGGCTGTTTGCCGTGACTTCTCCCTGTCTGTTTAGGATTAGCTCCTGCCATAAAAGACAACTCGTCAGGATCTCCCAGAGCGATTCACTTTTCCTTTTAATTCCAAGGGTCTTCTCCCTAAAACCATCCGCCGGCTGTCTGGTCTTACTCTTGGATATGAGAAATGCCTTAAACAACCCCGACTGCCAGCTAGAACATCTTTTTGAGACACATGCGGAGTTGACCGTGTGATGTAGCAATGAAGGCTTGTGTTATATTTTTTTTTTGTAGATAAAACTGTAATGGTGGCGGCTGGTCTTGCTGGTCAGGCATCTCGAAAGTGAGACTGACCCTCTGGCCATAGCCTCAAAGCCCCTGTATGTGCCTGCTGGAACTGGCCAGAACAGGAAGGGGACATCATCCATGAGTTTGTGCAGCCTGAGTCCAGGCAAATCATAACCGCCCTGAGCCTGTACGGCTCGTAAATTTTTATTCATTCATTTAGTTAGCTAGATAGCTAGATAGTTATCAAGTTAGCCAGTTAGTTAGATAGCTAGTTAGATAGTTTTTCAGTGTATCTGCGGCTGCCCTGGAACTCTCTCTGTAAACCAGGATGAGCTCCAACTCAGAGAGCCCCCTGCCTCTGCCTCCCGAGTGCTGGGATTAAAGTCATGCCGTATTGTTGTCGCCGCCCCGACTTCATGCCTTTTCAAAGTCTACTTTCTCTCCCAACTTTTCTACCAATTACTTTGGTTTCATTAATAAGTTCCCTAGTTTCTTTTATTATCTAATAATAACCAGAATACCTTTTAAGAGTAATTAGTGTACACGTGTGTGCACATGCTTTCACACACATGCAACCCAGTACCACCCAGAGTTGCTATGCAACTGTCTTCCTATTGGAAATACAGGTATGGGCAGATGCAACCTGGAAAAGGGGGTATAGTAGTCCGGAGCCCTGCTGGGGCTGTGCGATGAAGGGACAGACCACAGGATGTGTCCAGCAGGTAGACACACGCTCCTTCCCTTTCCTGAATGCAGTCACCTCACCTTTAAGTAGGACCAAGGAAGTTCCCCTCACAGGGATATGTTGGGCATCATTTGAGAGGACAGCCTGAACATTTACCACGTATTTGCTGTGTCAGTAAAATTAGGGCCTGTGGCCATACAGAACCCTTGCCTTAAAGAAGGCTTCACTCCAGTACCATTAAAATAATTTAATAATAATAATAATGATAATAATAATAATAATAGTAATAAAAGTTTCACCTCATTGTGGCAGGACAATAGTGTTAAAACCTCTGGGACCATGGCTCCTAAGAGGGGACAAAATTAAGCCCAGGTAATTAATCTCTTCTTTGCACAGTCAGTGTTGGGCGAAAGAGAGATAGCATACACAATGTTCAACTGATAGCATGTCCTTCCTCGTAACACCCTCTCCTTCCCCAAATCCGTTCATGAAGAGTTCAGAGGTCGGTGGGGAAGAGAAGGAGGCACGGCTTGGACGTTGTCTTCCCTGATTCAGTCCGTTACGTCACCATGATCTTAAATGCAAGTCAGAGCATTTACGGGGCTTTCCCCGTTCTGTTTTTTTTTCTTTCCTGTGCTCATACAGTCAATTTGCTAATGAAGATGCCGAAAGTCAGAAGTTCCTGACGAATGGCTTTTTGGAGAAGAGGCTAACCGATTACGCGGATGAGCACGTAAGTGACTGCTCTCAGGAGGTAAACAGGACAGAGGGTGTCTGACCTACCGAGGTCTCGGTGGGAAAACAGTGTGATTGAAATTTTCCAAGCCTTCATCAGCACATTCTCTGTTTATTCAGGCCGTTACTGGAATAAAGGCTTGTTTTTCTCGTTTGCCATATGGCCGCATGAATCATTTATGAAATTTATTTGTTTTTTCAAGAAATCATTCTAACTCAAATGTAATCCACGGCCATACCTCGTTCCCCTTCCCCCCCTTTTTATCGCTCATCTGTATTTCTAGTTTTTCCTGCGATCTATACTGAGGCCAAGCCTTGCGTTCCATTCAAAAGCACCTGCTCTCCTTGACCCTCGGAGTGATTAATGGCTTTTGCTCATTATGGTTTTATTCTACTCTTCCACTTGGGGATATAGTCTCAGGACATATAGTGGGCAGAGTCACCAAAGCAAAGACTGACCCTTTGGCAAACATTTGCTTATGCTGCACTTCTTTTCTTCAAGCACCCTGGAACGACCTCCTTTGGAATGTCCTCCTTTAACCTGAGTAACGCCATCATGGGTAGTGGTATCTTGGGCTTGTCCTACGCCATGGCCAACACGGGGATCGTCCTTTTTGTGTAAGTGAACATACATGTCTGTGAGTAGCATGACACCTCATGAAAGCTCTCTGTGAACGAGACTAATCTGAGGGAGTCTTGGTGAGTCGCCCTTGTCTTCTACGCCAAGTAGCGGAAGGTTTGGGTATCCAGCCGCTGAAGGTCACGCCATCCCATCATTCTGCAGGAAGGCGACACCACTTCACGGGGTGTCTCGTCACTTGACAGGTGCTTAAAGTAGTGTAGCATTCAGCAATCAGAAGTATCCCACCCCAAATTCTTGAATAATGTCAGGAGAAAAATAACTCATGTCATCTAAGAGCCCTGTATGTGCCAATGCTATTCTCTGTGGCTCTGGGCACCGGACACCAACACTGGCCTCTACATGCGGCCTCAGAGCCTTCTTTTCCTCCTTCTTCATTTCGTTAACACCTCACGTCTCAGCAGAGCATTGCTTTGGTGCGGCCTTCCCTGACCTCTGTGACGGGGGCCAATGTATTATACACGTCTCAGTGGCAACACCTTTGTGCGTCTGTCTGAGTTGCTTAGTTGGTGCCTAGCTCCCTTGCTAGACAATGAGACCCAGAGAGTTGACCCCACGTCTCACCACATACCTTCTCCTGAAGCCTAACGCAGTGCTTCAGAGAACACAGAGGATGTTTGTGGAGTGACGGAAGCCGGTTTCTAAATCCGTGCACTTTCGCCACACTTGGACAAAGGCTGCCCGAAAGTAGTTAACATCCCACAGCTGACCAATAGGATGGCCGGACAGGAGCCTCGCCTGTGATGGACAACCACAGGCGTCTGCGTGGCTACACAGAGTTTGGTATTTTCCAAGACACACTTGTCCGTAGCCGTCTTCTTCGCAAGCATAAAGTCGCACACTGGGAGCTGTGTGAACACGCAGCCTGGTCCCAAACACTGTGCCAGAGAGCTAACTGTCTAAGAATGCCACACTTCCACTTTAAATATATGCTGTCTGGGCTCTGACGTCACAGATGATTATGTAATCACACAGCTATTTAAGGACTGAGGAGCAGAGCTATAAATATTTACCTTGTGTCGAGTGAACTATTTCATGTATAATAGTCTTTAGCTGAATGGATTTTTATACCAACTTCCGTAAACCGTGTTCGAAAACGATTAGCCCTTTACCACCTGAATGGTAGGCTCGTAATATATTTGCCTGTCTCTATGACTGTGTAGTGAACACAACCTTTGAGACAAAAGGCTGCCTTCTCATTAACCGTTCACGGCATTAAAAATAGTTATGAAATTATCACAGATCATTGATGAGCAGGACCACAAAATACTTTCCCCAACCACAGAGCCACGGATCAACTTCTGGAGAACATGGCATTCCACACGTCAAACAAAGCCTTCATTTCGTTTAGCATGTTGACTTGAGCAGAGCCGTCACACTGCTAAACACCACAGGACGTGCTTTGTGGGTCTAGGAAATTAAGGAACAGGCTTGGCTGTCCCCCCACTTAATTCAAAGCAGGCAACATAGCACTCCATGAATTTCGTTTTCTAGAATGTATGCCGCGGCGGGCACCCATTTAAGGTAGAGGAACCGATGCACATTATTTTTCCATAATCTAGACTACGTAAGTTCTTTCAAAGAGGTGCATGCACATTGCGCAGATGAGAAAGCCATTGGTTAGACTGTTCTGGAACACCTGCTTTCTGGAAGAGGGGTTACACCCACACAGCTAGAGCAGCTCCAAGCGTGTAACCCAGCGGTCTGAGTGCACAGAACGAAGTGTCAATCTCCCTGGGAGTGCCAGAGAAGGAGCCTTAGGTAGTACTTGAAGCAGGTAGAGTGTAGAAAAGTCCCAGTTGTACGGCATCAAGGGGACATGTGGCAGTGTGAAAAGAACTTCCCAGAATCCTCCAAAAATCCATATTTATTTTTTTCTGCAGAGTTGGTGACTGAAGAGACAGAATTACCATTGTAGTTTGTATTCGCAACGTTCAGCGCAACAGTGTTTTACCTGTTACAAATCTGTCTTGTCTGCTTTCCGTCTCATTGCAGAATCATGCTTCTCACTGTGGCAATTCTATCGCTCTACTCGGTTCACCTTTTACTGAAGACAGCCAAGGAAGGAGGTACTCCACCCTTACGTCCTAACTGCTGCCAAAGGCTATCTTCCGAGTCTGATTCTCACGAAAGAATCCGGCCACTCACACGGCGTTATAAGCTAAAAAGGATGTTACTCAGTGTCACGGATCATTTTTTTTTCTGACCCCAGCCATGCTTTCTCTCAAAATTTTTAGTTAACCAGTCAAGTGAGAACCAAGGGTGAAAGCCAAATGGGGGAGGAAAAGATTTCTGGCAAATGGGAGGAGATAGCTGTTATTACTAGGGGTATACAGCTCAAGCGAGTGGCGCCATTGCTTCTGTTTGGAGAGCATTTGGCATTGCTCCTGGGTCTCTGGGGATCATTTCTCTGTACTGTTTAGTTATACGTGCTTAGTATCCCAGCGTTATATAAGGAAATGCTAGGGGCATGAAAACGATCCCCTAACACTGAAATTTTATCTTTTTCTTATAGGGTCTTTGATCTATGAAAAGTTGGGAGAGAAGGCGTTTGGATGGCCTGGGAAAATTGGAGCCTTTATCTCTATTACAATGCAGAACATTGGAGGTGAGGGGGCGGCGGCTTGCAGTGGACCACTGGTACTTTCTGTAGGATGCTCAGCAAAATACAGAAACATCAAATAAAGAAACTTCCGAAACAAACAACTGGCGGCACAGGAAAACAACCACACTGTAGTCTTTAATCTCACCACACCTCCAGCACCTACAACTGAACCCATCAGGGTCTGAGTATGCATGAGCCCTAACACTGAACCAGTCCCATGGTGCCCACTGTGCATTCATTGATCCTTAGGTTTTTAAGGTTAAAGTCTTGTGTGGACGTCTCCAGAATCGCTGGGATTGTTTTTTGTTTTTTATTGTTGTCGTTGTTTATTTTTGGCTTTTTTTCCCTCTTTTTACTGGATTGGAGCCATTCGCATGTAAGCCCATTTGGTTGAAATCTTCAGCCTTAAGCCTTACGGGGATTTAAATTATCAAGCATTTCATAAGACCACCTCATGCTCGCTCTAGCTTGCGACATGGGATGGAAGGAGAAATAAGGAGACCTGAATGTGTTTATCCCTTAACTCCCCAGGCCCGGCGATGGCACCATGGCTGTTCAGAGCGTCAGTACAGGCACTGCTGAGCATCCAGATGTAGCTCAAAGTGATCTCTGTGTCAAGGCAAACACAAGTAGTGTGGCTTTAAGAGAGATAAGGTTGCATGCTACCACCCCAGCGAAAAAAAATGCTCTCACTTGGATGATTTCATATGATTAATGATTTGGCATAAGGGGAGCCACTGGGATCCCTTAAATTAGCAACTCCACATTTAGAACAGTTCGACTTCTCCGCCCCCTAAGGGATTGCCGCTCACCCCCATTGCCTTAGCACCAGCAGGATGATGTTGACATTACCCGCACGGGTCTGTAGCACCCTGAATTTCCAAAGACCAAACACATTAACGGCGGTGATGTCACTGAGACTCAGCAGATATGAGCTTTATAATCGAATGGTCCCTCAGCGAGCCAGCTCATCAGAAACGTCTGTTTACCCTCTGTAAGATTCTGCTCTAGCCAAGGACTTTGTAAAGATTAACCAAACCACGTGGGCAGAAGACACGGCAGGTATTGGAGAAGTCAGGGGCTCTGTGCTTCCCATGTCGTCTGCCCTTTGTCACAGTATGCTCTTGCCTGTGTCAGAGGTTTATCAAATCCTGATGTCCTGAGCATCAGGATAGGGTAAGGACCTGTCCTCTCCAAAACATATCAGATGGTCAAATGAGGACCCCACAGAGTCGGGCAGCATCAGAAATGATAACCACACATCTTACCTCCATGGGACCTTAGGGACTAACTTGGAACTAGTCAGAAGTCAGTGTACAACTTTAAGGTCTGTTCTATAACCATGCCAGAAGGGTAGAGCACACACTGACAGCTTCTAGGTAAAACTGGCCTTTCCCTGTTGCGGTAGTGTGGGACCTAGATCTCCATGCATGCTAGTCAATTGTTCTACCCCTGAGCTACAGCCCCCGACCCGGTCAGTTTTAGTCTTAATTATACCTTTGACCATGTGTCAGATAACAAGTTAAGAGCAAATTGCACCCAAGAGTGGACTGGGAAAAGAATGTCGCACAAATGTCTCCCATAAGAGATCTGTTTTGTTTCTTCGTTTGTTTTACATACACACACATACACGCAAACACATACACATGCATACACACACACACACACACACACACACACACACACACACACGAGGGGGATATACAGGAAGAGGTCTTACAGATCTTATGATATTTTCAAGATAGTGTAGATGAAGTTTGACCCTTCCTGTGATTTTTTCCCTTGACCAATGGGAAATGGGAATGAGAGGAAAAGGAACAACCCCTTAACAGCAAAACAGGGTTAAGCTACTATGTCTCATACTCTGTTGTTGGACTCTGCTGTGAGATTCGTCATGTAGCTCTGGGAGAGCATGGAGGACCAGAAAGCTGTCACTTGGGGAGAGCTCCAGTGACTGAAGTGACAGAGATTCTGCTCTCTTGCATTTGGCCTCCGCCTTCCTTTTGTCAGACCACCACCCAGAGACACACATCCCTCCGTCTGTAATGGTCTCTAGTGACTGACAGTGAGGACATGGGACCAGGAGTTCCCTTAGAACCCAAGTAGGATTTAACGCAGAATCAACATGGGCACTGCTAGCAACTGCCGCCCTGTGTAGGGGATGAAGGCCAGGCGTCTGCTTGTGAAGGAGACTTGGAAGCCTTGTAGAGAGTGTGGGGCCTTCCCGTTCTTCCTGTTCTGTTTTAGAGATGAGATGCTCACCGTTTCAAGGAGGATGGATGTCCCAAATGCTGGGGGAGTGGGGAATGGGTGTCCCAAATGCCCCGCCTTCTCTTGGCTTGCATGGGACAACTATGTGCAGACGGACACTAATCTGTCCCTTTGTCCATTTCAGCCATGTCAAGCTACCTCTTCATCATTAAGTATGAGCTGCCTGAAGTGATCAGAGTGTTCATGGGACTTGAAGAGAACACTGGGTATGACTTGCCTTCTCCCCGCAATACCACGGGGCTCGTGTGTGGTTGATCCCTTCTGTTCCCAACACCCCCCCTCTCTTTCTTTTCTAGGGAGTGGTACCTCAATGGCAACTACCTCGTCTTATTTGTGTCCGTGGGGATCATCCTACCGCTCTCTCTCCTTAAGAATTTAGGTATCAATTCATTGTTTAACCGAGAGTGTGTCTGTCATTTACTTCATCTTCTAGTAGACAAGCTCTTTTAAACTATCTGTGCTAATTCCTAGGCTACCTTGGCTACACCAGCGGATTTTCCCTCACCTGCATGGTGTTTTTCGTCAGTGTGGTGAGTGCTTGGTTGACTCGATCCTCATAGCCTGGCGGGCGTGCCGTGTTTTATCCGTGTCCTCGTTTTTTTTGTTTTTTTGTTTTTTGCCCAAGGTCTTCGCTAGCATGAAATAACTCTTGCATCACAAGCGATTTCATTGTCTTCTAGTTTGGAATGAGAAAAGGACGGTCATGGGTTTAAGAATAGCTGAATCACCTCACGGTGGCAGGGTCCTAGCCAATGGCATATTCTGGGTGAACGTTCCCACAAAGGAGCGTGGTAGCGATGCAGTGTTTAAGAAGGTGGGGGTGGCAGACAGGAGGAAGCTGGGGCTTTCTACTCAGTAAGAGGGGACGACCGCAGCAGAATCAAAGAAGAAATCAATTCCAACGAAGGTGAAATTCCTTGAAATATCATGGGTGCAAAATTTGTAAGTCGTTTCCCCCCAGAGTCGTAAAGGAAGAGGAAGGACTTTTGGTTGACTCGTGTAGTTTGATAGGATACGTAATGAAGAAATGATCTTTGTCACAGAAGAGTCAGAAAGGTCTAGAGTGCGTTCACTGGAGCCTAGAATGTGGCCAATCATAGTTCCCGATCTTTCCTTTGAACTGAAACCAGACGGAGTCTTTGTGGCCCGGTAGCTTCAGCAAACCCTCAATTGAGTGTTTCTCCCTGCATCCCTCAAATCACATGGAAGGATTTTTATTCCACTGTTCCCCACCCCCACCCCCACCCCCTCAAAGCTTGACGATTTTTGTTTTCTGTTGTTTCGATTTGGTAATGACTGACTCTAGGTGATTTACAAAAAGTTCCAAATACCCTGCCCTCTGCCTGTTCTGGATCACAATAACGGGAACCTGACATTCAACAACACACTTCCCATGCACGTGATCATGCTACCCAATAACTCGGAGAGCACAGGCGTGAACTTCATGGTGGACTACACTCACCGAGACCCGGAAGGGCTGGATGAGAAGCCGGCCGCAGGCCCTCTTCATGGCAGTGGTGTGGAGTATGAAGCCCACAGTGGGGACAAATGTCAACCCAAGTACTTTGTATTCAATTCCCGCGTAAGTGACAGGCCCCTGGCGGGCGGAGTACTGTGGTCTCTGAATCTTATTTTATAAGCTGAGGCTCTCCGGAATCAGCATCCATGCTGGACCTCTAGCTTTACACTGTTGTGTTTGTTTTGCAGACGGCCTACGCGATTCCAATCCTGGCGTTTGCTTTCGTCTGCCACCCTGAGGTCCTTCCCATCTACAGCGAGCTTAAGGAGTAAGGCAGCCGTTGTCTTGGCGTTCTAATGTGATTTGCAAAGTTCATTTGTTCAATGACGCTTTGTATGAGTAGGCTTACCCTACGGCTTCTGAGCAGGGGTGGTCTTGAACTGAAGCTCCATGTTCTTCTTCTTCCTAGTCGGTCCCGGAGAAAGATGCAGACGGTGTCCAATATTTCCATCACAGGGATGCTCGTCATGTACCTGCTCGCTGCGCTCTTTGGCTATCTAAGCTTCTACGGTAGGTCACCCAGTCCCAGTCGTTCTCTCTGTGGTTGGACTGGTAGTTCGCCTGGGTGAATACAACTCTTTTCAGTTCCTTCTGTGAGTAGCATGGTCTGTAGATGGTGCCCTCTCCACACGCTGGTTAGCTTTGCCACTTTCCCAAAGACGGTGGGCTCTGGATCCACCTGGTGAATAGATTTTAGCAATTTGTGGAGGTTTGTTGATTTTTCTTTTTTTCAAAGTCTCTCAAATTATAGCTAGGATGGTGGCTTAGGAGGTAAAGTACTTGGCATCTGAGCATGAGACCTGAGTCTGGGTCGCTAGCACCCATATACAAATGCAGGCATGGTAGTGCATGGTCGGACTCCCAGCACTGGACAAGCGGAGGGAGACAGGAGAATCCCTGGCACTTGTAAGCGAGCTAAGCTACGGAAACCTGTGAGCGATGGTCAGTGAGAGAGCCTGCCTCAAGGAATAATAGAAACCAGCTAAGGATGACCCTCAACGCCAACCTTTACATGCATATGTATGTTCAACTTCACTCACCCGTGTGTATGTGCACACACACACACACACACACACACACACACACACACACACACCAAATCCCTCAAATTAAGTTACTTTCCTCCACGTTTAGGTGATATTTGGATATTTGTCAAGTTTCTTGGCCCACCTGAGGCTAGAAACCACGAGAACAAATGCCCAGGGAAACTCTTTTTAGGGAAAAGTGGTTGCCAGGAAAATGGCAAAAGCCCACAGTCCTCAAGTTTGAAGCTGCTCCTTCCTTACCAGTCGGTGAAAGCTGGCACCTTAATGCATTAAACAGAATGTCTGCTTCATTTTGTTCCATTCTATTAGGGTAATCATATCCTGAGGAAAGGACACAAGAGATTTCCTTCAAACACTATTCTAAATTGTGTTTATATATAAAATATTTATATAATAGTATATAGAATATGTATGCATATACAGGTTCCTACATATGTATGTACATGTATGTGATGTATGTAGGTATGTATGTATGTATGTATGTATGTATGGCCACATATGCATTGAACGCCTCGTCTGGTGTGAGGCATCTTTTTTTTTTCTTCTTTTTTTTCTTTTTTTCGGAGCTGGGGACCAAACCCAGGGCCTTGTGCTTGCTAGGCAAGCGCTCTACCACTGAGCTAAATCCCCAACCCCTGGTGTGAGGCATCTTAACAGTTAGCATCATTTACTCCTTCCAGAAAGGGTAGCCCAGTAGAGAAATGATTCTAATCAAATGCAGGTGTGTTATCATATTTGCACACTGGTCAAGGCGTCAATACAAATAGACATTTTAATAAGCACCTGCAACTTTTTTTTGACTTCTGTCATCAAGTGTTTATTGCCAAACATGTGACACTTTGGAAGACTTCTCAGTTATTTTAAAATAGAAAAGGAAGTATGCATATATAGTACATTGGAATCTCGAAAATTGGCTGCAAAGTTGTAAATAGTTCTTCCTCCTCCCAGAACCTCCATTTTTTTAGAAAGCCGATTTGGTAAGTTTAACGGAATGCATGACAAACCAGGAGGACGTGACTCAGGAGGAGCCACCGTTGCTCAGGAGTCTTTCCTCTTTGGTTAATGATTTGGTATTATCCTCTCGCTGGTTATCCGTTAGTCAAGATCAATACCACTGAATGCGTTTGCACCCTTAGTCTCATCTTGAGAGTAATAGAGGGGGAAGCCGGCTGCCCGTGATTCCTATACATCCATGTGCCATTCGTGTCTTGATTTCATAGGTATCTATGTATGGTTGGGTCTGGAATTCTGCATGGCTGTCTTCAAAGATGGCACCAGATAGATCTTAGAGTAAAATGGCTGACAAGCCAGTTTTAAAACGAAAACCACACAGCGATTGATCCTTGCCTGTTTGTCTAATGATTTTTGTAAGAAACAACCTTTTAAAACCTCGAATGACCTGGGTTTGAATCCCTAGTGCCTGTGTTAAAGGCTGGGTATGAAGTCAGAAACCCCAGTGCGAGGACTGGATCCCAGGGTCTTGCTGGCTGACCCGTCTAGCCAAAATGGCAAGCCCAGGTTCAGTGAGAGACCCTGCCTCAAAAATAAGGCGAAAAAGTGATTGAGGAAAACATCCCAACATCAGCCTGTGGCCTCCACATGTGAATGTGCGTGCCATCATGTGCTCCTGTGAAGAGCTGGTGCCAACTTGGTAACCCCACCCCCAACTCTTTCAGGGGAAGTTGAAGACGAGTTGCTCCATGCCTACAGCAAAGTCTACACATTTGATACGGCTCTCCTCATGGTACGCCTGGCAGTCCTGGTGGCGGTGACACTGACTGTGCCCATCGTCCTGTTCCCCGTAAGTACACGGAGTTCTGAAGGCTGGGTGCAATGTTCTGACTCGGTGTGAACTTAGGTATCTATGCGCTTGCAGCTGTGTGTCCTGGCCAATTATTATTTTCTCGTAGAATGTAGGTCAACTTAAGGGTGACCAAATGGATGAATGGATGGATGGGTGACAGATGGATAGATAGATATTTAGATAGATAGATAGATAGATAGATAGATAGATAGATAGATAGCAATGTTAGTGTTTTAAAGTATGAGAAAAACAAGAACTTTATTTTTAAATTCAATTTTTAAAAAAAAAAAAAAGGTAGAGCTTGGGCTGTTATCTATTGACTAATACGAAATAAGAGAAGTGCTTCAGACTCTGGAAATGTGAGAGCCAAAGCCATGCAAACCTTAAAGATCACCCCGTGTCTTGCCACAGCTTTGATGGTATTTCCGTTTGTTCCTCGGCCTGTACTGATGTAACATCTACAGGTCAGATTATCAAATCTGACATCTTGATGGCGAATGGGAGAGACATAACAGAAGTGATTTCTTTTTTAGCCTCTCCCCCAGAACTGACACGTGCTTTCTGGTGTTTGAGCTTCCTGCTCCTTGTCTCTAGTCAGGGCTATCGGTTCGTCCTGGGTTCACACCACCGGACTGGTGTGGGTGAGGATGTGAGCCACACCTACAGACAAACACAGGTTTCCACCTCCCTGCCAACTCTGTCCCTTCGGTAAACATTCGGTTTACTCATCCATTTTAGGGATGCAAAAATAATCGAGACTCAGTAGCCAGCCTCGCTGGTGTACAAAATGTTCTGCCCAGGACCCGGCATCACAGAGCCACTTAAATAATGGGCCGTGGTCACTTTAAGCACGGCTTGTGTGCTGAAAGTGTATTTTGGCACATTCCTTTTTCATGAGCACATGAAATCAAATCCCTGCCACTATCGTGCCTAATACTTGACGCTCAAATAACGCCTGGCCTCTAATATATCTGAGAGCATTCTGCATGCCATTTGGGGAGCTTTAGCATAAAATGAACTCGGGCTTGAACGGGAAGTTCTTTGACACCTGTGTCACTGTTTAATTATTTTGTGCAAGGAAATCTGTTACATACTTTTCCTTTGCTTTACCCATGGGCTTTACTATGGTGTTTTTGAGCCGTAGTCTCGAGAGATGGATGGATGTGGCTGTGCTCAGTTGTCTAGCAGATAACTGGTGAGCTAAGGCAAGGCTAGGTTCCAGAATGCGAAGTTCTAGCTAGCCTGGACAGAGTACATCTTGACGTTGGAAACCCAAACCTCCCTTAGAAATTGTTACCTTGTATAAGAGCAAATGCCCCGGGCTGGATCTGATCATAGGGGAACTATAGTCATTTGTTAGTGGTAGATGCCATTAGGACTGAAATTGGTCATAAGAACTATCATCCAGAAAAATAACCCATGCCCACCCTTTCTAGTGCAGTCTCACTCTGTTAGCAGTAAGACCTTGTGCACAACATGGTCTTTCGCTGGCACAGTTACAGGTAAACTTTAACAGCAGTCACAGACAGAATAGTGGCCGCACAGAGGATGAACCAGCAGTGTTGAATATGAAAAAAAATTTTTTTAAGTGAATCTTGCCTTTCCTGTATGAACTGGTCTTCTGGTGTATTCATGTGCCATTAACCCATGGGAATGAGGATCTGGGTGAGAAAATCAAATGGCCGCGACAGTGACAGAGACAGATGCGTGGCGACTGCCTTGTCCCAGTCAAGGTCTAAAAGGCCAAATTCTGATGTGTTTTGGACAAAGTTGTGTCGATTGTAGGTTTTTGGTTTTCGGAGCTGGGAACCGAACCCACGGCCTTGCGCTTGCTAGGCAAGCGCTCTACCACTGAGCTAAATCCCCAACCCTTCAATTGTAGTTTTAAAGCCATGATACTGTCTTTGCCCAGGAGCTATGATTGCGCTCTGGCTACTCCCTGCTTAGCTCGCCAAGCCACCAGCACTGATCCGTCTGCTCTGCTTCTCTCTATCTGCCTTGCGCCCCACTAGTCCACTCCTGTGACCCTTGCCCCAGGGGTTCACGTTACCAGCCCCACCCGAGACCTTAGAATCTGCGGATAGCGGATAAAACACTCAGCTTGTCACTTTACAGCTCGCCTTTTTTGGCACAACGGCTGGACGCTGAATCTCCTGCACCGAAAGGCATGCCCTCATCAGTTCATTATACCCGTCTCTCCTCCACATCCTTGGCCACCCACCTGTAGCGGAGGCTGCTGTACCTAGCTGTCCCCAAGGCCTTACATGATTGCAGCATCCCTTTAACTGCAGTGCACCAAAGAAAAGCTCCCTCTCTTACCCTGCATCCGTCTTTTCCTCCAGGGACCCGGAAGTCCCACCTGTACCTTCTGCCCAGCAATTGGCTCCCAGCCTTCTCCATTGACAAAATCAAGAACCAATCAGGGAACCGGACCTTAGTATCAGCACCTCCCCCCTACAGAGTTGTTATGGATAGTGGTTTTATTTGTTTCTTGTAACTTGAGGGCAGGACTTCTGTGAATCAAATACAGGGTGTGGCTCTCCTGGATGCCTGACGGCTCTCTTGGACTGTGTTCTTTGCATTCAGAAACATTTGACCACCGAGAAACGTCTTTATTGGCTTTCATATTCCCACGCACAAGTAGCAAAAGAGACCTGGTCTGGGTTCAAGTCTACCAGTTTTAGCTACTATTCTGCTTTCTTTTTCTTGCAACAAATGATAATGAGGTTCTTAGACGACAGGCTAAGAGTTTATCTGCTCGGTTTTCTCTTATCCTATTTGTCATCTCAAGTTGGGTTGGGTTTTTCCTTCTTACCGCAAGTGTATAGGAGCGGTCTGTGATGTTTGCTGGGCAGTTCCGGGGGTTAAATGAATTGAGGCTAGCTTCCATTAGCAGCTTAGCATAGCTCTCCTTAGGCACAGGGTGGGCCGGCCACTATGGGACACAACTCCTTCCAGAGGATGGATGGCAGCATTCATAACTGCTTCTCTTTGTGGAGTCAGGTTCACGTGTTACCACAGAGGATAGAAAAGCAAGTAACCTTTTACAATTTATCCTAAGTGGACGGGCTCACGTTCTAACTGTAATACGTTCAGAAGATCACCGCCCAGGTTCTCTAGAACCGTCTATTTCATTTCTCACAGAACTATCGCCCCTTCGGCGCGTACTGCCTTCGGGTCTCCTGATCTGAGGCGTGCACAGACTCAGGCATGGCAGTATGGTGGGCGTTGGCAGGAAGTCCAGTAGAGTTGGTATTCCTAAGATGCTATCCCCAGACAACCCTGAAATGAACATGATGTAACATTTCTGCTCAGTAGCAGAATCTGTGTTTATGGAGAGTATCAGTCAAGGCTGTCAGTTTCTAGTTGACTCCCACATCTATGTCCTTCACACTGGGTCCCCTCACAGACTGGGCTGGAGACACACACTGTGTAGGAACAATTGACTTTCTAAAGTCATTCCGGGTCAGGAGCCCTGGCTGGTGCTAGGAACTTCCCTGGCCCGCCTCTCACCCACATTTTTATATCCTCATCAGCTTTCATCAGTAGAAAAGGGGTACATGGGTAAGGGGAGCACCAGGGCCTGTGGGTAATAGGACTGAGATGCCTCTGTTGTCCTGACGTGGGTAAACAGAGCTGCCTCAGCTGTTTGGATCCACTTTCTTCTAAAGGTGGCGGTGGCGCTGTAACATGGAATGATCACCGTTCCCTTCTAACCCTTCCCAAGGCCACTCTCAGCCAGCCTCCTAACCCACGCCCTCTTCAGAGGGGCAATAACACTCCGTGTTTCCTCAGTCCTGTGAGGGATTTTCTTTCCGCTCACTCACCGTGAAAGCAAAGCCTTCCCCGTCTGCTCTAACCTTGCTCTGTTTATTTTTTTTTCAGTACTTTTTTTTTTCTTTTCTATTTTTCGGAGCTGGGGACCGAACCCAGGGCCTTGCGCTTGCTAGGCAAGCGCTCTACCACTGAGCTAAATCCTCAACCCCTTGCTCTGTTTATTCTTATACATTTTCTGTCCCCTCATTTCAGTAGACCAAACCTTAGTCTACCACAACGATTTTAGGAAGCCGTGTTCATTCTCAGAGACCATGAACAGACTGGATTGCCCTTGACCCAATTTTTTTTTGTTTCTTTCTTTACTTTGGGGGCTATTGTTGTTGTGTTTTTTAACCCAGTGTATCATTTTAACAACAAATCAAAAAAAAACAGAAACTTTGTGTCTTTAGGAGCCATGGGTCTGCATTCGGCTGGATTCCCAGTCAGAAGCACTCTTGAACAACACTCTTCACTACAGAAAACTTACCACAAGCCCACCGACTTGTGGACAATATCAGACAGGCATTCTTCACGGGTCATAATGTAGACTGTCAGCGTCTGGGGAAAGGGGTGGAACTCTTGCTTTCCTCTTCCTGCTTCTCACGGCAAGCTTCATATTTTTCACTGTTCCGACTTTTAAATCCTTTCACAAAGTCGCTGTTAAGCCATTTGCAAGACTGGACTGTGTAGCTTGCCACTCTAGAAATGGAGTTCCCTTTGACCCACACAGATGGCTTTAATTTTCCGGTATGGTATGCAAGGAATGCCTCAGGAGAAACTGGGGGCCATTTAGCTTGCATTTTTTTTGGTTTGCCCATACACGTTTCAAAATGGAGTTCGCATTTGCTGTCTCTGCCGTGAGCTTCCGTCTCCACACCACTATTAGAGTTTGGGACTGAGATTCGATCGATCGCCTCCGAGCAAGAGAAGCTCTTGCTTACCCACCGGAAGGCAGACAGAGTAATTCTACCAAGTCCAAAATGAGTGGCCTCATAAACAGATGCCAGAGATAAGCATGTGTGTGTGTCGGGCTGTCTGAGCCCAAATGCTCTGTCCCTCTGTCCATAGTGACCTCTTTATCCACTGACACGCCATTTACTTGGGCTCTGCAGCAAGTGGAGCCTCTCTTGAGCCTTTGCATACATATTCCAGCTGCTGAAACAGGGCTGGAATCTGTGGAGAACCCTCAAGGGGGCGGAAAGATTCCTGCTGTCAGTTTAACTCAGCGTTTACTGAGCGTCTGCTATGTGCAAATGACTGGGGGAGGGCCTCTGAGGAATGTCGGGATTATTACGTTCCATTGTTTGACTTTTAGGGATCTGTAATCTATTAATGTGTGGGGGAGAAAGGAGGAAACACAGAAAGTATCACATTTTTCTTTTTTCAAAATACCAGCGGAAAACAGTAAATAAAACGGAAAGTTAGGGGAAAAGCCAGGTCTACAGAAATTGCTTCAGTCTGTGTAAGCCATCCCAGCATGTTGTCCTAGATGCTTGGTCTAATGAGAATAAGACCCACTTAGATCGCTAGGCAAGGGCTTCACTCGCTCCAAGTTGCTCGAAGCTGTTACTTTATCTATTCTGCCCAAAATCATTTTTTTTTAGCGAAGAATACATTCGAGAACTCATGTTATACAACTAAGAAAAAAAATATCACTCCCAGACACGAAAATCGGTGTGAAGTTTGCACAGCGATGCGAATGGGCTAAATGCTGTTCAGTCGTCCAAAGTTAGAAGCAGTTAAACTGATAAGTGCTTTTCTCACAACCAACGTGAGAGAAAGTTAAAGAGATTTTTAAGTGTGTGTGTTGGGGTCCGGGGGTGGGGATTAAAATAAAAACAAAACGCTTTCTGCTAGAATACTTAAAACCGCAGCAGAGATCAAAAACAGAAATTAAAGAGGCGACTATGCCTTTGCACGCCCTCGTTGCAGATCCGTACTTCAGTGATCACACTGCTGTTTCCAAGAAGACCCTTCAGCTGGGTGAAGCATTTCGGGATCGCTGCAATCATCATCGCTCTCAACAACGTCCTGGTCATCCTCGTGCCTACCATCAAATACATCTTTGGATTCATAGGTAAGTTTCAGAAAAGCTTTTGTTTGGTCGGCACAGACTTACACCTCCTTAAATGGCAAACACGGGGATGGTGCAGTGTAGACAGGGATCCCAGTTCCCTTCAGGCTAATAAGAACCCTGCCAGCCCCTGATAGGCTCAGAGACTACGCTGGCAGTGCCCCCTCCCTCCCAATTGATGCTCGGAATCACCTATAGCCTTAGTCCAAGGGCCTTTTCAAGAGATGGGGAAACTGAGCCTCAAAGAAACCAAGTCGCACGCCTTTTTTGTGGACAATGGATTTGGGCATGCGCAGTAGCTCTGGCTTCGACTCATGATTTGGGCATGCGCAGTAGCTGTGTCTTCCAGCGATGAGTGAGGACAGGTGTTAAGTACCGCAAGCTCTCTGGAGTCTGTGAGCATTCAGGATACTTTTAGAGGAACAGGAGGCGGATAGCCCAAATCATCTCATTTCTTTTAACCGCATGGTCTGTTATAGTACATTTAATTTCTCAATCCAGGCAGAGGGTTTACTAGATTGTAAGGACAGAATGACTTTTAAGAGAACCAGGTGTGGGGGTTGGGGATTTAGCTCAGTGGTAGAGCGCTTGCCTAGCAAGCGCAAGGCCCTGGGCTCGGTCCCCAGCTCCGAAAAAAAGAAAAAAAGAAAGAAAAAAAAAAAAAAGAGAGAGAACCAGGTGTGAACAAGTTGCAAAGTAAGAGCGGACAGGAAGCATGCATGGTGTGTTCGGCCCTCTGAGTACGTAGTTACATTTCCAAGTCTTTACCAACTTGTATTGATTGGCCTTTTACTGCTTACTATAGTTATACTTATGATGCTATGGTATGAGGCACATTTTAATAGGAAGAAATAATCAAGATGACCTATGGCTTAAACGTTGCTTTTAATGCTGAAAATAACAAGGTAGCATTCTATTTGTTCGTGCTGAAGCCCGGGCTTGCAGAGATGATCTTTTCCAGGACAACCAGCCTTGGGAGACATTAACCCACCCTGCATCTCTTTCCACAGGGGCTTCTTCTGCCACCATGCTGATTTTCATTCTTCCGGCAGCTTTTTATCTCAAACTTGTCAAGAAAGAACCCCTTCGATCACCCCAAAAGATTGGGGTAAGTAAGACTTGCCATATCCCCTCCTGTATCTATTCAGCTACTCAGAGTAAGCCAGAAAACGCATGGTTTAGAGAAACGAAGCAGTCGTTCAGAAGACAGAAAAACTAAAGCTAGAGACAGAGTGGCAGGGAAGAGAGAGTTTCTGACCATCTGAGGACGCTAGGGTTTCTCTCCTTCAAGTAACAAATATCTGAATATTTTGTTGAGTTCTGTGTGGTAAATGCTGGCTTGGTAAATTTGCCACAGGCACGCATGTCATGTGCACACTGGTGTCCAGTGCCAGGCTAGATGTGATTTGTGACATACTAAGCTATCAGGTTCCCTTGCGGTGTTGGGGTAATGCCAGAGTTTTAGTCCCTTGTGAATTGCTAGATTCACAAGGGCGAAGATGGCTCTGATTTCCCTTCCACCTACTTATTGTCTATTTATCTCCCTTATATTCATCTCCCTATAGACTCTGCTGTTTGGATTACAATATAAAAAAATAGAACCACTGTTTCTTTTTTGCTAATATTTTCAGATGTAAGCCGCTATTGATATTTTACCAATAATTAAGTGTTATCAGTGACCGGTTAAAATAGGTCTTCTATTAAGGCTTGAGAAAGTGTACTTCTAAATGCAAGTTGGCCCTTAAAGCCATTCATTTCTTGGGGTTCCCGGGGACATAAGGGCAGCTTGATAGTACAGACCCCTCCTTTTCCCAAGTCTGGCCTCCGTGTGCTCCACCCTTCCCTGGGTGTCTGCTGTAGTGTCCCTTGGCTGTGACCCACTGTGATTCGGACCAGATGAAAAGTGGGTCAAGTTGTCCCCTAGTCCCCTGCTAACCACAGTCACCTACCTGCTGCTCCCCAGCAGGTAGAATGAAAAGATGGGTCTATGTGGAGTATATACGAACTCGGAAAAATTCTGAAAGACAGATGTGTTCTCAATACTCCTACTTAGGACGATAGCTACATTTTTTTTTTTTTTTTTTTTTTTTTTTTTTTTTTTTTTGGTTTTCCAGAAATGACCAACACATACTGGGCTTCCATTTTATCCATACGGTTTATCAGTTGGTGATAACACACACTGCTCTTCCTCCGTCAGGGTCATGAGTGTTTCCTACCACATTCGGTCTCCGTCTACCACCTAGGTCTTTTTTTTTTTTTTTTGGTAACCCCCATATTTTCATGTATCCTGTCAGTCAACCTTGGCTCTCCCCTCACCCTGTATGCTACGTGTTCCCCATTTTCTCTCCTTCCTTAAACGACTTGCCATTTTTCACTAAGAATATACAAGGCACAATGCCACCCGGTGACACTGTTGTAAAAGCAAACTGTTGTTCCCCGTCTCCACTCCTCCCTAACGTGCTCCCTCTGAATTACAGGCTTTGGTGTTCCTCGTGACTGGAATTATCTTCATGATGGGAAGCATGGCGCTCATTATAATCGACTGGATTTACAACCCTCCAAATCCCGACAACCACTAATCCTTGGGGGGGACGCTCTTCTATTGGAAACGGCCGTCATTATGGTCTGAAGGACACTTTAGTTGTCTTGGTTGGGATGTTAGTCTGAGGAATTAACGAGATTCCGAAGACATTTTCTAGCTCTATCATCTGACGCATGTGAAAGAAAAAAAAATATATATGGGTTTTCTTGGGAAGGGTTTTGCCGGGGATGGTGAAGGATGCATTAAAATTCTGTGACGCACGTTTTAACCCAGGCCGTCCAGTGCAGTGTGTGATGCCCACGTTGTGTTCGCTGCTGTGGAAGCTGAATCCCGTTGGCTGCGTGTCTCACGTCAGCAGACAATAGCCTGTCCCCATGCTCACTCCACATCTCACCACCCCAGATCAACAAATAATTCTATTCTCAGACCATCAGACAGAGATCCCCTGGTGGGCAAAGCTCACTTAGGGCCATCTCCCATTGTACACCGACACTAAGGGTCGGCTGACTGGCTGAGGCAGGGGCATGCCTTGAGCTGTCCCTGTGAGGTTCCTGAATGGCAGATGCCATGATAGAGTACTTCCTCTCAACACTTAAGGAGTAGTTTGCCCAACCTGCGTATTACACTGAATTAGTGACTTTTTCATTCAATGTTTTAGTGACGAATGCTAAAAACATCTCACTAAACACAGAGGGTTTTTTTTTTAATTATCAAGAAACAACTGCCCAACAAAAATGCTTTTTAACATCTGCCTTTTCATGATGTTCCTGATATTTTTGTCCCTCGTTGTCTTTGAACAAGGCTTCCCCTCTTGTCTTCCGTTCTCATTCGTAATTTTCAGAAAACCGCAGTCCGTGTGGAGACACACTACCCAGTATTGTTTGATACATTTTTATTTGATAAACATTTCAGTGCAGGAAACTGTGATTTTTGCTATATGTTTATGTACATAATCTCATCCTATAGCTATCAGCACGTTGGCATTTGATACATTGGATTTTTATTTTTTATATTTGCAGTTCTCTTTCTTCACAGACAAAGCATTTATATTACCGGGGACAGGGAATTAAGCTGGCGGGCTCAGAAATCCATGTGTATGTGTCTATCCATTGGAGACATCTAAAAGTTAAAAACCTAAGCTCACCTAGTCCGGTGATGCTCTTTGCTGTTTGCAATACTCTGAAGATCTACAGCAAAGCAGCAAAGGAAAGGGATTCTCATTCGTAAATCATTTCCAGCGCTAACGACGGTCTTTGAATTTACCATGTCTAGAATAGAGTTCAGTTTATTTTAGCTCACATAGGAATTCACTGGCATCCATCTGCCGTTAAGATAATATCAAGTGGTTAGAAATAAATGCACCAACGTGACCCCAAAATACAGGCTGCCGTTCTTGTTCACAGCCATAGATGCTTACATGGGGTGGAGTTCAGTTTCCCCTCACTGCCCAGAATCTCTGGCTTTGACCGTTGTTTTTCAATCACTGGTCGTTTATTTTACATTTCAATACGAAGCCAGGTCTGAAATGCACGAATCATCCAGGTAGTGATAATACCATCACACTGAAATAGTTTTTCTGCAGTGGGTCTCAGAAACATGTTTGTTTACTTGTCATTTTCTGGAGTTTAGTACTATAAAATGGTGTGCTTTGGGATAGAAACCGAGCATTACTAGAAAGTATCACAAATTCCGAGTTATTATCATCCGGGAGGAAAAAAAATCGCCAAATAGGATCTGTGAGATGTCTTTCCGTTTTTCATTCACCCAAGAAATAAACCAAGATTAGAGAGTGGAAAGGGTGCATTGCAAATATTAAATGTGTTTCATCTGAACATATTAAATGTAAATAGAAAAGATTAATCCAAAAATATTGGGAGCCTGTACAATCTGTATATATTTCAAATATTTTACATTTAGAATGACTAACTGGGAAGCATCCTCTTGTGTAGTCAGACAGATACTCAAGAGTAATACAGCAGTGCCAAAGAGTACACGCAGCTCCACTCACTCGCGTGGCCGTCTTCAGGACCGGAGCTCACACAAGCTGCAGGGCAGATACGCAGAGTACATTTTTTTTTGGTAAATTTAACCCATTTGTAAACAGATACAAATTTTATTTTCTTACAGCCTTTATAAGATGGTTTGATGTACTGGGAGGATTTTTTTTATTACAGAATGTATATTGGTATATAATAAATGAACTTTTCAAATGACCTGGCTGTGGTTTTTCTCTTCTCGGTAAAGGCTGTGAGTTATTTGTACGTGAGACAGGATCAGAAGTAGACATATTTATCACCTGTCTTAAACTGATGCACGTTCATCCCCGCAAGATAAAGGGCACAGCGAAACCTTCATCTCACACATGCAATTGCTGCTGTTACAAATGACTGCACACTTAATGGCATAGACAGGAGAGAAAATCTAAAGCCAGACATGGTGTCACATACCTGTGATCTAGCCCTGGGACGCAGAAGCAGCAGACTTGTCAATTGAGGTCGCCCTGGGCCGCACGGTAAGGCACAATCTCAGAAAGTCGGGGGGTGTAAATACCTTATTGAAGAAGTCTGCAGTCCTCAAATCAAGGTTCTGGTGGCTCTGCCTCTTTCCACAAGTTTTAGGGGCCGAATCTAATCTATTCCTTTGCCTTTCCCAACTTCTAGAAGCCACCTACACCCCTTGGTTCATCGCCTCTTCCTCCATCTTCAGAGTTCATGTACGATGCATCGTCTTCCTATTCAAATCTGTCCCACTTTTCTGTCTCTATTGCCTGTTTCGGTCATCGACTGTCTGTCTGTCTGTCTGTCGCTCTCTTTCTGTATCTGTCTGTCTGTCTCTCCATCTGTTTGTCTGTCTCTCTCTTTCTGTATCTGTCTGTCTGCCTCTCACTCCATCTGTTTGTCTCTCTGTGTGTCTGTCTGTCTCTCACTCTGTCTGTCTCTCACTCTGTGTGTCTGTCTCTCGCTGTCTGTCTGTCTGTCTGTCTGTCTTTCCCTTTCCGTTTCCCTCTCCCCTTACTTCCTTCAAGGATCCTTGTGAGTGTATGAGGTTCATGCAGATAACCCCTAGTCACATCTGCGACATCCCCTTGCCCAAGCTGCAAGGACTAAGACATGAACATTTGGGGAGGGTCATTACTCTCTCTTCCACCACATTCCCCATCCTTTCCCACAGACCATGCTTGCATTTAACTTATGTGCCTGATGCATGTACAGGTTACCCCGGATACTGCAGGTGTCTCTGACGGATATAAAAGGAGGAGAAAGATATATTTTAGAAAGACGATCCCAGCCAGAGGAGAACGGAATGGGAGGGGGCTAAGATAAAGAAGAAAGAACATGTGAGGGGTGTTGTGAGCCACCGAGAACAGAAAGAAAGATCTGTTCTTCCCATTGGTTAATTCATTCTGCCTTAAACTAGAGAAGTGCCTCTGAGTTTAAGTCTTGAAGATACACGTTTCCCTGGACTGGGTTTGTTTTTAACATTTGAATCATCCCATTCCCCTCATTTTATTTTTTTAATTTTATTCTTTACTTATTCACTTTACATCCTGCACACTGCCCCCCTCCCAGTCACCTGCTCCCACATTCCTAGCCCCATCCCCGTCCTCTTCTCTGAGCGGATGGGGTCTCCCCTAGGGATCCCCACCCTGCACTTTAAGTCTTTTCAAAGCTAGGTGCTTCCTCTGCTACTGAGACTGGAGAAGGCAGCCCAGCTAGAAGAACACATTCCACGTGGAAGCAACAGCTCTTGGGATAGCTCCACTCTGGTTGTTCAGGACCCACACGAAGACCAAGCTGTAACATCTTGCTACATATGAGTGGGGGAGGCCTAGGTCCAGCTGGTATGTGTTCTTTGGTTGGTGGTTCAGTCTCTGAGATCCCCAAGGGTCCAGGTTAGTTGATTTTGTTGGTCTTCCTGTAGCGTTCCTATCCCCTTCAGGGTCTGAAATCCTTTCTCCTGTTTTTCCATAAAGAGTATCCAAGCTCCATCCACTGACTGTGGGTGTCTGCATCGGTCTGAGTCAGCTGCTGACTCGAGCCTCTCAGAGGACAACATGCTCCTGTCTGTAAGCGTAACAGCCTATCATTAATAGTGTCAGGGATTGGTGCTTGCCCATGGGATGGGTCTCAAGTGGGGCCGGTTATTGGTTGGCTGTTCCCTCAGTCCCTGCTCCAGAGTCACCAACCCACCCACAAAACTTCCAAGCCAAATTTCCTTCATTTTATTAAGGGAAGGAACACAGCCTTATCCTGTGGTGTGGATGTGATATTATGCGCTTTTCACATCTTGGAAGCTAGGAGGTATCTTGTAGGTACTTTAAGGAAGCAGTGTTTACCCACACTCCAAATGTGAGTCCAGAGTGTAGAAGAGAAGCCAGCAGTGTGAAGGGACATCACGGTGAGAGCAGCGGCCATATTGCTAAGTACTCCTGCATCAAGAAGCCCTGATGGCAGAAAGATAATTCTGTGGAAATACATAAGCATGTGTGATTTTTTTCAATAATTTATGTTTTTATTTACTTGCCTCCTGATCATAGCCCCCCCTTCTCTCTTCCCAGTCCCACCCTTATAAATATCTCCTCCCATTGCCACCTCCCATTCTCCTCAGAGAAAGGAAGCCCATCTTGTATACCACCACCACAGGACATCTAGTCCCAGCATGAGTAGGCACATCCCCTCTCACTGAGGCCCAACCAGGCAATTCACACCAGGGAAGGGGATCCAAAGGCAGAGAACAGAGACCGAGACAGTCCCTGCTCCA
Source organism: Rattus rattus (assembly GCF_011064425.1). Classification (NCBI taxonomy): domain Eukaryota; kingdom Metazoa; phylum Chordata; class Mammalia; order Rodentia; family Muridae; genus Rattus; species Rattus rattus. Next base: position 269,829,196 of record NC_046154.1, on the reverse strand, counting down.
CCTGTTAGGGGACTCACATGAATACCAAGCTGCACATTTACTACAAGTGTGTAGGGGTCTAGGCCCAGTCCCTGTACATGCCGTGGTTGGTGGTTGGGGTCTCTGTGAACCCCATGGGTCCAGGTTAGCTGACTCAGTAGGTCTTACATCTATGATTCTTAGGCAGAAATTAAACACTAACCCATAAGAGTTGTACTTTACATATGAAAAATATGGACACACTTTAACCAATGTATTTGTTTTCCTTTTACATCTAGACAGGGGATTTAAATTTAAGACTCGGTCTGATCTACTAAAAGTCCACTTTCAGTAATTAGATCATTGCAGCTTGGTATGGGAAGACACCTGCACGTGCCGCCAGATAAGCGAGCTCCTGTGGTCGGAGCCTCTTCCACTAACCCTCTGGGACAGCAGGGGTTTAGCCACAATGAACTGTGCAGAGATCTATTGCCTGGGACACCTCTGTCTTGTCAGAGACCACTTGCTTGGGGGATCATTTCACACCAAGCTCCCAGATAGCAAAATGTTTGTATTCCTTAAAGCAGCAAATACCCACAACCTGGCTTGGGGAAAACATTTTCGTGTCCCAAACATCATTAGAAAGAATCAGTGGTCAGGATAGAATCATGAAAACCAAACAAAACAAACAATACAACAAAATTCTTGAAATTAAATTGCAATTAGTACTGCTATCACAAGATAAGCCCTAAGCTATGTGCTCCAACAGAGAACTGAAATAAACACGTGATATAGAATGTCTTGTACATGACTGGAAATCTCCTGTTCACTAAGAACCCATAAAACCACAATTTGAGTGAGAAAAAGCTAACTAATGCTAACACTAAAACAAATAAAAAGAAGTTTAAGGTAGCCATCTTAAAAATTTAATAATAAATCATAAATTGCTTTGAAAAACTAAGATATTCCAAAAATGAAAATGGCTTTAAAGAAACAAACCCATATAAAATGTAGTGTTGAAAAACATAACAGCAGAAAATGAAGTTCATTGGATGTGCTAATGGTAGGTGGAGACAAAGACAAAAATCAATGAACTCAAGTGAATTTAGTATATTAACAGTAGGAGGAAAGACGGTGAAAACAAAAGATAAATTCCCCCAAATACAATGTCTGTGTTGCGTGGGACAAATGTCAAAAATAATTTCAACATTTCTGTTATTACATTTTCAGAAGGACCTTGAAGCCAAAACATACATATTCAGAAGACTGAGGAAATTCCAAATAGTATAAACCTCCTAAAATTTTATGCTAAGTTAATCATGTAGTCTTTGAAAACTAACGTCAAGAAAAAAAATCTTGAAAACATGTTGAGGCAAAATAACACACTAACTATAAGGAAACACTGGCACAAAAGTCTAAGGATTCCTCGTGGAGATCAGAAAGAAGTACACTAGTTTCTTCAACGAATGAAAGAGAATTGGCATGTGACTTCTATACCCAGCAAAAGTATCTCAGGCAGCAAATTAAAATAGCTACACTCCCCCAAAAGAGAAACAAAGGGGAATTTGACCTTTTCAAATTATTAACTCTAAGAATAATAAAATTTTAAAAATGAAAAAGAGGTTCTTTAATCAGAAAGTCAATGATAAAAGAACAAATGTTAGAATGCAGGGAAGAAGAAAAAAATAAAGACAAGAAATACAGGTGACTACAATAGAGTATCTCTTTCTTCCCCTCTATGAACTCTATAAATACATATTTTTGAGAAAGGGTCTTATTGTGTAGTTCTGGTTGCTCCGCAACTCACAGTGTAGACCAGGCTGGCTTCAAACTCACAGAGATCCACTCTGTCGCCTCAGTTCTAGGATAAAGGGAAACATGACCACATCTGGTCATAAATATATTTTTATTTAAAGCAAATCATCATCTGATATCAAAGAGTTTTTAATAGTGAAGGTAAAGGTGTGAACTAGAAGGGATGGTCTATATTACATCCAATTTGGACGACGTTGATAGCAGTAGACTGTATTAAATCACAAACATAGACATAAAAATGCACCTAAACACATCGTATAGGACCACCACTTTATAGCAGCAAGACAAAGACATATTCAGCAACATAAATAAATAAATTTAGGGGATTACAAAAATATATTAAGATAACCCACTAGAATCCAAGAAAACAAAAGGGGAAAAAAACTAATGTAATGGATAATAAAATAGAAGGCTATGGCACTGACACACTAATGGCTACTTTATTGACAAGTGTGAGTTAAATGCTCCAATCAATAGTGATTGGAAAAACACAAACAGCCTACAACCTCATAATATGTTCTATTTGTAAGAAACTGACTTCAAATTCAATGACCTGGGTAGATGGGAAGAACGAGGTTCAAACACTAATGTATTAGATATACACTAATAAAAATTAACTATAACAAGGTTAATAAAAAGATATAGATATAAAAATTAATGATAGAAAAAGGAACATCTGTGTTAATTAGGTGACAGAAGAGCTAGGCATATCTTTTAGCCTCTATTGTGTGCATAATGACAAAAAAAAGATCACCTCGGCAGACAGAGAAGACCATCCAAGTACAGCTTAGCATAGCCTAGCCCAACAACAGAACTCAAGACCAGGGCTGGAGAGATGGCTCAGCAGTTAAGAGCACTGACTGCTCTTCCAGAGGTCCTGAGTTCAAATCCCAGAAACCACATGGTGGCTCACAGTCATTTGTATTGGAATCAGACACTCTTCTGGTGTGTCTGAAGACAGCTACAGTGTGCTCATATAAATAAAATAATCTTAAAAACAAAACGAAACTCAAGACCCTTCATGCAAAACTTGACAGAGATAGAAGAAAAATAAGCAAACCCACAATTACAAATGAGGACCTCTCAAAAGCTGATAGAACCGCTGTGACAGAGGCATCAGAGTGTGCAAAGTACTTACTGAGCAAGTGCGGGGACCCAAGTTCAAATCCCAACATTCACATAAAGGCCAGGTGGCCACTGTGTCACATCTGTAATTCCAGGCCTGAGAAGGCGCAGATGAGGGTTACCCAGGGCAAACCAACTAGCTAGACCAGCCAGGTCAGCCAGCTCTGGATTCAATCGAGAAAGCCAGCATCAATAAATAAAGTTGAGAAAGACTGAAGAAGACACCTGATGTCAACCATCGGCCTCTGCACACACGTGTGCCCACAGAGGTGAACACATAGCTCTGTGTACACACGTGTATGGGCAAAAAAGAGAAAGGGGGAAAAACCCCAGAAGATAAGAGAAAAACAATCAACCAACAGATCCTAGTCGGTAGGTATAGAACATGTTACTGTCAACAGCAGGAAATACTGGTCTTGAAGTTCTCCCAGAACATCGCTAAGGTGGACACAGAGTTCAAAAGAGTGCGATCACACACGGTGTGTTTGCTGGTTGCCACGGAATTATTTAGAAACCAACAGAAAAGCCGTGGAGAAATCTCTAAACACATGGAAATTAAACAACGCACATCCACATCTGCAGGGAACAGAACGTGTATCAAAGAAGGAAAAGAAATAATATATAGGTCTGAAGGAAGTCTTAAAACATCAAAAATACGTGGGGTGCACCTAGGCATTGCAGAGAGTTGGAACGAGAGCATGGAGTGACAGAAATGAATCAAATATGGATAGTCTAGGTTTGTACATCCAGAACCTCAACATGACCTGGACAAAGGCAGCAGCACCACAGACGTGCTCACATGGACAGAGGAGGCGTTTACTCAGAGCACCAGTGCTGTAGTTCTGAGAGGTGTCCCCAAAGATCCACAGGCTGCAGGCATGGTCCCATCCCATAGCACTATTGGGAGACGTGGCATCTTTGAGTGAGAGGAAGCTAAGTCCCTAGGGTATGTGCCTTAGTTAGGGTTTTATTGTTGTGAACAGACACCATGACCAAGGTAACTCTTATAAAGGAAAACGTTTAACTGGGGCTGGCTTGCCGTTTCAGAGGTTCAATTCATCATCATCATGGCGGGAAGCATGGCAGCATGCAGGCAGACATGATGCTGGAAGAGCCGAGAATTCTACATCTTGATCTGAAGGTAGCCATGAGGAGACTGTCTTCTGCAGGAAGCCAGGAGGCGGGGAGGAGGTGTGTGTCTCTTCCACACTGGGTGGAGCTTGAGCCGAGGAACCCTCAAAGTCTGCCTACAGAGTGACACACTTCCTCCAACAAGGCCGCACCCACTCCAACAAGGCCACACCCACTCCAACAAAGCCACACCCACTCCAACAAGGCCACACCTCCTAATAGTGCCACTTCCCATGAGCCAAGCATATTTAAACCACCGCAGTATGTATGCCCTTGAAGAGGATGTGGGACCTTAGCCCCTTCCCCGCTTCTTTCTTTTTCACTTCTGAGATGCCACGAAGTAAGCCTCTTGCTCGGTCACACACTCCCGCCATGATGCATCATCTCGCCACTGGTACCTAGTGAAGGGACCAACTGATCAGAGCTCCAAACCGCCCAGGTTGTGCGCCAAAATTAGTTTTCTGTATTTCTAAGTTGACTGCTTCTGGTTTTTCTTGTCACAGTAGTGAAAGCCAACTCACGTGAGCCGCATGAAGAGTCATTCTTGCGGGGAGCGGGGAGCGGATGAAATCCTGACAGAACATGTATTGTAGATGCGGGCAGATGCCAAGTCAAGGACACATCCCATGCCTCCGACTCAGGAGAATAGAAAAGACTTTTCCAGATCAGCCTCGGGAAATTGGCAAAGCCTTCCTCTGGCGCCTCCAGAGACATCCTACCAAGACTATCTAACCCTTCCTGCTTGAGCTGTAGAAGATAAACTTCCGGAGTCACCTAGTGCGGTAGCAGCGCCCTCTGTCGGAGCAAGCGCAGTCCACCCAAGCCCAGCCTCTCTGTGTGTGTCCTCACGTGCCTGTCATTTCTTCAGTCCTGTATGGCTCCAACCAAGTTTCCAAGATCGAACCACCCAGGGCGGGGCACATTCTGTTCTGTGCAGGCTTTCAAAGTTTATTTTATTAAAGTAATTGACTGTGTTTTTTTTTTTGTTTTGTTTTTTTTTTTTTTTTTTTTTAGAGCAGGTTAGACTACTTCTCATTCCTAGTTTCGACATAAATACCTCCCATGTAGGTCTTTAGCCTTTTACAGTGCGTTCTCACATACACTATAGAACAAAATCGATGTGAGACCTCACAAACACTGAACAGAACGCCACTTGTGCTAGTCAAGGGTTATTTTTAAAGGTTTGTTTTTATTACTTTATTAATAGGCGTGTGTGTGCGCGCGTGAGTGTATGTCACATGAGTGTAGCACTCCTGAAGGCCAGAAGAGGACTCAAGATCCCCAAGAGCTGGAGTTCCAGGCAGTGTGGGTACCGGGACTGGAACTTGTGTCCTGGAAGAGCAGTGCGTGTTCTTAACTGCTAAGCCATCTCTCCAGCACCACAGTTAGCTTCTTTGACAAAATACAGACATAGATCATGTACAGCCGGGAAAATCACTTCAGAGATTTCAATGCAGAAGAGCTCACCTCCGAGAAGATGGGAGTCAGGGGAAACACGTCTTGGGGGTGAAGAGTCAGGCAGGCAGGTCTTGAACTTGAGATCCTCCTGCTTCAGCTTGCTAGCAGCTGGGACGGTGGACCTGGATCCTTAGTCTGGGCTTAGACTTCCTTCCTTAAGGTTGAACGGCGTCCTGCATGTGTGCGTTGTGCTGTCGTCATTCGTGCTTCCTTCGGTGCCCCAGAAGCAGTCAACTTAGGAATGCCCCGATTACCGCAGGTCGCAGGTGTCGAGTGTCTAAGAACCTCTTGTCCTTCTCTCGCTTACGTGCCTAGAAGTGGGACTCCTGGGTCACATGGCAAGTTTGATGTTAATGTCCTGAGCAGTCCCCGCCCCATTTTCTACAGTGGCAGTGCCATTTCACACCCTCGGCGACTTGGTTCTTATATATTTGTGATTTAAATGTGTCTAATGGTAATCATATGCATATCACGAACATTTCCTTCAAGCATTCCCTGATTCCTGTAGCTTTTCCTGTTATGTCTTTTTCACACAAGAGCATCCTAGTCTACTCTATCCTCTCTTTTTCCTCCATGCCCAAGGACATCATATCCCTGTGTTTTAAACTTTTAGGTGTACCTAAACTATTAAGATACTTACCAGAAATTTATTTCTGAATGCGGTGCTAAGAAGAAGTTGTTTTCTCTCTGAGGACTCAGATGTCTTTCTCCGATTTGGGAATGCCATTTTTGTCTAATAGAATTCCTTTATAGGGCAAATAGCTTCTCAGCAGTTACGCTGAGGACGGCTGCCTTCTGAGCTTGGGTTGAAGTAACCACACGATCTTCCCCAATCCTTCAGCAAGCATATAATTGAATGCTTTCAGTGGGCGAAGTCAATCACGATCCCAATTACACCCAAGAAGGGATTTGAAGTAAACGAGAACACGGAGGCTTTCTACGAAGAGATTACGATCAACTTGGGAGCTATAAAACAGGCAGATAATTACTTAATGGTAACAAGGAACATGGAGAAAGCATCAACACGAGACGCACACGTGCACAGGAAGTGCTGTGTCATCTACTGTGGAGCAGAAAGAGCTCCCTGGGAAAGGAAACGGGAGTGATTTTCAGAATATGGAGAAGGGTACGTCTCAGCTATGAACTACAAAAACTTGGGGGAGAGAGGGCAGAGGGGAGGAGGGAAAAGGAGGAGGGACGGACAGAGAGGAAAGGAGGGAAGGAAGAGGAGAGGGGGAGAGAGAGACACAGAGACATACACAGAAAGACTGAGAGACAAAGAGAGAGAGAGACAGAAACAAAGACACACACACACACACACACACACACAGAGAGAGAGAGAGAGAGAGAGAGAGAGAGAGAGAGAGAGAGAGAGAGATCCCCATAAAGATACTGCTCTAATGAGCAAATCAGATTGTCCAGACCAGAGGCTATGGTTGAACATGAGGACTGCAAATCTCACAAACAGGCTGCCTGGGTTAAGAACTGATTCCACCAAGTCCTGCCTTTAGTAAGCCTGACATGTCTTGCTTCACTGTCGGTACCTCAACCTACTTACCTACGGATTCAAAGGAACTGCTAAGAGTCCCCGTCTGTAAGTCTGTCAGCATGGTACCTATCACCTACTTATTCCCAACAATTGCTCTCACCCAGTATGGAGGCTTACATGCCCAGCCGTCACATTCTGATGTTTGCAACGTCCTTCAAGGGAAAGTATCTAGAATCAGCAGGGAAGACAGTCTCAATGGTGGACCAGGTTGGACTACAGGGGACTGTCTTGTAACTTACTTGAGATGAGAAGACTTTCCCTCTGAGGACAGCATTGTTCCCTGGGTTGGGGTCCTGCCCCGTGTAAGAGTAGAGAAAATTCTCTGAGAGATGAGTTTGCAAGCCTTCACTCTCTGCGGCTTTGGGATGTTCGTTTGGTTTTGGTTTTTGGACAGGGTCTCACTATTACCTCTATACGTCCTAGAACTCACTGTGTAGATCGAGATGGCCCCAAGCTCCCAGAGATCGGCCTGCTTCTGTCTCCTGAGTTCTGGGATTAAAGGCGTGTGCCACCGCACCTGACTTTCTCTCTCAGCTCTTGACTAGTTGACATCATTAAGCTTAGCCTCGACTTCTCTGCAGTGACAGGCTGTAACTGGAGTTCTGAGCAAATCTAATATTGCTGTACAGGATCTGAGTGTTCCGCACACTGTGTGTATCACAGGGACCAGTCCTAGTAGAGGGAAAAAAATTGGCAGGTCCTGTAAAGACAGAAAAACCACAAATAGTCTATTAATCCAACTGCACTTGACTCATAGAAAACAAAGTACACAGGAGAACTAGACTCAGGGGTTCCTGCTCAGGACCTTGGGCCTGCATACTCCACATCTCCATGGATAGCTTTGTGGTCATGTCTGCCCAGCAACTGAGCTTCACAGAGCCTGAAGGCAGGCTGTGGTACCTGTGCACAGCGACCTATCTTGCCTGTGAGCCCTCTACTCTCTTCTTATCTGTTTTGGTCGCTTTCGTATTGCTGTAGTTAACACGCCTGCTAGAAACAGCTCCAGAGAGGAAATGTTGATTTTTGGCTCATGAGTCCAGAAGGTTAGGCCTGTGGTAGTGGGGAAGGCGTGGCTGGGAAGATCAGTTCATTGAATAGTGGGTCAAGTAGCAGTGACTGGGGGTGAGGGATGCCACTCTCTGGATGTCTTCCTTCTTTTGCTCCTTTTATTCTGTCACGTGGGATGGTACCGCTCACTTTCAGGGTACCTCTGTTCCCTCTCAGTTACATCTGTTTACAAATGACCTCGCAGACACACGCCACCAATTTCCTAGCTGTGTCTAAGTTCCATCAAGTTAACCAGAAAGCACTCATCGAGATAAAACAAAACACGAAACAAAACAACCATGTATTTAAATTCTGATTTAAAATATCCAAGTTAAAGCGTATGTGTGATGAATAATGGTTCATTTCAATATATTCCTAGTATTTGCTCCCAAATGAAGACCCACTCTTGTTAAGCAGAAGTACACACAAGTAGAGAACCAAGTGTTTGAAACGGTGAAAGAGGAAACCTTCAGAAGAATGGGCTTGTTTTTATTTACAATGCCTATATTTAATTACATGAAATTAGACCCAATACCAGCATCGACTGGTTTCCTTGTAATATGTCATCTACTACAATAATGAGATCTAGGCTTTCTGTCCCAAAGCCAAGTTCCCCCGTGCCGTTTTTCACTCAAGAGAAAGATGGAGAAGAAAATCGGTCCTTCTTGGATAACATCCAAAGTAGTTCAATCCCTGAAATGCCGAAAGAAAATGGCTGCAGGGCAAGAAGGCCCCAGAGTACAGCTGAAGAACGTCTGGAAAGAAGTAAGCAAAAGCAGAACGTCAGATGGCGCCTAGCCTGGGTCTGCAAATGCTTAACATGCTTGGCAAACTTAACTCATAGTGAAATCAAAGGCGAGTGATATTAAATGTTTCTGGTAATCCAAAAAAGCAAAACAAAACAAAACAAAACACCCCTGTACTCTTAAGGTAGAAAAGGAAGATTAGGAAGGGAAAAAGAAGGAAGAAAGGGGTCGACCAGATACCTGGGAGAAAGAAGCAAAGATGAGATGTCCCTGAAGAGTGCGGCTGAAGAGAAAGCAGGAAAACCACCCATCCAAAGGCAGGCCTCCCGGCACCAGTGCTCTGAGAGCATTTCCTAAGAACCAGGTCACAGGAAGATGAAAGTGGGCAGCACCTGCCCGGTGTCTGCTTTTTCCCATCCACAAGCAGTGCGGGTAACAACAAAATAATAGCTAACATGGCCTGGTCGTCACCTCTTTTTTTTTTTTCTTTTCTTTTTTTCAGAGCTGGGGACCGAACCCAGGGCCTTGCGCTTGCTAGGCAAGCGCTCTACCACTGAGCTAAATCTCCAATCCCGGTCGTCACCTCTTTTATTCGTGTCGCCTTGTACTAAACATATTTCTGCCATGTGCCAAGTCCCCCTCCCAGTTGACTCTAGGTTGTGTCAAGTAGACACAAGTGAGGAGAAGGAACACAGCGCATGCGTTCTTAATGATAACATTGTATTACTTAGTATACATGATACATTTTTGTTTGGGAGAACTTCTTTTCCTTTTGAGGATTCAGTCGTATTATTATGGAGAATGAAAACAAGGTAAAATTCATCCCTCTTTACTTCATTAAAATCTACATTATTGCCTTCAGGGGGAGCCTCACCTGTAACGTGATGGTTTTCCCGTCTCCAGTCCCTCTTCCTCCTATCTTGTGGTCATCACCTACTTTACAAGTGTCAGCCATGGTAATTAGTCTACAGCACAAGTCACCTGGGGAGCTGCTCCCTAACCCTCTCAGTTAAGATGTTGGCCATCACAAGGTCAGAACAGGCAGGTAGGCACCACATCCTGCTGATAAGGTTCAGTATGTCTGCCAGTCTCTTGCTCTGCTCTGAAACCCCAACAGCTGGGCAGTTGAAGAATGCCAGAGATCACCGTAGTTGGCTCACGTGTGCTCTCCAGGCACGGCTGAGTACCTGTCTCTGCCCTGCACTCTTATCCTCACCTCCAGCCAAACTCCACTGCAAACCTCCGCCATCTTCCGTCTCCTAACACATCAGCCTCGTGTGGCAGTTGACGTTACAGAAGCCATGAATCTTACACTTACACATCTTCTGTATCCTCTGCTCTCCTACAGCCTGTGCTGCTCCTGGGTCCTACAACTACCCACCTAGTACACAGCGCTCTAGATGGGAGACTGCTAATTCCTTACCAAGGCACTCTCAGCTAACTACCAATGCTTCATTGTCGTCTCCCTTTTCAGATTTGTTTCCGTCAGAAACCTTCTGTGACAGAGCCTCTCTTTGTCTCCATTTCCCAGTGTCCACTCCCTTCAAATGTGTCACCCATGCATGTAGCCTTTTGGACCAACTCAAACCCAGTTTCTGCCAAGTCACTCCTCACTGACTGTAGTATATGAACCCTAAAGTGTAGGTTAAAGTGTGAGATAAAGCCTCTTCTCTTCCTCTGGTATTTCACTGTATCACCAGGAAGATGGATGTTACAGTCACCCCTGTCTTTCAGCCAATCAAAATTAGGCAAGATAAATTTGGTTTGCCTCCTTTGAAAGGGGGAAGGGAGGCAGCTGAAGCTATAATGGACATACACTGTTCCAGTTTGTGATGGTTTGAATATGCTTATCTCAGGGAGTGGCACTATTTGGAGGTATGGCCCTATTGGAGTAAATGTGTCATTGTGCATTTGGGTTTTAAAAGACTCATCCTAGCTGCCCGGAAGCCAGTCTTCTTGTAGCAGTCTTCAGAGGAAGATGTAGAACTCTCAGCTCCTCCTGCACCATGACTGCCTGGATGATAATGGACTGCATCTCTGAACTTATAAGCCAACCGCGATGAAATGTTGACCTTGTCAGAACTGCCTTGGTCATGGTGTCTGCTCATGGCAGTAAAATCCTAGCTTAGACACAGTTGGTTTGTTTTTCTGGTTCCAGCAATGACAGAATGGACCCTGGGCCTTCTTGTGTCTGTCTGTCTGTCTGTCTGTCTGTCTGTCTGCCTGCCTGTCTATCTTTCTTCATTTTTCTTTTGTTGAAAATATTTTTTTCATATAATATGTTCTGATTATGGTTTCCCCTACTTCTACTCCCCTCATGCCCTTCCCATGCCCCTCCTATCTGGATCCATCCCCTTTCTGTTTCCTTAGACCCAAAACAGGCTTCTAAAGAATAATCATGGCGGGGGGAGGTGGGGAAAAAAGAATAATCATAAAAAAAATACAGTACGGTAAAAGAGCCAAACAAAAGCACAAGGAAACACATATAGGCACAGAGACACATACTTTTCACACACAGGAATCCCATAAAGACCCTCAAATCAGAGGCCATAACACACGCAAAGAACCCGTAAAATTAAAACAAAAACAGAGACAACCTCTCCCCCACCAAAACACCCAACTTAACATTATGATACAAAGAACCTCCAAACATCTCTACCGTTTTGTATTGGCCACCACGAGAGCCAGCCCTGTCGTGTGTAGAAAGTGACTCTTTGGTGTCCCCCATCCCTTCTGGCTTCTACACTTTTCCCTCCTCCACTTCCCTGCAGTTCCCTGAGCCCTGAGGGGGAGGAAGCTAGTGGAGACATCTGTATATGCTGAGTTTTCCAAATGTCTCTCACTCTGTACTCTGTCTGGCTGTCTCTGTATCCGTTCCCATCTGCCGCAGGAGGAAGCTTCTCTGATGATGGCTGAACAAGGATGGATCTTGTTCCTTTAGGGAGAATGGGGAGTCGGGGTCTCATGTACCCCACACTGGTCTCGAACTTGCAGAGTAGCCAAGAGTGACCTTGAACTTGTGTTCCCCCTGTTTGCTCGTCTGGAGTGCTGGGATTCTGGACGTGTGTTGCCAAGCCCCCCTCATGTCTAAATACTTGTCCAGCTGGCATAGTATAAACCAGGCTAATTAACAGACACGTTCAAGGAAAACATGGCATATGATAAGAGGAAATTGCCAAGCAAATTATTTTCTTCTGCAGGAATCATGTCAGATTCAAGTTAAATTGGGTTTGTGGTTTTTTTTTTAAAAAGGCGTTCTGGCACCTTGGGGTGAGGATGTCTCTCCGCTTACGAGCCTGTTTGCACACGCCTATGCATTAGCAAACTGCTTGATGCGTGCTGCTGGAGTTAACACAGCATATTTGATGGACCTGTCATGTCTGGAAGCAGGAGCTTCCTTTTCTGGGGCTCAAGGCACGTAGCTGCTTGCTTCAGTTCGCTTCTTCCTTCCCAAAAGGCTTAGCGCATCGAGGAGAATGACAGCTCGTTTTTCAAGAACTTGGACGCGTCAGGGTTGGCAAGAAGGAGCCTGCCTCCTTCACGAAGGCCGCCTCCCTGGTGCTTGATTCAGTTTCATTTAACCACACAAACATTCAGCATTTGGTTCGGGTATAAAAGACCAGGCAGGATGCCTTAGAGAAGTAGCGCAGTTATATATTACGGAAATATCCACGAAGCAAAGTACTATTGTGAGAGATGCTTGAAGTGCTAAGTGGGAGTGTCCCCGGGGGGATGCTCTGAGGCTGGGGGATGAGGTGTTACACCTCTGCACAAGGCTGCAGTCAGATCATCTGCCTCTTCCTCTGGGTGAGGAGAGAACTCACCTTGAAGCTCGCTCCCAGCTGGAAAATGGACGCGTCTGTTATCCTGTGTCAAGGAGTTAGGCTGAGGATGGCATCAAATGCTTTGTGTGCATTTCCTTAAGGCGGCCCCTAGAAGGCAGCATGGGCTTGGCAAGCATTCGGCTCTTTTGCTTTGTCACTGAAAAGACATAGGCAAGGAAGGGTGAGCTGGGGACCACCCCAAGGGAAGCGGTGTCTGAAGGGGCAGAATGGGTGGGTGAGCCTGGGCTTTGGAGCCCTGTCTCTTGGGTCCAAACACTGTTTCTATTGCAGAGGAGTTGGTGTGAGGTCCAAGCCTCAGATCCCTCATTGTCTTAGGAGGCTAATGAGAATACCTTTGCCTTAGTCCTTCCCAGACGAATAAAAGCCTGAGCTTTTGTGAGGCAAGGAGAACTGTGCCTGGCACACAAGGAACAGCCAATCAGCACTAACCAGCTCTTTTAAGCCTGATGGGCTATTCATCAGGAAGGGCCATGGCCAGAGGGTGTGTCACAGATGTCCCAAACACAGGAAACTAAGCCTGCCTTCACAGGTTGAGCAAACTCTTGAGACTCCGAATGCTCCAGAATCTTGGTGAGCCTTGATGTAATGTCCTCAGTGGAAAATTCCACAATGAGGAACTTTGTTTCATGCACACACAAAAAACCATATTTTTAGATTTTGCTAAGCTACCCCCAGCCAGCGTGTAAGCGTAGATGATGATACCCCACGTGAATCTTGGGTTTGGTTTACTCCCACCCCTAAGACGTTTTATGCTGGATATGCAAATATGTCTGGACCCCAAATCTATACATTCTGGAACCGTTTAGATGAGGCTATTCAAACCACACTGAGGTAAATGGATCTTTCAGGTCTGAGGAACAGCCCACACTGTTGAGCTGAGTGTCCTGCTCAGTGGTTCCTTTGCAGAAGATGAAGGGCAGGGATGGCCTGTCCCCTTAGACTCCCTGTTCCTCGGTTGATGCACAGAGGCTGTCTCAAGTCCACCATGGTTTCTAGCGCCATCTTGGAAAGGTGGCCACCCTGGAGCTTCTGTCAACAAAGGACATGACTGCTTCTTCCTCTCTGGTGACTGAAGATGTGATCATAGCCTGGCTAACAGAGAGATGTCTTAGCAGCAAGAGTTCTCAGGAGTGGTTAAGTCTCACCTCCACAAAATAGTGACGGGGGAATTTGGGCTCAGGGATAAAGGCTATGCATGGACGGGCCCTGCTTGGCTGATGTCCAGAGGCTGACTGGCAAGAGGATGGTCCCCAGAAGAGACCCCTGATGAGGTCTAAGAGGATCATGAGCCCCCTCTCCAAATGTAATCTCCGGCTGACTGGCATGTCTCAGGGTAACACCCATCCTTTGGATTACAGCATGGAGTAAATGACTGGTGGTTGGGATTAATATTTTCCTTTGTGTAAACCTATTGAGAGAAAAGATGCATTCCACTTCATTTACAGAAGAGAAAATGCAAAGAAACTGGGAGACCCATAAGTGTGAGAGTGTACACGTGCACTGTAGGACCATAGTGAGGTGGGCATTACATATTATAAGATATGTAATACAAGGATAAGGAAAAGAAAGTTGGGAGACCTTGACCTACTCAGAGTCCCGCAGGTTCGGATTGGAATACTGGGTGGTGCTGCCTGGACAGTAGTCAGTAGTCACCATGTGACGAAACATAGCCAAGAAAAACAACCTTAGATAAAGCTCGCTTTGAAAGACTGAAGCCCATAGTCCCTTGGCTCCATTGTCTCTGGGCCTGGGGCATGGTAGAATATGACATCATTCAGTAAAGCAAAGCAGCTTTCCTCATGGAAGCCAGGCAGCGGGGAGGGAGCTGGGGACACCATATACCTTTCAGCAACTCCCCAGTGACCTTTATCTCCCAGCTAGGCTCTGTTTCCTGACCACTAGCTTGTTACTCAACAAATCCATCAATGGCTATGCCCATGGATGAATCCAAGGCTTCGAAAGACCCAGAGCTGAACACTGACACTGGGGTGCCAAGCCTTTAATATATGATCTCTGGAAACCATTTAATATCTGAACCATAATACACATGAGTTTGGATTGCAGGGGCGGGGCTTTGAACTGTGTCCTACCCCTCCGATAACATTGAGGAGGGCACAGTATTAGAAGTATTGAAACTCATAAGCTCAATAGTCTGAATTTAATTGTGTGCTGTTCTGGGAGTTGTTGAGAAATGCTTGTTGCACACAACCTGAGGAATTCAAGAGCCTGTGGGTGTTTGCAGCCTCTCCCGCCATGACCAATCCAGAGGTCACACCCATTTCATTGGCAAGTACGGCCCAAGTGCAGTTTCCACAGGTGATCTTAAAGGGGTCTGAATCCCAGTCAACTGCTCCTTCCACGAGCCTTGTCTCTGGAGCTCACACAATGGGGAAACACATATTCTGGTCTTGAGTGAGAGATTCTGAGCTGTGTTCCTAACTCAACAACCAAGAGAAAGATGGGCTGTAAAGAGGAACTGTTTTAGCTAGGGATTTTATTGCTGTGAAGAGATACCTTGACCAAGGCCACTCCTGTAAAGGCTAACATTTAATGGGGACTGGCTTACAGTTTCAGAGCTTCAGTCTGTTGTTACTATGGTGGGAAGTATGGTGCAGTCATAGTGTTGGAGGAGCTGAGGGTTCTACTTCTTGATCCGGAGGCAGCCAGGAGGAGGTTCTGATTCCACACTGGGTAGAGCTTGCCCATAGGAGACCTCAAAGCAATGACACACTTCCTCCAACAGGGCCACACCTACAAAAAGGCCACACCTCCTAATAGTGCTACTGCCTATGGCCAAGCACTGAAACACATACATCTATGGGGCAGGGGGCAAACCTTTTCAAACCAGCATTTTTTTTTTCACACAAACGTTGTCTTTTTTCTGGATGTTCAAGATAGGACAAGACTCACATCCTCTGGTACTTCAGACTGTTTGGCATAAAAGAACCAGGCATAACCAATGACCATTCACATACAATCACAGAGAATGAGCATTTGGCGATGAGAAAACTTGACCTCAGCATAAAACAAGATGAGAGCAGTATTGGGGCTCCCCGGGAATGTAATGCATGCCTTCTTCCAAGAGAATGAGTCATCACTAGGGATGCTGAAGCAGAGACTTGAGGACCGCTGTCAACTCTTCTGCAGGTGAGACTTCTGCATTGGAAGATGGTGGGATAAAGAGAGGGGTTTGTCCTTGACTGACAACCACCGAGGATGTTTTTGCTCCTTCAATAGCCCAGATCTCTTAAATATTTTAAATGATTTCACACAAACCCATGGAGTTAAACTCTTCTGTTTGTAAGGTTCTACAAAGCATCTTGGAAGTTATACATCTCAACCTCTTTTTTTCTTTTCTCTCTCTTTCTTTCTTTCTTCCTTTCTTCTTTCTTTCTCCCTTTCTTTCTTTCTTCCTTTCTTTCTTCCTTTCTTTCTTTCTTTTTTCTTTTTTTTTCTTTCTTTCTTTCTTTCTTTCTTTCTTTTTTTCTTTCTTTCTTTCTTTGTTGGCAAGGTGTAGGTGGAATTTTGCTGACTTAATGATTCCTTTTTCTCACCATCCTTCTCCACCCCAATCCGTTCCAACCCCCTAAGGTAGGAGAGGAAGAAGGATAGAGGAGAAAGGGGGCATTGATCTCAATAGACTAATTCCTGCTGATTAACATCCTCGAGTTCCTTGGGGCAGTGTCCTCCCACCAGCCATCAGCAACCAGCAATTGCAGTGGGAGCACCAGGGGAGCAGGGGCAAGGACAGGGGCAGCTGCAGGGGCATCAGGGACAGCAGCAGCGGCCAACACTCCTCTCAAGGCTCTAGCATTTTAAACCCTCTCAAGAGTCCCCAGAATTCCAAATGCCATACATTTGCAGGACTTATCTCTGGCTGGCAACCTCACGCCCCTGCCAGAACATGACGCAAGCCATTGTCACCTGCTGTGGACACTCTAAAGCTGCCCCATATCCCATACCCGGGGTTAAAACAAAAACAGATTCCTGCAAGATTCTTGGGATTAAAGAAACCAACATTTCCACTACAGCAGGGGACAGAGCAGCAACATGAGGCTACGATCTGTAACTCCATTGTGAGCTCTTTCTGTCTGTTCTCCCCCGTCCTAACAATCCTAGACATACACCACATTGGCGACACTCCCAGGCCATGGCCCTGATTTGTCGGGAGCACGCAATTCCTTGTGCCCACAGATCCTCAGGGAAGCCTGGAGTGCTAAGCTCATGGAATTGTCTTCTACAAAGGAAAGAATGTAAACCCCGTTCTTCCATCCAGAGGGCTGGGCATTGTGGGTAATTAACAGCCTGGCAATCTGTGTTATCTCTTGGGCCTGGCCTTATCAAGCTCTCACAACCAGAACCACGGTTAGCTAGTCTAAACAACCTTCACATTGCCGGTACAGCCAGGGGCTCCCTAAAAGTCTGAACTACCCTTACTTTATCTGTATAGCCAGAGGCTCCCCTGAGCTCCCACAACCAGGACCTTGATGCTCTCTATCTGTGTGAACCAGACCAAGCCAGATCTTTCCTTAGGCTCTGAAATTTCTAGAGCCCATCTTCTTGGAACAAATGGCGTGGTCTCTGAGTGCCGATGTAATTATGCCTCCTTGTGCACAGGGGGCTGTATTACACCAGAAAACCTTTTTCCCCCAGTCGGTACCATGTTTACGTATGCTTGCAATAACTCACCTGGTGTGAGAGACTCAGTCTAAGACAGGCTGAGTTTTCATTTTCAACTCTTCACAGATCATTTCACTGCTGGCTGGAGGGATGCCTCCCCCAACCCCCTGCCCCCTCACAGTGATCACGTCATTGCTGTGATTAAAAAATGTTCAAAAGCTCCCTATGTTCTTTGAAGACATACTTAGAGTTTTCTATGACAACATTTAAGACTAGATCTTGGGGCCAGAAGGACGGTTCAGTGGTTAACAGCACTGCCTGCTCTTGCAGGGGCCTGGGTTTCATTCCCAGCAAACGCATGACAGCTCATAGTCACCTGTGATTCCAGTTCCAAGGGATTTGATGACCTCTTCTGGCCTCCTCAGGAACTGGCCGATCCACAGTATGTATTTATGTACACACACACACACACACACACACACACACACACACACACACACACACACACACACACACACACACACACACACACACGCACACACACACGATTAGTTCTGCTTGATTTTATCTCGCACTATGAAGTCTCGATGCTATTTCTCCACTCTACATTCTCTCTATTTAAATATGGTTGGTTTGATGAAAAAACTGCAATTTTCAGACTAATTCTTGCCATGTTTTTCTTTTGTAGGGTGTCCTGGTCATCTGGAGTTGAACAGCATGGGACAAGCCTCTGGATAACAAGTTGGTGTTGTGGCAACTTCTTACTGCGTTTAGAGAAAAACCAGTGTCTTTCCGAGGGTGTGTACAGTCAGCCTCAAAGGCTGATGCTTTCTTCCGTCGCCACGCCCTGTGTGCCTCCCTCACCACGTTTAGGGGCTGGATTTCGTGACCCACTTTTAATAGCTTTTAATAGCTTCAGTGCAAACGAGGAGGAATTACTTCTATGAGTCGGTTATAAAAAGACTGCACCTTCTGACTCTGGGAGCCCTCCCAGTTGCTCTTGCTCTGGGAAGCACGCTGCCATGTTATAAAAAAAACTTTTGGAGAGACGTATGTGGCAAGAGAAATGATACCTCCGTCAGACAGACAGACGGCAAAGACCCGAGGCCTGCCAAAAGTCCTGAGATTGATTTAACGTCGCCCACCTTCACTTCAGCTTTAGGGGACCTTGAGCCTAAAGCACCCACTACTTAGATCCCTCCTTGCCAAACGGAGGGGATAGAATTGATTGTTTTAAGCTGTGAACCTGGAGGGCAGATTTGTCACTCAGTGGTGGATGAGCGGGCCCAGTAGGGGGACCTTTACTTTAATCCTCATGACTTAGCTTACAGTTCTATGAGTCAGTCGGGTTATTGTCTTGGCACGGGCGAGTTCTTTTCTGATCCTCCCTGAGCGCTTTAGGGATCTGCGGCAAACTATTGATTTTGAGGGTGACTTTACGACGCTGGATGGCTCTATGCACACCTAACGGCTAGTGCTCACTGGCTAGTGGTCACCACCCCACCCCAGTCATCTTAACATGGTGGTTCCTGTTCTCCTGGGGTGTGTCTTGGTGTTGCCAACACAGCGAGAAGGGGAGCACCAATATAGAATACTCTGCCAGCTCCTGCTTATACCTGGCTGCTGACGGCCTATTTGTCAAAGTGAGTCACATGACCAACACATACTCAAAGTGTGGGGATACATACTGACCCTCATTACAGGGGGATATGCCATGTCACTCTATACAAATGAAGAGAATGAGGGGGAAAACTTGGGGGTTCGTTTAAGTAATCTACCATACAGAGAAAATCTGACGGAAAAAAATAACAAATAGTGTTTCATATTTCCTTCTATTTCCTAAGACAATCCAAGTATCCCCAAGCGCTTAAGAATAAACTGGGAAGGGCCCACAGAAAAGGAAACCAGGCTGCTCATCTGTCCTAAGTGCATGCAGGTCTCCTGGTGATTCATCACTCAGCATTAGTGCTGACAGGAGCTTATGGAGGGAGCTGGGAGCCTCTGTGACTCTCGGTAACCATAGGTGCTGTCCTCACTTCCTCTCAAGTTTTACATTGTTACCTGATCAGTTTTCTCTTCTGGCTTCTTGTTCAACCTCTCAGGTACTCACACGGGTTCCCCGTCAATCTTCTCCACGTGACCAGGCTGGCTTCCACTCTACACAGCAGCATCTCTGTTTCATATCCATGACTACTGGGACAGTAGGTTCCAGCCACCTCTAGAGGAGCGGACCAATAAAATATTTTTTCAACTCACCCTAAGGGGTAGGGCGGGGGAGGGGAGGGAAGAAGCAACATAAGCAACATTCAATATATTTCTCTAACCTTGTAAAGGCAAGGTTTCCTTTTAACTCTCCACCCCACCCCCCTTTCTAAATACTTATTTATTTTACGAGTGTGTGTGTGTGTGTGTGTGTGTGTGTGTGTGTGTGTGTGTGTGTGTGTGTGGTGTGTGAGTGCGTGCTCGGGCTGGAGAGATGGCTCAGCAGTTAAGAGCACTGACTGCCTTTCCAGAGGTCCTGAGTTCAAATCCTAGCAACCACATGGTGGCTCACAACCATCTGTAATGAGATCCGATGCCCTCTTCTGGTGTGTCTGGAGATGGCTACAATGTACTCATACACATAAATCTTTAAAGAAAAAGAAAATGAAAATAGCGTGTGTGTGCGTCTCGTCGGCAAGTGTGTCTGTGTACTACTTGTATGCCTGGTGAGTGAAAAGGCGAGAAGACACCGTCAGAACCTCCTGGAATGGAAATCACTAGTGACTGTAAGCCACCATGAGGATGCTGAGAACTGAACCTGGGTCCTCTGCAAGAATGATAAATACCTTTAACTTTAGCCCTGCAGAAAGATTCCCATAGGATATCCACATAGGTCAAACTGTATAAGCAAGACGGTAAACATATAGATTAAATAGAATCTGTAAAACAAAAATGACATGGAATCCAATATAATAGCTATGTTTTGGATAATGTATGCTGTATATTTTATACACCTTGTTATGTGCCGGACTTTTGTGTGCTGTTTAATTACAAAATGCAAGATAAAGTGTTTGTACACTTCCAGAAGGTGACGCCTATCTGGTAGTTTCTTGTTCATCAGTCCACATCTGCTTCTAATACCTTACCAAAGCCACCAGCATTCCCTGGGACACTGCAGACCTTTGAAGGACCCAGCCTTCCTCCCTCACCCCATCCCTTCGTGTCAGTTGCCAATGCCAAAGGGCATTCTCTACCTGGGAACCCTCTGGTTACGCTGGCCTGGGCATCGGGTAGGAGAGCTTCATTCTCCTCCCTGTTCTCCACTGCAGATTCCTCAGTGTCACCCGGGCCCTGCAGCAGGCCACCTGCGCAAACCTGGCTTTCCTCTCCGACTTCACTCCCTGTGGGATCAGCAGATTCCCCTGGCAGAAGCAGCCCTCCTCCTTCCTGTGGACCCTTTCCCCCTCCTAGTCTATCCTCAGTCCTTCCCATCAGTTCCTAATACCTAGAAACAGATTCTACCCCAGATCCCCAGAGCCCACGCCTGCCAGGGACTCAGAAGCACTCTGTCCAAGGCAATCCACACCAACACTAAGACCAGGGACAGCAACGGGAACCAAAGAACGCCTAAGATGGAGACAAGTGTGTGTGTGTGTGTGTGTGTGTGTGTGTGTGTGTGTGTGTGTGTGTAATGTGTGTATATGTGTGTGTAGTGTGTGTTTGTATGTGTATGTGTGTATGTGTGTGTGTGTGTGTAATGTGTGTGTAATGTGTGTATATGTGTGTGTAGTGTGTGTTTGTATGTGTGTGTGTGTGTTGTGTGTGTGTGGTGTGTGTATATGTGTGTATGTGTTTGTATGTGTGTGTGTGTAGAGTGTGTGTGTAATGTGTGTGTATGTATAGTGTGTGTTTGTATGTGTATGTGTGTATGTGGATATGTGTGTGTGTCTGTGTGTGTGTGTATAGTGTGTGTTTGTATGTGTATGTGTGTATGTAGAGTGTGTGTGTGTATGTGTGTGTGTGTATGTGTGTGTGTATGTGTGTGTGTAGTGTGTGTGTAGTGTATGTGTGTGTACTGTGTGTATGTGTATGATGTATACAATGTATACAATGTATACAATGTATATGATGTGTATGATGTATATATACAATGTGTATGTGTATGTGTATATGTATATGTACATGTATATGTATATATCCAGAATTACAATCATCCCAAACTGAGATTCCTGGACACCAGCATAAAAACACAATAACAGCCAGGACGTTGTGGCTCCACCGGAACCCAGAAGCCCCATTAATGAGGACCCAAGAAATGTAACGGAACTGAAGCACCAGACAAGACCGTCAAAGCATCGATTATGAACATGTTCAAGGTCCTTAAAAGGGATACGGTGAAAACACAGACGCGTACTGGAATGAAATGAAGGAAGCCACTCAAGACACGGAAGCAGAAATAGACTCACTGAAGGAAACCAAACCTTGGGGAAACTGGGCGTGAAAACTTTAGGAAGGAAAAAATAGAGCAAAGCCCTACCAGCAGAAATCGAAAGATGTCAAGGAGGGTTAAGCACAGCAGACAAGATGGAAGAAATGGGCAGCCCAGTTGTGTCAGTCAGGGTTTACTGCTGTGAACAGACACCATGACCAAGGCAACTCTTACAAGGACAACATTTCATTAGGGCTGGCTTACAGATTCAAAGGGTCAGTCCATTATCATCAAGGTGGGAACATAGTGGTATACAGGCAGGCATGGTGCAGGAGGAGCTGAGAGTTCTACATCTTCATCTGAAGGCTGCTATCTGAATACTAGGATGAGGGTCTTAAAGCCCACGCCCACAGTGACACACCTACTCCAACAGGGCCACACCCCCTCATAGCGCCACTCCCCGGGCTGAGCATAAACAAACCATAACACCAGTCAAAGAAAATCTTAAATTAAAAACAAACAAACAAAAACAAACCAGATACTCAGGAAATCTGAGACAGTATAAAAAAGACCAGATCTATGAATACTAGGAATAAAGAAAGAAGAAACCCAACTAAAAGGCACAGAAAACATCTTCAACAAAATCATAGATAGAAAACACAACTAACCTAAAGGAGGAGGCACCTATCAAAGTACAAAAACATACAGAACACCAGGAAGAAAGTCACCCAGCACATTATAATCAATTAAATGTACAGGACAGAGAGAGACTATTCAAGGCTCAAGGGAAAAGGACCAAGCAACATGTAAAGGCAAACCCATTAGAATAACACTTGACTTCTGAATGGAGACTCTAAGACCCAGAAGGGTCTGAAGAAATGCTCTACAAACTCTGAGAGACCACAGATGCCAACCCAGACCACTATACCCAGCCAAACTATCAATCACAATAGATAGTAAAAGAAAACCATTCCACGAGAAAAGCCAAATTTAAGCAGTATCTATCCACAAGTCCAGCTCTACAGAGAGCACTGGAAAACTTCGATCCAGGAAGTGCCATATCCAAGAAAAAGGGGAATAAGTAATCCCCGGCCAGCAAGTCAAAAGAGCAGAGAAAACCCCAAGTGTAACAACCAGATAACAGGAAGTGGTAAACACTTCTCATTGATAACTCTTAGCATCAATGGTCTTAATTCCCCCAACAAAAAGACACAGACTAACAGAAGAGATTTGAAAACAGGATCCATCCTTCCACTACCTAAGAACCACACTTTAACATCAAGGACAGACATCACCCCGGGGCAAAAGGATGGAAAAAGATGTGCTTTGTCTGGACACTTTTTCCTTACAGAAATTTTGCTTATACATTATTACTTCTGATTTTATCTTAAGGACTCTCTGTGTGTGCAAATGTGTGTGTCAGCATCTGTTTGTGTTTCTCATGCTTTTCTTTTTTTTATTTATTTATTTTTTTATTATTAACTTGAGTTTTTCTTATTTTTATACATTTCCGGTTGCAAACATTCTCCCCTTCCCTTATGGGTGATTTTATCCCTTTCACTGGGGGTTCAGTCTCTGTGTGTCTTACTAGGATATTCAAATGAGGTCAGAGTCCAAATCTTTAGGTGTGGCTTAGTCCCTGAGCATCTGTTTGCATTGTTGTAATGCTTTTCTTTTATGTGTTTGTTTTATCCTATTCTGACTTCTTTGTTTTTGTTTTGATCTAAATTTAATTTACTATTATCATTATTTTTTCATGCTTGTGTTCTAATGAGAGAGGCGGGTGTGAATTTGGATGGGTGAAACATAAGGATGACCTGGGAAGATTCGAGAGAGAGGAAACCTTAATCAGAATATACTGCATGAAAAAAATCTATTTTCAATTTTTTAAAGGTCATGGAGCTAATATTGTATAAAAAAACCCCCAATATCACAGAGAACCGTTCTTGTTTTCCACAACTGTACAATGTTTTGTCTCAGATTCCGTTTTAAGGAGGGGAGATCTGGTTCTCCGGATTCGGAGTTTGCCCAGGCTCACTCAGCCAGCAAATGACATAATCAGAAACATACTCTCCTCTCACGCCAAATCACATTCCTTGCATTTACTTCATGGCATTCCATTACAGTCGCTTTCCCTGCAGCCCCTCACAGCCGTTTTATTTCTTATGTATGGAAAACACGGGATCCAGCCCATGAGAACAGCCTGGGAGAAACACAATCTCCGTGAGTTTTTTTTTTCCTCTGTCCCTTGCAAATTGAAGAGGTCAGATTAAAATATCTGTCCGTGAATTAGACCAGTAGACATTTCGAGTATATGAAAAAACAAAGACAAACACACCGTGGTAATTAAAAGACCAACCCTAAAAAGTAATCAGGAAATGCCCTTGTTCTCGGAGAAGTTCTATTTACCCCTTTCGCTAGCCCAAACACATTTGCGCGTTTATGACCTATGTTGTCTTAAACTTAGGCTGCTGTGGGCTCCTCTGAGAATTATCTCGGCATTTGTGTGGTGTTTCATATCTTCACACAGTACTTTAAAGCACGTGTATTTTACCTTGTTTTGTGAACACGGAACTGAAGCGCAGCAAGGTTATGAAATGCTCTTGAGGTTGCACTGCTCGCAGGCGCAGCAGGCAGATCGGCGCTCGGAGGGTCTTCCTGAGGGATGACGTAAGGCACTGTGTCCCAGCATGCACCGCACCACGCCAGCCTTGCGAGATGCTCCACACACAAAAAGTTGATCCAATCCCCAAATAAATTTGTTACTGCATATTAGTGTACATCCATCGAAGTGAGCTATTAGAAAGTGGTGACGTGGGTTAGCCCTCAGATCATACAGATGAATGGACTGATAGCTAGAAATTCGAAGTATATAAAATCACATGGTGGCTGACGGACGTGAGGACCACAGAAAGAGCCCAGATCTCCAAACCCCAGTATGATGCTCTTTTCCACTCATCACATAGATCCCCGTGCTTAAATGTTTACCTAGTAGAGAAAAACGTTGTCTAAGTTAATATTCAAACCAGAAGCACAATTTGAATAAAAATTTTACTTTAAAAGAGAGAAAGAAAATACCGTCCTTTGTTTTTAGTTCACCTCTGGGAATTAAACCACGCAGGTGATAACAGCTAGCGCTCACACATGTCGAAACTGACACTTTCTAAAGTGAACTCATTTTCACAGCTGAACTCATTCTAAGGCTCTCAAAAATATGGAGAGGCGAGACCACGATTTAAAGTTGAGTCAGCCTGAGCCCAGACCTGTGCATAACAATCCTAAATGTGCTCTCATTTCTGGGGAAGTCCCTGTAGAGGGATTTTAATCCAGCAACCTGGCTGCTCTGGCAAGGGATTGCATTGAAAGACCTTCTAGGTCAGTGTGATCCTGCTGGAATGCAGACGTGCCCTTAGTATACACCTTTAATCCCTCTGGCTGAAATACAGACACACCCGTATAGGTAAGATTAGTTTGTAGAAGGAAGAAGCCATGTTTGAAAGTGATGTCTAATTGAAGGGAAAGGAGCAAATCAGAGAAAGACTTGAGAGAATAAGTAAAGATAGGACACATCCAATTTTCATGAGAACAGCACAGAGCGGGGGAGAGACAGAGAGAGAGAGAGAGAGAGAGAGAGAGAGAGAGAGAGAGAGAGAGAGAGAGAACATAGTTTTACCTGGACAGTTTTGTAGAGAGAAAGCCTAGCCAGGTGAGACAGAATGAGGCAGGAAGAAGAAGAAGAAGAAGAAAGAAGAAGAAGAAGAAGAAGAAGAAGAAGAAGAAGAGGAGGAGGAGGAGGAGGAGGAGGAGGAGGAGGAGGAGGAGGAGAAGGAGGAGAAGAAGAAGAAGAAGAAGAAGAAGAAGAAGAAGAAGAAGAAGAAGAAGAAGAAGAAGAAAAGAAGGGGAAGGGGAAGGAGAAGAAGAAGAAGAAGAAGAAGAAGAAGAAGAAGAAGAAGAAGAAGAAGAAGAAGAAGAAGAAGAAGGAAGAAGAAGAAGAAGAAGAAGAAGAAGAAGAAGGAAGGAAAGGAAGGGGAAGGAAGGGAAGGGAAGGAAGGAAGGGGAAAGGAGGAGGAGAGGAAGAAAGGGAAGAAGAAGGGAAGAAGAAGAAGGAAGGAAGGAAGAAGAAGAAGAAGAAGAAGAAAAGAAGAAGAAGAAGAAGAAACCAGAAGATTAGAACAGATTGCCAAAGTTAGTATGAGGCCAGGCAGAGTAGTTCAACCAGAAGCCAGTTTGAATCAGTCATCTTGGAGAGAGGTTTTGAGCCAGGACAGCTGAGTTGAATCAGCCAATCACAGTTCAGAAAGAGCTACAAAGGGTGAGCTTACTCAGCAGTAGGCCTCCAAGATGATATTTACATCTGACGAATGAAAGTTACTTTTACAGAACCCCATACCCCTCTCTTCCTCTGGTATCGTGGCTACAGCAGATTGAACTTAGAGACAAAGGCGGCTCACACAGCAGAAGCAAAACTATCAAACCTAGCCCAGGACTGAGCCGGCTGACCACAAACACGGGATGTATGTACATGGAAAGGAAAGGTAGGTCGTGACAAGTGTGGGGCAGACACGCACCTCTGCTTTGTCAATGCCTTCAGTTCCCTAGTTTGTATTTTAAACAATTAGGACCAAAGTCCAGAAGCAGTCTTTAACTAAAACCAAAATAGCAATCACTTTCTGGAGGCTTCCTGGAAGATTAGGTTCAAGCTAGAGAAGACTTAGAAGACGCTGGCACATACCAGGGCTTGAAATCTACAACATGCTGACAGCCTCTGCTCGTACACTTGATACTGGGTGTCGTCTGAAGCCCTGTAGAAATGCCATCTTACCACTGGACAGCTTCAGCCCTAGGACAGTGGTTCTCAACCTCCCTAATGCTGACACCCTCTAATACAGTTCCTCATGTTGTGGATCTGTAAAATTATTTCATTACTACTCCATGCCTGTAATTTTGCTACTGTTAAGAATTGTAATGTAAGTCTGTGTTTTCTGATGGTCTCAAGTAACCCTTGGGAAAACCACCTCAAGTGGCCCACAGGTTGAAAACCACTGCTCTAGAAAGTCCTCTGACTGCACTCAGTGTCTCCTAAAGGCAAGGCTTGCTTTTGGCAACCAAACTACTATAGAGTTTAGCAAAAGAGACTCTATTGCTGGGTATCTTTACAATGACTGAATAATACTGAAATGAATTCTTTTCACAATATATACCCTCCCTATTGGTCTAATACTTGCTGAAACTGCGTGTCACTCCAGCTTCCAGGGATCTGACGTCCTTATCTGGTCTCCAGTTGTACCTGCACTCAAGTGTATGCACTCTCTCTCTCTCTCTCTCTCTCTCTCTCTCTCTCA